>NC_142867.1:31945000-32288750 GCF_051225735.1 Oryctolagus cuniculus
CACACATATGGGATGCTGGCATGGCAGGTGGCAGCTTAACCTGCTTGGCCACAATACCAGCCCTGACACTACTTACTTTTAAGCTTCAACTGTATTATTAACATTCTCTCCTCCACTTTCTTTTTATCTAGACAATAAAACACTACATCAAACCCTGATTTGTGGAGCTTGCTGATTTACATAATGTAAAAACTCCCACCCCAGCCAACTGAAACTAACAATGAGATGTCATGGAACATTGAGTAGGGAAGGGATGCACCATAGAACACCCTTGTGAAGTATTTGTGCCTTTCAGATACAAACATTGTAAACACCTCAATAACATACGTGACAGTAGAAGGTAGTAAAATAATTAGAAAACAATGAGTTCTTGAGTATTTATTAATTTTAAAAAACATAATTTATGTAATAACAAGTCTATATCATTCCATTTTTAAAAGAAGATTTATTTATGTATTTGAAAAGCAGAGTTAGAGAGAGGCAGAGGCAGAAAGAGAGGTCTTCCATCTGCTGGTTCACACTCCAGATGGCCACAATGGCTGGGGCTGCACCTATCTGAAGCCAAGTGCCAGGAGCTTCTTCCGGGTCTCCCACGTGGGTGCAGGGGCCCTAGGACTTGGTCCATCTTCTACTGCTTTCCCAGGCCATAGCAGAGAGATGGATGGGAAGTGAAGCAGCCAGGACTTGAACCAGTGCCCATGGGATGCTGGCACTGCAGACGATGGCTTTACTCACAGCACGTCCCTAATAAATCTTGGGAAAAAAAATTATGACCTGGGGCTGGCACTGTGGCAAAGCAGGTAAATCCATCGCCTGAGACTTTGGCATCTCAGCTGCTCATTCTGATCCAGCTCTCTGCTAGTGGCCTGGGAAAAGCAATGGAAGAGGGCCCAAGTGCTTGGGCCCTGCCACCTATGTAGGAGACCCAGATGGAGTTCCAGGCTCCTGGGTTCGTCCTGGCCCAGCCCTAGCTGTTGCAGCCACCTGGGGAGTGAACCAGCAAATGATGGAAGATCTCTGTCTCTCCCTCTCTCTCTGTAACTCTGTCTTTCCAATAAATAAATAAATAACTCTTAAAAAAAAAGTTATGACCTATGGTATACTCCAAACTGGTGAAGAGTTTGATCTTTTGAAGACTTAATCCTTTTTATTGTTAAAATTCCTGTATTTTAATTAAGAACACTCTATTTCCATTGGCATATTGAATATTTTTGTACTTAACATATCAAGCTAGTTAGGCTTCCCTCACTTTTTTTAAAAGGATTTATTTTTTATTTATTTGAAAGGCAGAGTTACAGAGACAGAGAGGGAGAGACAGAGAGAGAGAGACCTTCCAACTGCTGGTTCACTCCCCAAGTGGTCTCAGTGGCCAGGACTGGGCCACGCTGAGCCAGAATCCAGAAATTCCTTCCGAGTCTCCCACGTGGATGGCAGGGGCCAGCCAAGCACTTGGGCCTTCTGCTGCTGCTTTTCCTAGGGGAATTAGTAGGGAGCTGGGTCAGAAGTAGAGATGCTGGGAGTTGGACCACGTGCCCATATGGGATGCTGGTGTCTCAGGCAGCAGCTTAACCCGCTGCATCAAGATGCCAGCTCCACGTTTAAAAAAATTAACCAAAAACTTTTAATTCTGAAATTATTAATGATTCACAGGAAGTTGCACAAACAGTAGAGAAAGTTCTCGGGCACTCTTCACTTCGTTTACTCCACAGTGATATCTTACATGACTATATTTGTAATTCCCAAATTGTCTATAATGTGTTTCTCTTACAATTAGAACAAAAAGGCTTTTTCCAGTTCTTGGAAGTTTTTTTTAAATTTTCTTTCTGATTTAGGTCCCTGCACTGTGCTATACTTCATCTAATCCCAACTCTGTTTATAACCCCAGGGATGATATTAGAATATTAAAAGATATTAAGGCTGGCGCCGTGGCTCAATAGGCTAATCCTCCATCTTGCGGCGCCGGCACACCGGGTTCTAGTCCCGGTCGGGGTGCCGGATTCTGTCCCGGTTGCCCCTCTTCCAGGCCAGCTCTCTGCTATGGCCAGGGAGTGCAGTGGAGGATGGCCCAGGTGCTGGGGCCCTGCACCCCATGGGAGACCAGGAAAAGCACCTGGATCCTGGCTCCTGCCATCGGATCAGCGCGGTGCGCCGGCTGCAGCGGCGGCCATTGGAGGGTGAACCAACGGCAAAAGGAAGACCTTTCTCTCTGTCTCTCTCTCTCACTGTCCACTCTGCCTGTCAAAAAAAAAAAAAGATATTAAAAATATTTCTGGTTTGGGAATTTCCAGTCAGAATAGAGTTTGGTTCCAAAATTGCAAACAAGCTTCTAGACAGTCATGCGTATCTGAGAGAGGGAAGTGGGGGCAGTATGGAACTATTTCCATATTTGGCCTACCATGCAACTGAGCAGGACACACCGGTTCAATATCAGCCCATTTTTCCCTGTAATGTGCCCGTCATAATGATATGGGATAGAGCTTGTAGCTAGATTAGGGCTAGGAGCTGGAAGCCATGCCCTCTGCCCCCTCCAGGCCCTATGTAAACCTAGCCGCCTGTCAATCAGCCCCCTTCCCAGGATGTACCTCCTCCCTTCACCTGGGAGCTGCGGTGGGAAGTGCCATGTAGCCACTCCCCTTCCAACCTTATAAAAGAGGCTGGCAATGGAGAAGGGGTCTTGTCTTTTCCTGGAGAGTGGGAGGGGACACTGATGGTGCCCTCTCTCCATTTCCCGTCTCTACCTCTTTTCCTTTCCTGGCCTGCTCCACTCCTCAACTATGCCCACTGTGTGTGTGTTTGCTTTTTCACCTTTTAAATAAACTATCACTTTGTGTACCATATTTGTGCCTGTATTTAAAGTGCTTCTCTAAGTAGAAAGCAAGGACCTAGATTAAAAAAAAAAAAATCAAACCTCGGAGGTAGGCGCTGTGGTTAGTGGGCTAAACCTCCACCTACGGCGCCAGCATCCCAGTGTGGGCACCAGTTTGTGTCCCAGCTGCTCCTCTTTCGACCCAGCTCTCTGCTTATGGCCTGGAAAGCAGTAGAAGAATGACCCACATGCTTGGGCCCCTGCACCAGCCTGGGAAACCTGGTAGAAGCTCCTGGCTCCCAGCTTCAGATCAGCCCAGCTCTGACCTTTGTGGCCATGGAGGGGAGTGAACCAGCTGATGGAATACCATTCTCTCTGTCTCTCCCATTCCCTGTATGTAACTCTACTTCTCAAATAAATAAATTTAAAAAAAAAAATCAAACATCACCTCTCCCACTAAAATATTCAGCTGTATTCATTGGATTATGCTTACTTGTTTCCCAAATATATTGTCAGCTCTTTGAAAGCACACACCAAACACATGCTTAACTTGTAGCATGCCAGAGCCCAGTAGGGTGCCTAATTCAAGGGTTTTGTGAATGAAACTTCCGTTTCAAATGAAACCTAAATTCTAGGCCTGTCTTTGAGCTTTGTGACCTTAAGCAGGCAACTCTCTCTCCTATAAAACAAGATTACTAAACACTGTTGGTCCCATCTAGTTCCAAATCTTCAAATTGCAAGAATTTCAGGATTTGCAATTATAAGGAAAGCCTAGCAATAGAATAGAACATAACATCTTGCAAATATTAGAGTGCCTAGGATGCAGAAAATACATGCTTTAAACGTCGGATGGGAACAGAGAAATGACACAGCCTTGCTTATGAAGAAATCAGCCTAGTGAAGACTGTGCCCTATAACATTGTGATACAAGAGAGAGTAAGTGCTATTATAAGCACAGAAATAAGACATTTCAGAAGTGCAAAGAAGTGGTTAATACATGGTGTAACTCAATATCTTTCCCAAATTCCAAGCTTTCTTTAATACAGATTAATATGTAGTATTGGGTGAATAAATATTTAAAGCCACTGTTATGCCTAGAAAATAGTGAGTTAAGATTTGCTTTATTTATGTGAGAGGCAGAATGACAGAGAGAGGGAGAGACAGAAAGAGATCTTCCATTTGCTGGCTCACTCCCCAAATAGCCACATCATCCAGGTTTGGGCTAGGCTGAAGCCAGGAGTCAGGAACTCCATCCAGGTCTCCCACATGGGTGACAGGTGTTAGGCTGTCACAAAATGCACCAAACACCAGAGTAAGAGAAAGGGCTTATTGGGGGAAACCCAGCAGACCGGAGGGAAGGGGTGAAGAGGGAAAAAGAAAGAGGAGAGTATAAGAGAGAGAAAGAGACAGAGAGGAGAGGAGAGCAGAGAGTGCAGAGAAGAGAGAAGAGAGGAGAGCGGACCAGAGGAGCCAAGAGAGCCACTTTTAAAAGTTTGCCAGAGGGCGGGCAGGGAAGGAGGAGCATCGAATCCCATTAGGATGGGGGTTGAGCTTGACACCCGTGGTTGGGCCATGTGGTCACTTGGCTTCCTGCAGTGGCGGCAGGGGCTAGAGCCTAGGATGGTGTCAAGGTATAGATCATGCCATAGATAAAATTGCGCCATTTTCCTAACAGGGGCCCAAATATTTGACACATCTTCTGCTGTTTTCCAGGGGTGCATTAGCAGGGAGCTGGATGGGAAGCAGAGCAGATGAGGCACCAACCAGAACTTGGATGTGGGATGCCAGCATCACAGGCGGAAGCTTAACTCACTATGCCACAATGCTGGCCCCAAAGTTAAGTTATTTTAAAATAGCCTAACAGCTATTATTCTTTGAACTGCTATTATGAACAGTTTGATATTTATGTAAGGGTTGGTTCTATAGCACCAGCATTCCATGTGGGTGCCAGTTGGAGTCCTCCTGGCTGCTCCACTTCTGATCCAGCTCCCTGCTAATGCACCTGGGCAAGCAGCAGAGGATGATCCAAGCCCTTGGGCCCTTGCACCCACATAGGAGACCTGGAAGAGGCTCCTGGCTCCTGGCTTCAGCCTGACCCAACCTAGGTGACTGCGGCCATTTGGCAAGTGAATCAGACGATGGGAGATCTCTCTCTCTTTCTCTCTCTCTCTCTCTCTAACTCTGCCTTTCAAAAAAATAAATGATTTTTAAAAGGATGTTTATCTGCATTGGGCTAATAAATTTGAATATATTATCTCAATGAATGATCACTTGAATCCTACAAAGTAGGTGCTATTTTCACTTTATTGATGAGGAAATGAGGCTTGGGATCAATAAAATAACTTCCCTGGGGTCATGCAGTTAACTAAGTAGCCACACCAGATGGACAGGTTTGTCAGCTCCAAAACTCTCATTTGCAAATAATGTTGCATCACCCTACTTTTAGTGGCAAATGTGAAATGAAGTAGCTTCCCCTAATATCGATAATAGAAAGGTAATATTTGTTAGTAAAATGGCTCAGTCTTATCTGTGGCACCATCTATGCCCCAGACACCATCTTGGGCTCTGGTCCCCACTGCCATTACTGGAAGCCAGGTGACTAGATGGCCCAACCACAGGTGTCAGCTCCACCCCTACCCTAATGGGATTCGCTACTCCTACTTCCCTGCCCGGGTGTGCTCTCTCTATCTCTTTCTTTCTCTCTCTCTTTCTCTCTCTCTCTCTTTCTCTCTCTCTCTCTCATGCTCTCCTCCTCTCTCTTACCCTCCCACCCTCTCCCCCGGGCCATCAGGCTTCCCCCACCCAACAATAAACCTTTCCTCTAATTCCGGTGTTTGCTGTGTTTTGTGACAGCCTTACAATATTAGATAGTGGGAAATGCTGTTGCAAATTTTTCAGGATCACAAACCATTTGGTAATTTTATTAAGGTAGCTAGGAGACATGAACCTGTGTGTGTGAGGTGCAGAAGAGAAATGAGATTTCTGTTTGATGCAACAAGGAAGCAAGCCTTGGAAGCCAACCAGCATTTACATATCAAAAACCTTCCAGTGTTCAATAACCTGGTTGGGTGGGTCCCAGCCCTCTCTGTGGGGGCAGTTTAGGGGACTATCACCAACCTTTCACCAAGGGTCCTCTCAGGAAGTCCTGGGAGGGATTCCACACCCAGAAAGCCCTCCTAGCTCAGAAAGGGTGCAGGGGGAGGGTAAAGAAGGCCCACACCCAATGGGCACAGAAACCCCAGTCTCCCAGTTCTTCCTCACACTAGATTCCCACCTGCTCTGTAGGGGTACTCTCTTCAGCAAACTTTGCCCGTATGCTTGTGGCTACTCTGTGTCTCACTTCTGAATTCTTTCTTGCGTGAAGACAAGAACCCCTGAGTAGCCAATCCCTGGTAATAATTTTTTTTATTTCATTTATGTATGAGTTTATTTGAAAGGCAGAGAGACAGAGAGCACCCATCTGCACATTTCTCTCCAAATGCCCACATCAGCTTGGGCTGGCCCAGGCTAAAGCTGGGAACCCTGAACTCAGTCCAGGAGTCCCGTGCGGTTGGTAGGGACCTAACTATTTGAGCCATCACCTGCTACCTCCCAGGGTCTGCACCAGGAGGTGGGACTGGGTATCAAACCCAGGAACTCTTATATGAGATGTCTTAACTGGTGTGTTGGCCTCTAGGCTAACCGTTTGGCAGGTTTTTGCCAACTCTATTAGACTTTATTAAATTCCACTACAAAAGTGTGAATTTAGTTAGGAAATGATTTTCACTGAGTATACTGTTACCAGAGATGGCTGCTCGAAGGTCCTTGAAGGAATTCAGCTGTGCCACACAGAGTAGCAAGAGAGCACACTAGTCCAGTTTAACGAACAAAGTGCACCTGCCGGACCACGCGGGCATCTCAGGAAAGGACTCGAGTCCAGCCTGCATTTGAGTAGGAGCCCTCCGTTTCTCCAACTCCCTCTCTTCTGGCATATTGTTGGGTGGAGGGCTTTCTGGGTGGGGAGCTCTGGAAATTCCTCTCAGCCCCCTTGGTGTAGAGCAGGGTAGATCTCCCAGTTGGGAACCACCTACCAAGGTTATGGGACAAAAGCAGTGCTTTAGATATGTAATTGCTGGTCAGGCTTGCTTGTGCATTTCTCCCCTCACCCAACCACACAAAAGACCCACCCAACAAGGCTATGGAACCAGGATGAGCCTTTTGATGGGTAAATACTCGCTCCCACATTTCTTCCCTCACTCAACCATTCAAAAATGTGTATTTTCTTCAAAAACGTCCTGTTTTCTTACAGCACCTTGAAGTACAAAAGTAGGCTAATGTCTACCTATCTACCTCAGCAATGCCAGTCAAAAATGTTTTCCCTAGTCCTCTGTGCCAACTATACATTTATTGCCTCACAGCTCCAAATTCAACCTTATTGCCTGTTCTATGAAAATGGACCTGGACCTTTAAATATTGGTTCTTTTGCTAGCTGACACTTTATACTGTCAGCTCTTAACAGTAGCGGGTCCTGGAGAGACATTGCCAGAAAAAGGGATACTGTTGCTTGGTTCCTGCAGCAGGTCTGAGTTTCAGGGAAGAGGGCAGGGGGATGCTCCTCCAGCTGCAGGCTCCCTGCCCCACATGACTGCCCCAGCCCCTGCTGCCTTAGGGTGTGTCCTGTGTCCAGAGAGCCCCACCACCACCCCGCCCTTGAAGCTCACAATGGCCCAGCAGCCAGGTTCTCCAGGGACCTCCTTCAGGTGGTTTCATGGTGGCATGCACTCCAGGGGACAGGTTTCCAGCAAGTTCTACTGGTACAGCCATCCAGTGAAACACGACCAGTTTCCAGTAAAGTCTGGGTCTCAGTTCTGGGGGTCACGAGGGCTCTTCCTTCTTTGCTCTGATACAACCCGAGGGGTAACAGCTATTTGATGTAGTATCTAACCTAACCCCAGGAGATGGAAGAAATTGTCAAAGTTATTTTTTAAATACTTATTTTATTTTATTTATTTGAAAGGCAGAGTTAGAGAGAGAGAGAGAGAGAGAGAGAGAGGTCTTCCACCCACTGGTTCACTCCCCAAATGGCCACAACAGCCGGGGCTGGGCCAGGCTTGGGCCAGACTGAAGCCAGGAGCCAGGAGCCAGGAGCTTCTTCCAGGTCTCCCACGTGGGTGCAGGGGCCCAAGCACTTGGGCTATCTTCTGCTGCTTTCCCAGGAGTATTAGCAGAAAGCTGGATTGGAAATGCAGTGACTATGGGATGCCAGTGTTGCAGGTTGGGGCTTTAACCTGCCTCATCACAGCACCAGCCCTGAAATTTTCAGTTATTATCACTTATTATCTTTTTATTTTTTTTGACAGATGCCCTATCCCCAATAAGCCTTATCACACTGCTCTCTGTCTCATGCCCAAATTATTTCTTGCATGAAGACAAGAACCCTATGGCTTCCATGGCTTCCATGGCTTCCATGGCCTTTCCTCCAGTGACAGTTGGATAGGCCTCTGCCTGAAGCACCGGCATCTCATATCGTTACTGGAGGGAAGGCTGTGGAAGCTGTGGGGTTCTTGTCTTCATGCAAGAAAGAGGGTTACACAGTTGAATGGAGAGGATACACCTGAGCAGGCCAGGCAATGACAAATGAGTGTACGTGGCTCAGCAGAGAGGCAGAGGGGCTGAGCACACAGTCCGTTTGGACTCCCTAGGTTTTTAAGGGAATCTCTTTACCTATCTCCCCCTTTCCTCCAGGACAAAGGATGGAGAGTCCTGGCAGAAGGGTTTGTTGGGTGAAAATTAGCAAATTCCTCCCCAGATTTGCTGGTACCCAGGCAGAGCAGAGGGGCTTCCCTTAGGGCATCTGAGGTTTTATTGCCCCATGTTATCAGGTAACCCATTTGGTCCTGAGAGAGAACTCTCCTGGGAGCTTTCCTTGAGGGAAGGGCTGGGACCACCTGGGAGATTATCAGGGTCTGGGCAGGACTTTGAAGTGCAAGATGCCGGGCTTCTGGAGCTTCCTCAGTAGGTTCTGGTCTTCAGGCTTTCTCATACACACATAGGCTCAATTTCTGACTTCCTACCTAACATAGCCCCCCTCAAGAGAAAAAAATACCCATAATCTTATGGTGGTAAATGGGCGGAGGTCCGTTTTCTGTAGCTACTTCGGAAGCTGACAAATGAGCGTAGAGATGGATATGGGTATTTTTCTCTTGCTATCTGTCCTATGGTGCTTGAGAGTGGCCTCACGAAGAATTGTCCTATTTGGGGCCAGCGCCGCGGCTCACTAGGCTAATCATCCACCTTGCAGCGCCGGCACCCCAGGTTCTAGTCCCGGTCGGGGCGCTGGATTCTGTCCCAGTTGCCCCTCTTCCAGGCCAGCTCTCTGCTGTGGCCAGGGAGTGCAGTGGAGGATGGCCCAAGTCCTTGGGCCCTGCACCCCATGGGAGACCAGGACAAGTACCTGGCTCCTGCCATCAGATCAGCATGGTGCGCCAGCCGCAGCGTGCTGGACGCGGCGACCATTGGAGGGTGAACCAGCGGCAAAAGGAAGACCATTCTCTCTGTCTCTCTCTCACTGTCCACTGTCCTGTTTGGTCCAGAGGGTGGGTCACCTTGTCTGATGAGGTAGACTGGAAGTGTTGTCTTAGAAGCACCTGGAGCCAGATGGCTTATCTTCTGTTAGAGACAGAACAAACAAGGATGTTTAGGCACGATAGTCTGCAGAGAGCAGAATGTTGACATGATGTCGCCAAGGAGAGGCAATGACCAGGATTTCTGTGACCAGATGTGATGTTAGGCCAGATATTTTAGCCTTGTCTGACCTGGCCCTGGAGTTGTCTGGTCTTGCCCAGGAAAGCATGAACATGATTTTGTACCCATTTAGTTTGACCCTAGTTTGGGGCACTTTCTTGGGCAGCAGGTCTAGGGCCTGCCTGTTGGAAGGACTGAATCAGCAATCCCTTTGTGAGAGCCCTAGTCCTGGCAGCTTTTCTTTCTTTTTTTAAATTTAATTTAATTATTATTATTTTTTTGACAGGCAGAGTAGACAGTGAGAGGGAGAGACAGAGAGAAAGGTCTTCCTTTTGCCGTTGGTTCACCCTCCAATGGCTGCCGCGGCTGGCGCGCTGCGGCTGGCGCACCACGCTGATCCGATGGCAGGAGCCAGGTACTTATCCTGGTCTCCCATGGGGTGCAGGGCCCAAGCACTTGGGCCATCCTCCACTGCACTCCTGGGCCACAGCAGAGAGCTGGCCTGGAAGAGGGGCAACCGGGACAGAATCCGGTGCCCCGACCGGGACTAAAACCCGGTGTGCCAGCGCTGCAAGGTGGAGAATTAGCCTATTGAGCCACGGCATCGGCATCGGCCCCTGGCAGCTTTTCAATAGATGAAAGCTGTGCTTTGCTTGTTTGTTTTTCCCAAAGGAGGGGGCTCTGTTTTGGCTCCCTATTGAGAGCCTGGTTTAGGAGCTATGCTATTTCCCTGTATCTAGGAATCCTTAGCCTGTTAGGGAAATGCTGGGACTGCCTTGGGACTTCCTGAAGTTTGCAGAAGTAGGAATTTGCTGCATGGCCCATATCCTCTCTGGGGCTGGTTTTCTCTCCCCAGGGGTTAAGGATAAGGGTTAAATAATTAACTCTCTTATGGACTGGCTATGCTTTTTTCCTCTGGATAACTAGTAGCTAGTTTTGCTAGGAAGCTAAGCCAATGTACAAGACCAGAGTCTCAGTCTGGGAAAGGAAACAGAAAAATAAATCATTTACATTTAATCATCTACATTTTGGATTATTGTGCACCCCCCTCAAGAGATAGACCCTTTAAGTCCTTGGTGAGGACCCGTCTAAATAGGTGTAGGACTGTCTAAGATAGCTGTTACTCAAATCTGTTTTTAGGAACTGGCAGGAAGGGCTTTTTAAGCTTAATACTATTTGGATACCCTAATTCCGGAAGTTGCTTTCCCAGGTGACGTGTGCGTCCGGTGTGGTCTTTGTGAGATTCCACCATGGCATACCGTGGCCAGGGCCAGAAAGTGCAGAAGGTGATGGTGCAGCCCATCAACCTCATCTTCAGATACTTGCAAAACCGATCTCGCATTCAGGTGTGGCTCTATGATCAAGTGAACATGCGGATAGAGGGCTGCATCATTGGTTTTGATGAATACATGAACCTTGTATTAGATGATGCAGAAGAGATTCATTCTAAAACAAAGTCAAGAAAACAACTGGGTTGGATCATGCTAAAAGGAGATAATATTACTTTGCTACAAAGCGTCTCCAACTAGAAATGATGGATGAAGTGAGAAAATACTGAGAAGGCAATGCTGTGTGTTTTGGTTTGTTTTGTAGGTGCCCTTTCATTGCAAGTGTAGTTCCAAAACGCTTGTTCATGTTGTTTTTATTACCCTTATGTTATTACAAGAAGACAATAAATACAGTGGGAATTTAAAAAAAAATACTATTTGGATAGACTTTTAAGGCCTGTCTGGGTGTGTGAGGCCCAGACCTATCCATGGGTGCTGGAAGAGAATTGCAGAAGAGATGTGCATCTCCTTAAGGGAGGCACCCTGTTGACTCACATTATGTGGCTGGACTAGGAGGAGAGCTGAATAGGAGGCTGGTACAAATAGGCAACTTACGTTTCACTGACCCTAGGCTGTCTCCTCAATAGCAGTGGCTAGAGCTGGAAGCTGGGCAGAGGCTGGGCAGAGCCAAAGGCTTTTTAGCCCCGGGGCCACAGGGTCTGCGGTTCTGAACCAGGAGTCCTTCGACACCCAGGGCAGTTCCATGTCCAGTGGCCTTGCTCTTGGCAGAGCTGACAGAAGCTGGTTTTTGTCATGACAGCTGCATGCCCAATGCCATGGCTCCTCATATTGGAAACAGGTGCCATTTGGGGTAGACTGGCCTTGTTGGGTCTCCTTGAGGGTAGATCACCGTGTAAAGCAGCTATTGATTGGCCTGTTGCCTAACCTTACATTGCTCCTGCCACTAACTTGCTCCTCGTTCTCCTGGTCTCTAATAAAGTAGACCAGGGAGGCAGCCTCTATGATGTCAGTCAAGGGGGTGCTCAATCCAACCCTGATTTTTGAAGACTTCCTTAATATTGTCAGGGTGCGCTAGAAAGCTATGGTCGGCCAGTGCTGAGGCTCACTAGGCTAATCCTCCGCCTGTGGCGCTGGTACCCCGGGTTCTAGTCCTGGTCGGGGCGCCGGATTCTGTCCCAGTTGCCCCTCTTCCAGGCCAGCTCTCTGCTGTGGCCCAGGAGTGCAGTGGAGGATGGCCCAAGTCCTTGGGCCCTGCACCTGCATGGGAGATCAGGAGAAGCACTTGGCTCCTGCCCTCGGATCAGCGTGGTGCACCGGCCACAGCGCACCGGCCGCAGCGGCCATTGGAGGCTAAACCAACGGCAGAAGGAAGACCTTTCTCTCTGTCTCTCTCTCTCGCTGTCCACTCTGCCTGTCAAAAAAAAAAAAAAAAAAAAAAAAAGAAAGCTATGGTCATGGGCAAGTTCTGACACTTAGTATTTCACTAAGTGTCCATGAAGAGAACTATGACCTTTTAGGTAAGATCAGCTGTGGTGACCTGTTTGTATATTTTTGAGGTCATCAGAATAATTTTCTTTCTTCCCCTCAATTTGGTTTAAAAGGGGAGTTCTGCCCATTTACCGTGTACACAGAAAACTCAACCTAGCTGTAGCATCATTTCATAGTTTAACCTTCCCACGCAGGCTGCCAGCTGGGGCTGGAAAGCTTGTTTCCAGACCTGTCGGCACCTCTGCCACTATAGCTTCTTGTGCTGCATGTGTGACCTTCCAGTTTTAAATCACATCTTCAGTGTAGTTGCAGTCTTCCACCCAGAGCTAGCAGAGGAGGGGGCTGAGCCCCTAAGGAGATAGACTGTCTCCAACAGACAGACCCCCATTGTCTCCATGAGCCCTAAGCCAATCAATATGCATATGTGAAGCCCTGTCCAATGGGCACCCCCGGTAGTATGACCCAATGCACAGACAGTATTGCCTTAAAAACCCTGGGCATTTCCTTAAAGCCAGTGTCCCTTATGGGCCCCCCGCCTGGTCTCCTCTAGGACCTGACGCTTTTCTGTAGCTTGCCAATCAAATAAAAATTTCTGCCTCTCTGTAAGTTGTTTCCCCGCTGTGTATTTCTACACTGAGCTGAGGAAAAGAACGCATGAAACTCGCTCTAGCCACCGCCCTCCCCTCCACGACAGGTAACAGTAGGGGCCAGCGTTGTGGCATAGTGGGTAAAGCCACCTGTGACACCAGCATCACATATGGGCGCCAGTTTGTATCCCGGCTGCTCTACTTCCCATCCAGCTCCCTGCTAATGGCCAGGGAAAAGCAGGAGAAGATAACCCAAGTGTTTGGGTCCCTGCCACCCACACGGGAGACCCAGAAGAAGCTTCTGAGTCCTGGCTTCCACCTGGCCCAGCCTGGATCAGTGGTCATCGGGGGAGTGAATCAGCAGATGGAAGACCTCTCTCTCTCCCTCCCTATCTCCGTGTAACTCTGACTTTCAAATAAATAAATAAAATCTAAAAATAAAATAAAAAGCTTGCATGGTGTCAAATATAAGTGCAACTGACATTCCCTTGTGTTACATTTATCCATAATTTTAACAAAAGCAGTCCTTCCTTGCACCTTAGATTGGAGATTTGGATGTTGATCCCAGCCTGGACATTCTGATGATGCATCCTTGGCAGAATGGACACCAATCTTTACTCACTGTCTGCACATGAGTGGCTCGGTGGTTCACTGCCACCCGGGATTCCTGCATCCCATATCTGAGTACCTGGTTCAAGTCCCACTTCCGCTTCCCATCCGGCCGCCTGCTAATGTACACCCTGGGAGGCGGCAGATGATGGGGCCCTGCCACCCATGTCAGAGACTCAGATTGGGTTTGGGTCTCCTGGCTTCAGCCTGGCCCAGCCCCAGCTATGGCAGGCATTTGAGGAGTAAACCAGGGGATGGGAGATCTCTGTCTGTGTGTCTCTCACTCTTTCTCTGTCTCTCGTTCTTCCAGGTAAAGTGAAAATAAATAAGTTTAAAATTTTTAACCTTTCCATTTTGGGATTTGGGACATGCCCTGTTCATCTCCTCAGAGCCAGGCTCCTACCACACCTCTGTCCCCAGGGCAGTTGTCTGAGTCGCCACCTTGCTCAAAGCCCCCCAGCCCTAGCTGGTGCTTCAAGAGGCATCTAGTCGGTCTCACACCCTCTTTCCAACTCCGCCCCGCCCCTCTCTACTGCAGGCTGACCCCCATGTAGCACACACAGTCACCGTCCCAAAGCAACCAGTGCAGAAGCCATCTGAGCCTTTTTCCTCCTCCAGGGCAGAGCTTGTTGGGAAATTTCTAATCAGAAATAAGTGCTGCTAACCCGTGTTTGTTTTTCTGTTTTCGTTGCTGGGAGAGAAGGGATCATTGGCTAGTGCTTTTCTGTGCCTCAGAGACTTGAGATCAGTGTCTCTGGCTCCCTCCACTGAGAGCGAATGTTGCTAGAGGGAGACTTTACCCTTGAACTTGGCCTTGAAAGAGTTGAAACCCCGGCCCTGTCCCGTGCCAGCTGTAGGGGCACTGGTCAGCTTGTTAATTCCTCCAATCCGCAGTGTCTGCATCTTGAAAACAGGGGAGTAATAAGAAGAGAATTTACTAAAAGGAAATTAGATGCTGCACAGGAATTACTGCGCATAGCGCCTGGTGAGTAAGCACTCAACTAAGAGTTAAGTTTGTGTGTGTGTGTGTGTGTGTGTGTTTAAATCAGAGTTCAAATAATCCAGAAATAATAAAAGAATGATTTTTTTCCCCACTAAGGTGGGATGCCTCGATAGACCTGCAGGAAAAAAGTCTTTCTGGAGGACTGTGGCAGAGGCGGCTTCTGAGTAACTGAGTGAGTTTCCAGGAGCCTTCAGTTCGCTCTGAGGCTCCAGGTGCATCAGCTTGGGTGTCTTTTTCCCCCCTAGATCTTTAAAAAGTTGTGACAAGTTTATGTAACATGACATGTATCATTTTAGCTATTTTCTATCTTGAGAAACCATGTAAAATATTTATTATTTGAAAGAGTTTCAGAGAGACAATCTTCTATCTGCTGGTTCACTCCCCAAAATGGCCACAAGAGCAGGGGCTGTGCCAGGCTGAAGCCAGGAGCATGGAACTCCATCCAGGTCTCCCATGTGGGTGGCAGGGGCCCAAGCACTTGAGCCATCTTTTACTGCCTTTCCAGGCGCATTAGCAGGGAGTTGGATTGGAAGTGGAGCAGCTGGGACTCAAACTGGTGCTCATATGAGACGCTGGTGTTGCAGGCAGTGCCAGTCCCACTGAGCCATCTTGAAAGCTCTCCATAACCCTTATCAAATGATCAGTGATTAGTTAGGACTCCTTCTAGTTCGTTATAGGACATTGATTTAAACAACAAAGGGAGTTAGTGGTTTACTGAACTGAAAGTCCAGAGGAACCTGACTTAAGGTGTGTTTTAATCCCACAGCTCAAGCAATTTCAACTCAGGGCCTGTTTCGTCCTAGATATTTTCTCTGCCCTCTGCTGTACTGGTTTTCTTCTCCACACCCCCACTCTCGGTAATAACGTGGCCACCAACCAGGTCAGGCTCTGGTCCTTCCACTGATGGGAAAGGCACTGTCCCTGTATCTCTGCATCCAGTCACCCAGTTGCCTTCGACTGCATCATGTACTTTTTCTGGAAAGACCTCAGTGACCCTGGGGGTTAGGGTGTCGAGACTGGCTTTAGTCATGTAACAGACCCACTACAGCCCATTCTAGATGACAGACCAAGAACATAAGCCTCAGCCATTTAGGGTTCTTGCTACCCCTGTCTTCTTTCAGGAGGCCAGTTCAGTCTCACATCCTGTATTGTTCCCCAGCCCAGCCCCTGCGTTCTTCTCTAGATTTGAAAGCCTATGAAAAAAGCCGAGAAACTGTATGGAGAAGTTCACTTCCACCTACTGCCCCCCATTTCCAGACCCTTAGCCCATTCTAGGATATATAAGGCCCAGCCATCCGGAAGACTGGGCCTCTAGCTGTGTGCACGCTAGCAGTTGGTCACCCACCTTTGTGAATTTATTTTATTTTCTTAGAATAAATTCAGTTTGGCTGTGAGTTCATATCCTGTTTCCTCTCTAGGATCTGCCCCTGTTTTCCTTACACTACAATTGTAGCTGCAGGGGGCCAGTGTATGGTGCAGCGGGTTAAAGCCCTGGCCAGCAAGGCCAGCAACACAAAAAGGCACTGGTTGGAGTCCTGGCTGCTCCACTTCAGATCCAGCTCTCTGCTAATGTGCCTGGGAAGGCAGCAGAAGATGGCCCAAGTGCTTGGGCCCCTGCACCCACATAGGAGACCCAGAAGAAGCTTCTGGCTCTTGGCTTCAGCCTGACCCAGCCCTGGTCATTACCCCCATTTGGGGAGTGAAACAGCAGATGAAAGACCTCTCTCTGTAGCTCTACCTTTCAAATAAATAAAAAAATAAATCTTAAAAAAAAAAAAAAAAGACTGTAGCTGCTGTCAATCCCCTCCAAATGAAATGTCTGACAACAGAGGAAGGGTGTGTCCCTCAGAGCAAAATCTTCGACTCTGACCAGGTGAGAAAACACCCTGTGTGGCTCCACTCCCCCAGGAGCTCCCTCCCACCACCCCACATAGACCCACCCCATATGTGTTTTCCTCCTTATCCATATTCCTGTGCCCTCTTCTCCCTAGCTGGTCATCTGGCCTCATTTTCCTTTGCTGTTCAGGACAGGAACATGAGCCACGGACAGTCGCTGGCTCTGCGAGTTTGTGTTTTCTTCTACTCCAGAATGAAGGCGTCCTTGGCCAGGCCTGAGATACGGACGGAAGCTTCACCCCAAGCTCCACAATGGTTGAGTCGTCCTGTGCCTTGAAACCAGGCTTTGAAAACCTCACTGCCTGCTAAAGAAACGTCAACTTTAGACAAGCAAAAACTTCACGGCATATGGCTTTAATCTTGTTGCATACCATTCTAGCGCCCTGAAAACGGAAAACTAAGAATGTTTGTGTGCTGTTATATAAATCGAGCTAGGCTTCTGCTAATCTTTGCAGACCCACAGATTTCCCTCAAACAAGCAACTTTGGTTAGGCAACTCAGACACTCTTTTCCCATGGTCTGTGTTGGAGGTGCAGCGCGTGCTTTGTGAAAGCTCTCCTTTCCAAAGGCGGCGGCTAAGAGGACAAGTAGGAATTTGCAAGAAAAGCATGCGACCATACTTCCGAACCCATTTCCCGATTTCATATTAGCTTAAAATGAAAACCAATGAACAAAGCCAGTGTTTGTAAACATCACCTTTGAGAGTTTCCATTTAGTCTCTTAAAGGCAACTGCTGATTTCTCAGCACACCCACACACACACCCCTGAGATGGAATAACTGGCATTTGTACTTTGGGGATCTAACTCTATCGCTGCTCACTGGTGACAGCATTCTTTGGCTGCTGGCAAAGACTCCAGAAGGAAATAAACAGCATTTCAAGTGGTGAGGTGCAAAACCTTACTTGAATCCTTGATTAAACCACGTGCGTGGGCCGGCGCCACGGCTCACTAGGCTAATCCTCCACCTAGTGGCGCCGGTACACCGGGTTCTAGTCCCGGTCAGGGCGCCGGATTCTGTCCCGGTTGCCCCTCTTCCAGGCCAGCTCTCTGCTGTGGCCAGGGAGTGCAGTGGAGGATGGCCCAAGTGCTTGGGCCCTGCACCCCATGGGAGACCAGGAGAAGCACCTGGCTCCTGCCTTCGGATAGGCGTGGTGCGCCGGCCACAGCGTGCCGGCCGTGGCGGCCATTGGAGGGTGAACCAACGGCAAAAGGAAGACCTTTCTCTCTGTCTCTCTCTCTCACTGTCTACTCTGCCTGTCAAAAAAAAAAAAAAAAACAAAAACAAAAAAACACACATTTTCATACTTATAGAATGACCACTTTCTAGTCAGGTCTGCCCAATCTAATCTCAGTGTTTTTTTTGTTTTGTTTTGGTGTTTTTTTTGTTTTGTTTTGTTTTTTGTTTTGTTTTTTTAGATTTTATTATTTATTTATTTGAAAGGCAGAGTCACACACACACAGAGGGAGAGACGGAGAGATCTTCCATCCACTACTTTACTCTCCAAATGGCTGCCCTGGCCAGGGCTACGCCAGGCTGAAGCCAGGAGCCAGAAGCTTCATCCAAGTCTCTCACTTTGGAGATAGGGGCCCAAGTACTTGGGCCATAACCACTGCTTTCCCAGGCACATCAGCAGGGAGATGGACAGGAAGTGCAACAGTGGAGACTGGACTGGACTGGTACCCATATGGGAGGCTGGCATTGCAGATGGTGGCTTTGGCTGCTATGCCACAACACTGGCCCCTAATCTCAATGTTTTCATCATTGAGAGAGGAGAGAGAGATGGCCGGTGCTGCGGCTCACTAGGCTAATCCTCCGCCTTGCAGCGCCGGCACACCGGGTTCTAGTCCCGGTCAGGGCGCCGGATTCTGTCCCAGTTGCCCCTCTTCCAGGCCAGCTCTCTGCTGTGGCCAGGAGTGCAGTGGAGGATGGCCCAGGTGCTTGGGCCCTGCACCCCATGGGAGACCAGGAAAAGCACCTGGATCCTGGCTCCTGCCATCGGATCAGCACGGTGCGCCGGCTGCAGCGGCGGCCATTGGAGGGTGAACCAAGGGCAAAGGAAGACCTTTCTCTCTCTGTCTCTCTCTCTCATTGTCCACTCTGCCTGTCAAAAAAAAAAAAAAAAAAAAAAACAAAACAAAAAAACCAAAAAACGAGAGAGGAGAGAGAGAGTGTGTGTGTGTGTGTCTCAATACTTATATTTATCATAAATACATGTATACTCTTTTACTGTTTCCCCCTTACATTATAGCTAAGAGTTAAATTTTTATATAAATTTCTTACTGAGGTTGACAAAGAATACATGTTTAAAATTTTCAAAAATGGATACATGGATTATTGAAGTATGAGTGACATACAGTAAGCTGCACATGTTAAGAGGGTCCAGTTTCATCAGTTTTGGCATATGTATCCACCGTGAAATCATCACCAGCCATCAAAATAGGGGACATATCCACCGCCCTGAAAGGTTGCCTCAGGCTGCTTTGCTTTTTCTAAATTTGTAGAAAGATTTATGTATTTGAAATGCAGAGTTACAGAGAGGGAGAGGGAGTGGGAGAGACAGAGAAAGAGAGAGAGAGAGAATCTTCCATCTACTGGTTCACTTCCCAAATGGCTGCAACAATTGGGGCTGGGCCAAGCCAAAGCCAGGAGCTTCTTCCAGGTCTCCCACATGGGTGCAGGGACCCAAGCACCTGGACCACCTTCCACTGCTTTCTCAGGCCATAGCAGAGAGCTGATCGGAAGAGGAGCAGCTGGGACACCAACTGGTGCCCACCATCCCCTTCTGTAATTCCCCCTTGACCCCTGCCTCTTTTCCAAGCAGCTCTCTGTTTTGTACCCAGGGAATCATACAGTCCCTACTCTTCCATGTCTGCCTTCTTTTACTCAGCATAATTATTTTGAGATTCACTTTTGTTGCAAGTGTTAGCAATAAGCTGAGTAATGAGGAATACGGAGTTTCAATAGCTGATCTTGACATTCATAAAACGGAAGTTTAGTAATCCTGTTTAATCTTTGACTTGGATATGATAGCAGAGGCTGTTATTATCAGAGGTCGTATGTCTAAAATTCATTTAACAGGAGACCTTGCACCTGCTGCAACTCTTGGGAATTACCCGTGACTTCAAGTCTCCAGAAGTTTAATTAGATTGTATTAATATTGCAAAGTATATGCATTAGGAGGACGTTCTATGTTGATTTGAATTACAGAATCCTAGTTTCATGACTGGGGGTGCTGTGGAAGTCATCCTGTGGACCGCTTCATCTCATAGGGGAGGAGATGGCAGCTCAGAGAAGCTGAGGCGTCTGTCCATGGCCAAACAGCACAGGAAGGGATGGTGGGGCTTGTGGTGGACAACACGATTGGCTCCCTACTTTTCAGCCTTGGCCGTCTCTCAACCTCACCATACTTGGCTGCAGATCTCTGAGCCTCTGCCTATCCTCCACCTGCCCCCCCCCCCCCAGCTCCTGCCCCAGGCTGGACGACCTTGCTCACGCAGCCCCTCAAGGCTTGAGCACAGCTCAGACACCTAAACTTCAAGAGTACCTCTGCCTGGCTGCTGTGGTTTGGATGCGCAGTGCAACCCCGAGGCTCTGTGGCGAGGCTTTGGTCACAGGTGGTGGAAGCTGTAGGAGCTGAGGCCTAGTGGAAGGTCCTTGGGCACTTGGGGCCTGTCCTGCAAAGGTTCTGTGATGTCTGGAGCTGACACAAGAGGCTTGTTACATAAGCCGGAATTTAGGGCCCACCCTCTCGCTCCGTGCATCCTGGCTGGCCATCCTCCTCAGGTGCTCCACCGATCGCGCGTGGAACCTACACCAGAGCCTTTAACATGTCATCCGGGCTCTCAGCCTCCCCAACCGTGAGCTAAATAAACTGCTCTGTCCTCTGTAAGTAGCTTGCTCAGGTATTTGGTTGTACCATGTACTACCTCATTTAATTCGCACAATGATCCTATAGTACAAGTACTATCAATACACCCATTTTACTGACAGGAAGGTGAGGCTTAGAGGGATGACCTGTTCACAGTCACATAGCCAGTAAGTGATAGAACCAGGAGTCTGAAGCTTGGTTTTTAGCTACTAGTCGCTTCTTAGGACTTACCTAGTAGTCTAATTGCTTTTTTCCCTAAGATTTATTTTATATTTTATTTATTTGAAAGGCAGAGTTACAGAGAGAGAGAGAGAGAGAGAGTGAGAGAGAGGTCTTCCATTTCCTGGTTCGCTACCCAAATGGCTGTGATGGCCAGAGCCAGGTCAGTCCAAAGCTAGGAGCTTCTTCCGGATCTCCCACATGGGTGCAGGGGCCCAGGCACTTGGGGCATCTTCCACTGCTTTCTCAGGCATATTAGCAGGGGGCTGGATTGGAAGTGGAGCAGCCAGGACTCAAACCAGCACCCATATGGGATGCCAGCATTGAAGATGGTGTCTTTAACCCACTACCACAACGCCAGCCCCCTAATAGATTTATTACCCACTAGTCTCCACTGCTTCTCATCCAATCAATGTTAGAGGCAGGCAGATAGAACACGACCCATTAGGTCAGTAAACTGGAAGACCACGCCTTCACCATGCCCCCTGTTTGATTGCATCCCCCACCTGACCACACCCGGGTGCCCACCTGCCAATCGGACTAATTAACCACTCCCCTTTGCAAGTGGATTAAAGGCCTGAAACACAGTGGGTCTGGCCCTTTTTCCCTTTGCCCTTCTTTTTCCCTCCCTGCCCTTGATCTGCTTGCTGCCCCACGCCTTCGGGGGCGTGGCCTTCGGGCCACCAGCACCATGCTTCCTGGCCTGCACGCTCCTCCACACAGCTGGCTCCTGGTGCTCGGTATGAATCCAGATTTCCCTTCAGTCTTTCAGATAGAGCCCTCAGTCTCCTATGCATTTCTCTCACTGAATAAAAAGTTCAAAACTCATCACGCTGCCTGGTTTATTTGTGCCAGTATTCCAAATTCTTCTCTGAATTCTTGGCAAGACCCCATACAGCTTATGAATTTCAGATATATTAATAAGCAAATCAGTAACAACTGTACACACATACAATGGATAGATTTCTAGACAGTCCTGAACAATTTAACTAGGACAGAGGTAGTTTTTCCTGGACTCTATCACTCAGAATTAATTGAAATGTAGTGAAATATGAGTCGATTGGTTTATTGGAGAACTACAGTTGGCTAACAATACATTTTATTGCTTCTAGAAATCTTGTAATAAATTATCTTAAGTGAAAGTACCAGATTAAAAACAATGAATGTTGCAATAAGAACAATGCAATGTACTTTGACTTTGAAAAATTAAGTTTAGAAGCCAAGGTATGTCGCAATGAAGTTATAGATTAATAAGTCATTGTCCTGAGCCTAACTTTCCCTCTGCCCTACTTTTTCATCTGTAGTTTATCTTTTTATATTTAATGATTTTTTTAAAAGTTCCTTCAAATTCTTTTGGAAGTATGGTGGGAAGACTCAACACATTAATGGATCACTCATTTAAAAGATTAATAAACAAATTCTGTGTGGCACATGGTAGCTTTCGACACATTCTGTAGCATCAACTGAGCTTTTCAGAAGTCATTTCTGCATTTATCTTTATGTCACTAGGATCGGCCACCATTCACTCATCAATAAATCTTTTCAGAACTTTAGAGTAAGTGATGTTATAAAGAGCTCGTCCTCAAAGAGCTTACAATTAAGGCAAGGCGTCTGGTCTATTGGCTGAAGTCACAGTGACACTGTGGAATAAATCTCACTTCAGGGCCTGGTACCATGGCTCACTTGGTTAGTCCTCTGCCTTCAGCACCAGCATCTCATATGGATGCCAGGTTCTAGTCCCGGTTGCTCCTCTTCCAGTCCAGCCCTCTACTATGGCCCGGGAAGGCAGTGGAGGATGGCCCAAGTGCTTGGGCCCTGCACCTGCATGGGAGACCAGGAAGAAGCACCTGGCTCCTGGCTTTGGATAGGCACAGCACTGGCTGTAGCGGCCATTTGGGGAGTGAACCAACGGAAGGAAGACTTTTCTCTCTGTCTCTCTGTCTGTATCTCTACCTGTCAACAACAACAAAAAAAATTCACTTCATCTGTGCGAAGAAACCTTCCTGGAAGGACTGAGATTATTTCTAGCTTTTAGAAGGACAGAGAGACAGGATGTCTTGTGCGTGATGGCTCAGTGGAAAGAGGGAGAGCCAGGGATTCCTACCCAGGTATTTGGACCCCCAGTGTCTTAGCTCTTCTTACCACATTAACAACCCCAGAGAAAGCAAAGTAAATAAACCTTAAAAAAAAAAAAAGCCAGGAGTTAGGAATTCGATCTGTCTCCCATGCAGGTGGTAGGGACCAAAGTACTTGAGCCATCATCTGCTGCCTCCCAGGGTTCTGGAAGAAGCAGAACTTGAAATGCAGGCGCTCCGATATGCGATGAAGAAGTCCCAAGAGGCAACTTAACCACTGCGTCAAACACCTGCCCAACAGAAGTCTTCTAATTAACAAATTCTTATGTCTACCTTAAACATGTGAAGTCCCAACTAACCGATGCTTGACCTTAATTTCTGGAAAAGAAAATATCAGTTGGTAAGTTCTATGCAGGTACCATGCCACCCTCACCACATCCAAGAGAGTGGCACCCTTGAACCTATCATATTTCTTTCACCCCACAAAGCTGAGTCCAAATTGCACACAGTTGCTTCTTCTTAGAGATTGTACAAAGCTAAAGGTCATTTTTAAGGGCAGGCATATGGCTTACAGGTTGAGACCCACATCCCACACGGGAGTGCATGAGTTTGATTCCCAGCTCCAGCTCCTGATTCTCGCTCCCTGCTAATGCAGACCCTGAAGGCAGTGGGGATAGTTCAAGTGATCAGGTTTCTGTCACCCATGTAGGGGATCCAAACTGGCTCCCTAACTCCTGGGCATTTGGGAAGTGAACCAGCAGATGGGAGCTCTCTTTGTCTCAAAAAAAAATTTTAAGGTCACTTTTACTTTCTCTATTTATTTATTTATTTATTTTGACAGGCAGAGTGGACAGTGAGAGAGAGAGACAGAGAGAAAGGTCTTCCTTTGCCGTTGGTTCACCCTCCAATGGCCACCGCAGCCGGCGCGCTGTGGCTGGTGCACCGCGCTGATCCAAAGGCAGGTGCCAGGTACTTATCCTGGTCTCCCATGCAGGTGCAGGGCCCAAGCACTTGGGCCATCCTCCACTGCACTCCCTGGCCACAGCAGAGAGCTGGCCTGGAAGAGGGGCAACCGGGACAGAATCCGGTGCCCCGAACGGGACTAGAACCCGGAGTACCGGCACTGCATGGGGAGGATTAGCCTATTGAGCCACGGCACCAGCCTGCTTTTACTTTCTCATCTGTGTATGACATGAAATAGTTTTATCTTTTATGCATGAATTACTTTTATTTTTTATGCATTTCTGACAAGTTATAAAGCAACTATTCTCTCCTCTGTTCTTTCCTGGAGTTGTAGTCTGATTCTGTGTCTCTGCCTGGTGGGTTATTCTGTGGATCTCAGGGACTGACTGGTTAGCCTTGTGTCTCTTTGTCTGTCCTGGTAAAATACAGGAAGCATCAACTGACCATTAGTGCCATCTAGTACATTCACCAGGCTGTACGCCCATCACCACAATCCAGCTCCAGGGGCACTTTCTTCCATTCTCTTCCTCCTTGTCCTCTTTTTTAGACAAGTGTTAGAACCACTTCCTCAGCGACCTCAGTTTACAGAGCTGGCAAGAGAAGAGAACTAAAAGAGATTGCTGGAAGCCATGTGTCCCGACCAGACTGGTTTGACAAGGCTGTGCTGTGACTCACAGCAGAGCACAGGGGCCCTGCAGCCTGGAAACCCACACTGCAGCGCGTGATGTTTGCAGAAGGCCTGTCCCTGGCCCGGAAAGGACCCAACTGCCTTTTGTCAGTCAGGTAATTAGGATGATCTCTCTCTACCTGGGAGTAGAAAAATACCTACATTTGATGAAATACATTGTTGCTCTTACATTTTTATTTACCTATTTTAATTTATTTAAAAAGCAGATACACACACACACACAGATAGACAGAGATCTTCCACCTGCTGATTCACTCTCCAAGCACTCCCAACAGCTGGTACTGGGCCAGGCCTGAACAAGGAGCTGGGAGGTCAATCCAGGTCTCCCATGTGGTCATCACCTGCTGCCTCCTAGGGTCTGCATTAGCAGGAAGCTGGAACCAGGAGCAGAGCTGGGCTTCAAGCCCAGGCATCATCTTACAGATGAGGAAATGAAGGTTCAGAGAAGTCCAACATCTTTTCCAAGAGCTCACAGCTGGGTTTTAGAGGCCGGATTTGAACTCGGGGTCTATTTGACCCAGAGACCATGTTCTTAACTAAGGGGGACCCCAGCAGCCGTTTCTGCACAATCCAAAGCCAGACGTGTGAGAATTGCAGCCTGGAGACAGGAAGAAGCCTTGTGCCAGCAGCTGCCCGACTGAGCGAAGCCAGTGCCAGAGAGCCGCAAGGCAACACCTGTAGCGGAGGTAAGGACCGCTCCCCGCCCTGCCTGTCCCATGCTGGCCCTTCTACTAGAGCTTACCCACTTCCCCTCGGGAGCACGGCTGCGGCCCTCCGTGTTCATCTCCAGGACTGTTCATGCCACCTCCCTTTAGCCTGTTTAGACCCTGGGGCTTTCCTTTTCACCGGCCCCAAACATTTGCCCTCCTTGTGGTTCCCTTTCTTGGCTCCTGGTTCTCTCTCTCCACATCCCTATTTTGTCCATTAAGCAGTTTTTTCTTTTCTTTTCTTTTTTTTTTTTTTTTTTGAGAGAGAGAGGTCTTTTATGTTCATTTCCCACATGCCTGCAACAGTCAGGGCTGGGAGAGGCCAGGAACTCCATCTGGGTCTCCCACGTGGGTGGCAGGGACACAACCTACTTGAGTCATCACCTGCTGCCTCCCAGGATGTGCGTTAGCAGGAAGCTGGAGTTGGTAGCAGAGCTGGGACTCAAACACAAGCACTCTGATGTGAATGTCTCAAGTGGCATCCTAACCACAATGTCAAACACCCCCCTCTCTACCCATTTTTGCCACATGAGCTCAAGTCAGCAGCCCACGTGGAAAGGATCTTAACATTGACCTTGTAGCAACTGCAGGCAAGAGATGTTCAGAATTGGCTCCCACCTCTGCCTCAGGATCTGCCACAGGCATCCACTGTCAGGACAGCTGTTTACAGAACATCTGAAAAATATCCTTTAAAGTTTACAGAAGAAAATGGAGCAGGTGCTATTTTCCCTATTTTTAAAAATGTCATAAACAGTTCAAGCATACAAAGGAAATTCACAGAACAATATAGAGACATCCACAAGCACCATTCAAATTTGACAATTCACATCGATTTTTCCTTAAAGAAAGAACATGTTGGGGCTGGTGCTGTGGTGTGGCAGGTTAAGCCATTGCTTGCAATGCTGGCATCTCATATAGGTGCTGGTTTGTGTCCCCAGTATTCCATTTCCGATCCAGCTCCCTGCTAATGCGCCTGGAAAAGCCAAGTGCCTGGGCTCCTGCACCCACATGGGAGACCCAGATGAAGCTCCTGGCTCCTGGCTTCAGACTGGCCCCAGTCTGGCTGTTGTGGCTATTCGAGGAATGAACCAGAAGGTGGAAGATCTCTCTCTCTGCATGTATATATGTCTTTCCTTCTTTCTTTGTTACTCTTTCAAATAAGTCTAAAAAAAAAAAAAAAAAGGAATGTTACAGATGTGCTTAAACACCTTCCCATTCCATTCTCTCCCTCTTTTTTCTTCCCTCCCACCTAATCCAGAAGATTCATTGTCTTTAATTTGGTTTGAATCTTCCCATCCAGAATATAAAACTGTTTGTATCAGGGTGGGATTTTAGCCTAGTGGTTAAGACAGCCCCGCCCCGCCAGGATGCCTGGGTTTGGTTCCTTGTTCTGGTTCCTGATGCCAGCGTCCTGCTAAGGCAGATCCTGGGAAGCAGTGATGGTGACCCAAGTGATTGGGCTCCTGTCACCTACATGGGACACCTGGGTTCACTTCCTGGCTTCCAGCTTCAGCCCCAGCCATTGCAAGCAATTGAGGAGTGAGCCAGTAGTTGGGAGATCTTTTTCTGTCTCACAAAATAGGTTTTTTTAAAAAAAAGTTTATTTATTTTCATCTATTTGAAGGTGAACAGAGCAACAGAGAAAGAAAGATCTTCATTTACTGGTTTACTCCCCAAATACCCATAACAGCCAGGGCTGAGCCAGGCTGAAGCCAGGAGCCTGGGACTCCATCTGGGTCTCTCATGTGGGTGGCAGGGGCTCAAGCACTTGGGCCATCACCTGCTGCCTCCCAGGATGCATTAGCAGGAGTCAGGTCGACAGCAGAGGACTCAGGATTCAAACAAGCCCTCCAACGTGGGATGCAGGCTTAAACGATGGCTTAGCCCACAGTGCTGCAATGCTTACCCTCAAATAAAGTGACTGTCTGAAAAACCTATTGTATATATATCTATATATAAACATATCTATCTGTCTATCCACATGGATCCTATAATTTTGTTTTCTTTAAACTTTTATCATACTCTAAGTATCCTTTTGCAACTTGACTTTTCAAAATTATGTGTTTATCTATGTTGAAATATGTATGTAAGTCCATTCATGTCACCCACTAGATAGTGTCTCCCTCCCACACATACATGTGTATTTGATTTTTCCTACCAAGCTGTGCTTACTTTCTACTCAATTTCTGCCTTCTATTGAGTTGGTCAGTTTTTGTACACTCTTTTTCTTCTAGTCATTTGAAAGTTATGTACCCTATTTTTTGATTTGATTACCTAATAAAGTTGTTACTATTTTAACAAGGCTTAAAGCTAAGCAGTAGCTTTAAGCTTTCTCCTAGGCAATATTAGGGACTTAAAATGCTTTAAGTTGTAATTACTTTTCTCTTTTCCAAGTACAAAGGTATTTCAAAAAAGTTTAAAGAAAAATGGAATTCAAAGATAAGCTTAGGGATGGTATTGTGGTGTAGCTGGTAAGGCTGCCATCTGTGAAGCTGGCATCCCATATGGGCACCGGTTTGAGTGTCGGCTGCTCCACTTCCCATTGAGCTCCTTGCTAATGGCCTGGGAAAGCAGCTGAAGATGGTACTAGTGCTTGGGCCTCTGCACCTGCATGGGAGACTGGGAAGAAACTCCTGGCTTTGGCCTGGCACAGCTGTTGGCTGTTGTGGTCATTTGGGGAGTGAACCAATGGATGGAAGATCTCTCTCTCTCTCCCCCTCTCTCTGAAACTCTGGCTTTCAAATAAACAAATACATATTTAAAAAAGGAGAAGTTTATCTTGGTGCAAAAAATATTTGAAATCCATGCATCATTTTTTCATAACATATATTTTCCATGAGCTTTTTGATGGCCCTTTTTATTTATTATATATCTCCTTTGTAAACTGCCCCCTTTCTATAATTGTTATTTTTCCTATATTTTTAAAGATTGATTTATTTGAAAGGCAAAGTTACGGAGAGGGAGAGAGGGAGAGAGAGGGAGAGAGGGAGAGAGAGAGAGAGATCTTCCATCTGCTAATTCACTCCTCATATGGCTGTAATGGCCAGGGCTGTGCCAGGCTGGAATCAAGAGCCAGGAACTTCTTCCGGGTCTCCCATGTGGGTGGCAGGGGCCCAAGCACTTGGGCCATCTTCTGCTGCTTTCCCAGGCACATTAGGCAGCTGGATTGAAATTGGAGCAGCCAGGACTTGAACCCGTGGTCATATGGGATGCCAGTGTCAAAGGCAGTGGCTTAATCCACTATACCTTAATGTTGGCCCCAATTTTTCCTAATTTATATATAAGAAATTGGAGGTTTAGTGGGATTAAGTGAGTGCCTAGGGGTACACATCTAACAAGTGGCAAAATCCATCCAGGAGCCACTTCCATTTGGGAAGGAAGCCCCTGTGGACTCGAATTCTTTAGGACAAATGATCATTTCACTGCACGGGTAGCTCTTCTGTGATGAGATTTATGTCACAGAGAGCGGGACTGGGCACCCCAAGCATCTCTCCGTGGAAAACCCGGATAAAATGCCAGTTTTGCCCTTAGTTTCGGCCACATCTTGAAAATTGACTCCCTGTGCACCTTGCATTCCCCACTGCACTCTCTACAAAGGAGTAGCAAATGACAGGTGACGTGCGGAGTAGATGAATGACACCACAGATAGGAGACCCGTCCTCCTTCCCTGTGTAAGATGGTTTTCACACACAGAGAGCCGTCCCTGAGATTTTTTATTTGAAATTTCAGTCTGTGCGGCCACCCATCTATCCTTGCTATGGGACAGTTTTATGGCTAAGGTTGGAATTGTGACTGCACAAATTCCTAAGACCAAGATCCCAGTTGCAGCAGTCTGCGGATAGCTCACCCCACCACCTATTGTTATTCTGAGAAAGCTAACAAAGCCCTCGGGAGGGACGACTATTACAGTGTCACCTCTGCTGGAGAGGAAATTGCTGCCCAATCTCCAGTCGGGGAACAAGGAGCAGATGTGAGGCTGAACTGCTGGTGGAGCGGCTCGGGCTGAGTAAAGGCTCCCACAGCAGTGATTATGCCTCATCACTCAGGCGAACCGGCACAGGTCGCACCTGCCAGGTAACAGAGCAGACACAAAGAGCACAGTCATAAAGCCAGCAAGTATGCGCACGGCCTTCCCTAAACCCTACAAGAGGACATCGCACTAGTTTGGGATTCTCCCATCCTCTTCAGCGCGTGCACCCTCTCCCCGTTTTGAAACTCAATCATGGAAAGATTTGGTGCCATTTAGAGGGATTCAGCAAAAAGCATTTGAGCAGCACCTTCGCTGGCACTGGAAAGAGCAATCAGACCAAGTGTCTCCTTGCTCACACACACACACACACACACACACACACACAGAGAGAGAGAGAGAGAGAGAGAGAGAGAGGATGATCCCTACTGCTGTTTTACTCTCCAAATGCCCACAACTGCTAGGACCCGGCTGGAGCCAAAGCTCAGAGCCAGGAATTCAATCCGGGTCTCCCACGAGGGTGTCAGGGACCTAACTACTTGAGCCACCACCTGCTGCTTCCCAGGGTCTACCTTAGCAGGAAGCTGGAGTCCTGAGCCAGAGCCAGAATACAGAGGGAGAGACAGAGACAAAGATCTTCCATCCGCTGGTTCACTCCCCACATGGCCACAATGGCCAGAACTGGGCCAGTCCAAAGCCGAGAGCCAGGAGCTTCTTCCAGGTCTCCCATATGGGTGCAGGGGTCCTAGGACTTGGGCCATCCTCCACTGCTTTCCCAGGCACATTAACAAGAAGCTGGATCAGAAGTAGAGCAGCCAGGACTCAAACCAGCACCCATAAGGGATGCCAGCACTTAATGCTCGCCCCCTGTATCGCTTTTTTTTTTTAATTTTTTTTAATTTTTATTTTTTGACAGGCAGAGTGGATGGTGAGAGAGAGAGACAGAGAGAAAGGTCTTCCTTTTGCCGTTGGTTCACCCTCCAATGGCCGCCGCAGCCGGTGCTCTGCGGCTGGCGCACCGCGCCTATCCGATGGCCGGAGCCAGGTACTTATCCTGGTCTCCCATGGGGTGCAGGGCCCAAGCACTTGGGCCATCCTCCACTGCACTCCCTGGCCACAGCAGAGAGCTGGCCTGGAAGAGGGGCAACTGGGACTAGAACCCGGTGTGCCGGCGCCGCAAGGTGGAGGATTAGCCTAGTGAGCTGCGGCGCCGGCCCCTGTATCGCTTTTAACAGAGATGCTGCTTGTAACTCAGCAGGTTGAAAGTGCAATGTCAAGATATTCATACCACGTCTACTCCTTTCCTGCCTCCCGGAGCCAGCTAAGTGGAATCGGGCACACGTGTTTCCAGGACTTCAACCCCCACCCCCATGCAGTGGGTGCCACTCCTAGGACAGGCCATTAGCAATTAAGATGCTGGTGGGACACTTGCATCCCACAGCAAAGTGCCTGTGCTCCTCTTTCCACTCTTGCCTCCTGCTATATCAGACTGGGAGGCAGCGAGTGCTGGCTCAGTGGCTGGATTCCTGCCACACACCTGAGGCACCTGAATCAAGTTCCTGGCTCCTGGTGTTGCCCCAGGCCCAGTCTGGCAGATGTGGGAATTTGGGGAGCAAAACCAGCAGACAGGAGCTTTCTCTCACCATAGACTTCTATGCTTCTCAAACGATAAATAAATAGGTGAAATTTGGAGAAAGAAGACTCCAGCCCCCTGTCACCGGGTCGTAGTTGGAGCTTCTTGTCCCAGCCTTTTTCAAGGGCAGCCGATGGACCTGAACTTGCACTGCTACCTCTCTGCCCCACCCCCACCTCTGCTCAGGTTTCTGACCTCCCGACTGACTTTTCTCCAGTTCCTCACCTTCCTCTGCTCCCCAGAGCCAGCAAGCCATGCAGAGTTTTCCTGGCTGAGGACACAATTTCCATCTCTCCCCTTGGCCATGCGGCCAGTGCCTCTAGGCCACCGCGGCTCAGTTCCATTCCTAGGACAACCTGCTTCCCCCTCGCCCTCAGCGTGGCACAGCCAGCTCCCTCCGTCTTGCATTTCCCAATGTGCACAAGTGGGCAACGCACTGAGCAGCGCCCCGTTTCTGGGACAACCTCCCTGCACACTTCCCTCCTTCTGCCCTTTCCAATATTCACCAGGGAGGGCGTTGTCCCTGAGCAGCTCCTGGGTCCCAGGCACTGGAGATGTAAATAAGAACACAGAGGGGAGAGACAGTGATGGCAGGAAACACTGGACGCTCCAACACCACGGGACAAGTGTCCCAGGACAAGTGTGCAGGGCACGAGGACATGGTGGAGATGGTGAGCTAGGCCCCGCTGGAGAGGTTGAAGGGGGGACTGGAAGAGGCTTCCAGGGGAAGGGGGAGACTTACCTGACTCTGAAACAATGAGTAGGAGTTGCCATAATTTCCCACCAGCTGGGTTGCTATGGTTATTGCTATAGTAGGCGACTGAGGCAGAGTAGGAGAGTAAGGACAGGTAAGGAAGTGAAAGAGAGGCTATGGCAGGACTTTCCCCAGCCTCTGCACAATCCTTTAAGAGGGAGGAAAAACTTCAATCCTGCCTAGAGCTTTCTTGCTTTTGCTACCAGGAAGAATAGTCCATCTCCTCTCGTTTTGTGGAAACAAAAGAGCAGGGGGAGAGGAGGCTATTATGTGAATAAGACCTTGCCCATAATAATAGTCCTCCACCCCACCCCGTAGATTCTGTGTGTTACAGGGGGGCTGGTGCACGCCCCAAAGGTTCTCTCTGGACAAGGTGTTCACGGACTCCTCCCAGACTGCATTGTTCGAGGCGCCACCTGCTGGTAGGACTGGAAGTTTAGACGTGCAATCACCCAGTGCCCAGAGCTCCGCCTTGCGTCCCTTTAGGTCCCCTGGGAGCCCAGCCCTGACAAGTGTCTCCTACCTCAACGGCGGTCACCTCAGAATAAAGCATACATTCTGACAAATGCCAAAATCAAGGACGAACTTCACAGTAACCAACTGATAGTATTTCTGTTTGGTTTGTTCTCTGCATTTCTTGTGGGCTGAATTGTGTGTCTGCCCCCACCTCAAATCACACATTGAAGTCCGAACCCCCAGTAGCTCAGAATAGGACCGTATTTAGAAATAGGACCATGCAAGAGTTAATTAAGGGAAAATGCGATTGCATAGGTGGGTCCCATCCAAATGACTGGTTGTCGCTCCCCCTCTTCGTGGAGGAACGACACAGGACCCTGCGCTGTTCTTTCGTCTGCTCGGCCCTCCCCGGGTTTGCTGCTGGTTCTTCCCGGGTTGGCTACTATCCCTTCCACCTCCGTGGAAGGGCAGTTCCCCCTGGCCACATTCCCCACTTCCGCAGGGGAGCGGCACACCGCCGGCCGGCTCGCTCGGGGGCTGCACGGGTGTTCCTTCAGCTAGATGTTCCCCTTAGATGTTCCTGGTGCATGCCGTCTCTCTCCTCCTTTATAGTCCTCCTCCGCCAATCCTAACTCAGCTGCCCACACGCCGAGTACGCTGCTCTCCTCCAATCAGGAGCAAGTCCTACAGTTTATTAGTTGAACTGGAGGCAGCTGTGCGGAAGCTGTTTACTCCTCTCCCAGCGCCATATTGTGGGAGAGCAGATGCATAGAATAAGTCTTAATTCCAGTAACTCAGTCCAGTCCGGATTGCTCCCCACAACTGGTGTCCTTTTAAGAGTAGATTGGGAGGGCTGGTGCTGTGGCCCAGCAGGTAAAGCTGCTGCCTGCAGTGCTGGCATCCCATATGGGTGCTGGTTTGAGTCCCGGTTGCTCCACTTCCGATCCAGCTCTCTGCTGTGGCCTGGGAAAGCAGTAGAAGATGGCCCAAGTCCTTGGGCCCCTGCACGTGTGTGGGAGACCTGGGGGAAGTTCCTGGCTCCTGGCTTTGGATCGGTGCAGCTCTGGCCGTTGGGGCCAATTGGGGAGTGAACCATCAGATCAGAAGCAGGGGTGAGGGGGCGGTGCCGAGGCATAGCGTGTTAAACTGCTGTCTGCAATGCTGGCATCCCATATGGGTGTCATTCGAGTCCCAACTGCTCTACTTCCCATCTAGCCCCCTGCGAATGCACCTGGGAAAGCAGTGGAGAATGACGCAAGTCTCTGGGCCCTTGCACCCATGTGGAAGATCTGGATGGGGCTCCTGGCTTTGGCCTGGCCCAGCCCTGGCTGTTGCAGCCATTTGGGGAGTGAACCAGTGGATGGAAGACTTTCTCTGTCTCTGCCTCTCTCACTCTTTGTAATTCTGCCTTTCAAATAAATAAATAAGTCTTGAAAAAAAAAAAAAAAAAAGAAGTGAGACTCAATTTCAGGCACCTTGGCATGGAATGTTGCAGTCCCAAGAAGAGGCTTAACTGGCTTAGCCACAACACCTGCCTCTTACTCTCATATAAAGCTCTGTATTTACATGTCTTTTAAAAAAAGATTCATTTGAAAGAGTTACAGAGAAGGAGAGGTAGAGGCAGAGAGAGAGAGAGAGAGATATCTTCCATCTACTAGTTCATTCCCAAATGGCCAGGAGCTTCCTCTGTGTCTCCCATGTGGGTGCAGGGGCCCAAGCACTTGGGCCATCTTCTGCTGCTTTTCCAGGTGCATTAGCAGGAAACTGCATTGGAAGTGGAGCAGCCGGGACTCAAACCAGTGCTCATATGGAATGCTGGTGCTATAAGTGGCAGCTTTATCCACTACACCATAGCACCAGCCCTCATATTTCTTAATATATCCTTTCATATTACTATAAAACAATATTTTCTCCAAGATACCTTGAAGGAAAATTGATACTCCAGGAGGATGCACCAGACTTAGCAATAGTGTCAATGGCATATAGCACTCTGCCCAGTCAGGAAGCAGCCTACATGTGTCCCAGTGTGCAGAGCCTGGCCTTGGCCCATCCCAGGTGCAGACCACAGAGTCACCCCTCACAAGTTACATCCCCTTCTCACAGGAACTGAGCACTTGGGTAGCCCCAGGCTGCACCAGAGACTTCAGTTCTCTGAACCCCAGTCTTCTTTATAAAACGGGGAGCAGCAGAGCACACACCAGAAAGGCGGGTTGTGAAGTGTAAATAAATAGTTCACAAAATGAAATACCCTTCCTGGGATCTGTTCAGTGTTCAGAGAGCTGCAGCTGACACCAAGGCATCTTTGAGCGCCCCCATCTTGTGCCAACAACCAGAGGTGGGTAGCCCTGCTGAGCCCTTGTGCCTGAAGGGGGCGCTCTAAGCTCCAGTTCTGGGGATAGCCCTGGCTGGCTGCCCTGGACATGCAAAGGCAGGGGATCCTAGCACAGAGGAGGTGGGTGGGCGCTTAGTGGGGCTGTGCTTAGGAAAATCGGATTTTCTGCTACTCTGGGCATCTGGCAGTTTGAGAAGTTCATTGGGGATGTTATCAGGGAAATAGTTTTTGCCTCTCAAATTCTACCATTGATTACAGTTACAAACATTAACCACGCCTGTGGTGAAAATGACAAGTATCAGAGAAAGTATGGCTGTGGAAGCGACAGTTCTCTGGCCACCAAAGGAAAACTTTGTTAGCGTTTGATGGGTTTGTTATGACCTTATTAACAGCTGCTGCCAAACGTCCAGGGGCACGTATACGAGACCACATGCGTATGTGTCGGCCGACATTTAAAATCACAAAGCGCGAGCCGCGAGGCGCACTGGGAAAGCCGGGATAAGGGGTTCAGGAATTTCTCTTCCCATAAGCAAGGAGCACACAAAGGCGAAGCCTCAGAAACGTACGACCCCAGCACGCAAGCCACAGAGTCAATCTTTGAAGTGTCTCTCATCCGAGAGAGTGCACCGTCTGACCCCGCGAACACCGGGAGCTGGGAACTCGCAAAACACAGCCGGGAAGAGGGTCACCGCTCTACGTCTTCTAGACGTTCCCTCAGAGTAGAAATTATAACAGGGTTATATCGTCCTTTTAAAAATTCTTTCCAGGGTGGGCAACTGCACAGCCATAAGACAACGCCTGGGATGCCTCTCTCGCATACTGGAGGGCCTCCCCAGCCCAGCTTCCTGCTAGTGAGCGCCCTGGGACACAGCAGGTGACGGCTCAGGTACTGGAGTTGCCGTCACCCACTTAGGAGACCTGGACTGAGTTCTTGGCTGCTGGTCCCAGCCTGGTGCAGCCCCACCTTTTGCAAGCATTTGGGGTGAACCAGCATTCGGATGGAAGATCTCTCTCTTGCTTTTCAAATACAATAAAGATGAACAATTTAAAAATTTTTTCTTTAAAAAATAACAGTTTTCTTTGAAAAGATGTTTAATGGCCTATTTAAGATGATTACTACAACCTATGAACTTTTAATTCATATTTTAAAGCAGACTAGAAGTAGATATTTCTAGCAGTTATTTAAAATAGGCCCAAAGCTTATTAATGTTACTAAATCCTGAAGTAAATCCTGCCAATACATATAACTGTAAATATGTAAAGTCTTTCTTAAAAATTATCATGCTTCTGGGCCAGCGCCGTGGCTCACTAGGCTAATCCCTGCCTTGCGGCGCCGGCACACTGGGTTCTAATCCTGGTCGGGGCGCCGGATTCTGTCCCGGTTGCCCCTCTTCCAGGCCAGCTCTCTGCTGTGGCCCGGGAGTGCAGTGGAGGATGGCCCAAGTGCTTGGGCCCTGCACCCCATGGGAGACCAGGAGAAGCACCTGGCTCCTGCCTTCGGATAGGCGTGGTGCGCCGACCACAGCGTGCTGGCCGCGGCGGCCATTGGAGGGTGAACCAACGGCAAAGGAAGACCTTTCTCTCTGTCTCTCTCTCACACTGTCCACTCTGCCTGTCAAAAAAAAATTATCATGCTTCCTGTATCTTTGGTGAACACGAATCTTGAAATATGAATTAGCACTACTTTTAGGCCAATGATACAGGAATAGATGACAAATGCACTCTGGCGCCAGCGTGTTCTCCATCTCATCCACTAGAGGGCACCTGAGAGTTACCCAACACAAGCACTAGGACACCAAATTTGAGAATCTCCTTGGAAATCTCAAACCAAAACGGATAAATACACACATACCTCCAGCACATTATCAACCAAATTCAGTTTGCCAAAAGATGGCCATAAGTTATTTCCTAAGTGGTAGAGTCTGGTACTCTTTCATCTTATGTTGAAAGAGGGTACTATGCATTTCATAGTATGTTTTATTTATTTTGTAAAAGATTTGTTTATTTGAAAGGCAGAGTTATGGGGAGAGAAAGAGAGAGAGAAAGAATATTCCATTTGCTTGTTTACTCACCAAATGGCTGCAGTGGCCAGGACTGGGCCAGGCTGGAGCCAAGAGCTTCATCTGGGTCTCCTATGTGGATGCAGGGGCCCAAGCACTTGAGCCATCTTCTGCTGCTTTTCCAGACACATTAGCAGGGATCTGGGTCAGAAGTGGAACAGCAGGAACTTGAACCCATGCCCACATGGAATACTGGCATAGCAGGCAGTGGCTTAAGCTGCTATGCCACAACGCCAGCCCCTACAGTACATTTTAAACACAAGTGTTTTCCTAGCAAAAACTGTGGCATTGAAGTTTACTAGGAAAGACTGGCCATTTTATTATCCTAATCCCAGAACTGTTGCTCTATTTTGTATAATTAGTATATTGCTGAATTGGAGTCACCTTGAATGCGCTCATGAAAGATACAAAATGCTATTTTTCTTTCATTAGGTTCATATTCTACTTCTCGCTCCTGTTCCATGTTCCAGTAAAAGCAAATTACTGTACTGCACATTAAAACTAAAAAACTGGAAATAGTCCAAATGGCCAATAGTAGGGATGAGTGGTGTGCTATGGCAATGGATATTTGTATCCATCTATTAATTATCATATGTATAAATTAGAACATGAAGGCAATAGTATTAGATACATTTACAGAAGCTTGGTGGCTACTAAGTATCAGTTTCTGTGCTATGTGGATGATCAGCAAGAAAAATTCCTAGCTCTTTGAAAAATTATTTTTTGAGCTATTTCAGAAACAGAGAAAGGGAGACACAGACGGACAAAGGGACAGGCAAAGCAAGCAGGCACCTGCTGGTTTACTCCCTAAATGTCTGCAATGGCCAGGGATGGGCCACGCCCACCCTAGGTCTCCCACATGGGTGGTAGGGCCCTGGGTACTTGAGCCTCCCTGGGGTGTGTGCTAGCATGAAGCTAGAATTTGGAGTGCAGCCGGGACTCAGGTCCAGGTATTCCCATATGGGATGTGGGCGGCTTAATCCCTACACTAAACATGCGCCTCTTCCGGCTCTTAAGGAGTGTTTAACTTGGGGTGTGTGTTTGGTGGGGGTGTGAAGAGGACCTCCCAAAAAAACTTAGAGAGGCAAGACCAGAAGCATGGATGTGGGGTCAGAAATTCAGGCTCTCTCCGCACATTAATGATATGGCCTTGAGCAAACTATTTCCTCTGTCTTCTTTTTGTCAGCCTGCTAAATGGGGGTAATCACCTACCTGGATCTTATTAACTTTACTGTGAAAATTAAGTGAAGCAGTGACTGTTGCCATCCAGTGCCGCCCGGGGATCTCAGCACACGACAGCGCTGGCGGCTGTTCCTGTCGCTTCCCTTGTGTGGCAGGAAACAGGGCCACAGCCCATCAAGTGACCTCATGCAAGGCGGCCCGTCCTGGCCGACCATCCCCAGGATGAGTGGGCAGCCCTGTTCCAGGCCGGTTCCCCCGGTCAGGCCAGCCGCGGCCACGTGCCCACGGCGCAGTGTCCTGGGTGGACCGGCAGCGTTGGCTGCGCGGCCTGTGGCAGCGCCCAGGAAGGCAGCTCCTCTCCCGCAGAGCGCTCCACTGTCTGTTTCTACCTTCGTCGCATCACGCATGGCGCAAGGGGGCCTCTTCAGGCAGAAAAAGCGTCTTTCAAGTGGTGCGGGAATCCAGGGAACCTGCTGAGCCGAGGCCGATGGAAGAGGCTGGCAGAGACCAGACAATGAGATCCGTGGGCAGCCGAGCCACGCTGGGCAGGAGCCGGGCTGAAATCGGCCACGTGGAGCAGCGATTGCGAGTGCTCGCCAGGCCCCGGCGAGCGCTACAAAGAAAGCCAGCACAGGCTGATGTCATCGAGATCCTGGGGAGGCTACGGCGGCTCAGGACTGGGTTCTGGGCAGAAGCAGAGCAAGGGCCAAAGCCCTAGCCAGGAAAGGCGGAAGGCAGCCATTGTGGCTGGTTTGCGCTGACTCAAGCGAGAGGGAATGAGTTTGGAGAGGTGGGCGGGGACCACATCGGGTAGGTGGAGGAGTTATGGAGTGCAGCTGGAACTCCGTCTATGCGTCCCACCTGTGTGCTTCCCCTACCCGCCGATGCAAAGCATTTGAAAACAACCCCCACAAAACGCTGTGTCTATTGAACACGTTCATTTTTTGGGGGGGGGTCATTCACCCTAAGTACTACAGTATATAACAGTTTACACAGCATTCACTTTGTATTAGGTAGTATAGGTAACTGAGAGGTGATTTTAAAGGGGGCAGCAGTGGGTGGCATCGTGGCACAGAGCGTTCAGCCACTGCTTGCAACACTGGCATCCCACACCTGAGTGCCGGTTCGAGTCCCGGCTGCTCCACTTCCAATCCAGCTCCCCGCTAGTACTGCTGGGAAGGCCGAGGAAGATGGCACGTGACGGGTTCCTGCCACCCACAAGGGAGACCCTGATGGGGTTCCAAGCTCCTGGCTTTGGCCTGGATTGGCCCTGGCTGCTGCAGGCATTTGGGGAGTGGACCTGCGAATGGAAACTCGGTCACTCTGCCTTTCAAATACATTAATTAAATAAATCTTAACAGAAATAAAGAATGCAGGAGGACACATGCAAGTTAAATGCAAATGCCACACCGTTTTATGTCAGGGACTTGAGCACCTGGGCTTTTGGTATCTGAGATGGTCCTAGAACCGATGCCCCGTGGTGACTGAGGGATGAAGGTAGGAAAAGACCAAGCAGGTGTGAGTGGGGTCATGGGAAATGCAGGGGCAATACGTTTCATGAGGAAGGAGAAGACCAGCTGAGCTAGGACTGTTAATGAGTCAGGGTGGAGACAGAATCACCTGCTGATCTGAGTGGGCTAAGAACAGGCAGGATAGGAGGGGGGTCAGCAACTCTTCCAGGGCTTTTCCTGGCTAAGGAGCAGGGAGCGGGGAGATGGTCTGGAGATTTTTTTTTTTAAAGATTCATTTATTTATTTATTGGAAAGTCAGAGTTACAGAGAGGCAGAGAGAGAGAGGTCTTCCATCTGCTGGTTCACTCTCCAGATGACTGCAATGGTGGGAGCTACACCAATCTGGAGCCAGGAGCCAGGAGCTTCCTCCGGGTCTCCCACTCTGGTGCAGGGGCCCAAGGACTTGGCCCATCTTGTACTGTTTTCCCAGGCCATAGCAGAGAGCTGGATGGGAAGTGGAGCAGCCAGGACTCGAACCGGCACCCGTATGGGATGCAAGCACTGCAGGCAGCGGGTTTACCCACTACGCCACAGCGCTGGCCCCGAAGATTTTTAAAAGATGCCTCAGTGTGGATCACAGGGAGCCAGGGGAGGGGAGCTGGTGCTGCAGGAGAAAGAAGAGCCTCTGTCGGAGAGAATCTCCGGGGAGCAGAGTGGCTGCTGGCACCCGGGGCGCAGGACTGGGCCACTGCTTCCACTCTCAACGCAGGGCCCACAGAGCGAATCCTGTGCGTGCAGACGCTTCTTGCCTGGTGGGTCCTTGGCGAGACCACCGCAACCTTTGTAACAGAGGGACCCCACCGGGGATCTTTATTCATGCATAAAAGGTTTCGGCTCAAGGGAGAAGCAGAGACTTCTGGGTGAATCTGACACTAACCTCTTAGGGCTGGGCCTGCAGAAATGCTGGGGCACACACCTGCCCTGCCCCACCCCCCAGGCTGTCCTTGTACTCGGCCCAGGAAGGCAGGGGAGCCTCACCTCTTGATGTCTTTGCCAGAAGAGCCGAGGTCCTAGGGTTTGTTTTGTCAGTTTCCCAAATGGGTGTAGAGCCATCTAGAATTCTGAGGGAGGAGCTGGTGTTGTGGCCTAGCGGGTTAAGCCACCACGTTTGACGCCAGCATCATATCAGAGCTGCAGCATAAAGTCCTGGCTGCCCTGCGTCCAGTCCAGCTTCTGCTTAATGTGTCTTGGAAGGCAGCAGAGGACGGCCCAAGTGCTTGGGCCCCGTCACCCAAGTGGGAGACCTGGATGGAGCTCCTGGCTCTTGGTTTGGCCTAGCCGAGACCTGACTGTTGTGGCCTTTGAATCAGTGGATGGAAGAGATCAGTGTCTTTCTCTCTATGTGTCTTTCTGCCATTTTTTAAGATTTATGTATTTGAGAGAGTTACAGACAGAGGGAGAGACACAGAGAGAGGTCTTTCATCCACTAGTTCACTCCCCAAATGGCTGTAACACCCAGAGCTGAACTGATCCCAAGCCAGGAGCCAGGAGCTTCATCCAGGTCTCCCACCTGGGTGCAAGGGCCCAAAGACTTGGGCCATCCTCTGCTGCTTTCCCAGGCAAATTAGCAGGGAGCTGGTTCTGAAGTGGCACAGCCAGGACTGGAACCAGCGCCCATATGGGATGCAGGCTCTGCAGGTGGAGGTTTAACCTACTATACCACAGAACTGACCCCGTCATTTTGCCTTTGAAATAAATTAATCTTAAAAAAATTCTGGGGGCTGGCGCTGTGGCATAGCGGGTAAAGCCACTGCCTGTAGTGCTGGCATCCCATATGTGTGCTGGTTCCATTTCTGGCTGCTCTACTATCTTTTCTTTTCTTTTTTTTTTTTTTTAAGATTTATTTTATTTATTTGAAAGACAGAGTTACAGAGAGAGGTAGAGACAGAGAGAGAGAGGTCTTCCATCCACTGATTCACTCCTGATGGCTGCAAAGGCCAGAGCGGAGCCAATCCGAAGCCAGGAGCCAAGAGCTTCTTCTGGGTCTCCCACGGGGTGCAGAGGCCCAAGGACTTGGGCCATCTTCTACTGCTTTCCCAGGCCATAGCAGAGACCTGGAGAAGAGGAGCAGCTGGGACTAGAACCTGTGGCCATATGGGATGCCAGTGTTTTAGGCAAGGGCTTTAAGCCGCTGTGCCACAGCACCAGCCTCTGCTCCACTTCTGATCCAGCTCTCTGCTATGGCCTGGGAAAGCAGTAGAAGAAGGCCCAAGTCCTTGGGCCCCTGCACCCACATAGGAGACCTGGTAAAAGCTCCTGGCTTTGGATCGGCACAGCTCCGGCTGTTGCGGCCACTTGGGGAGTGAACCAGCAGCTGGAAGACCTCTCTCTCTCTCTCTCTCTCTCTCTCTGCCTTTCCTTCTCTCTCTGTGTAACTCTGACTTTCAAATAAATAAATAAAACTTTATAAAAAAACATTCCAAGGGAGCAATATTTGAGGACTGTTAAAAGGGAGCTTCTACTACCATCCTGCTCTGTTTTAGTGCAAATTAGGAGAAACAGCTGACAGTTTTTTTTTTTTTTAATTTTTTTTTGACAGGCAGAGTGGACAGTGAGAGAGAGAGAGAGACAGAGAGAAAGGTCTTCCTTTTCCATTGGTTCACCCCGCAATGGCTGCTGCAGCCGGAGCACCACGCTGATCCGAAGCCAGGAGCCAGGTGCTTCTCCTGGTCTCCCATGGGGTGCAGGACCCAAGGACTTGGGCCATCCTCCACTGACCTCCCGGGCCACAGCAGAGAGCTGGACTGGAAGAGGGGCAACCAGGACAGAATCCGGCGCCCCGACCAGGACTAGAACCCGGGGTGCCGACGCCGCAGGCAGAGGATTAGCCTGGTGAGCCGCGGTGCCGGCCTGACAGTTGTTTTTAAGTGGGTGTGTTCATCAGCTTTTCAGGGCCACTATGAAATACCTGAGCAAACTTCATAAAGAGAAAAGATTCATTTAGCTCACAGCGTTGGAGGTTCAAGTCCAGGACTGGGTGGCCCCACGTGCCGGACATCTGTGGAGGGCAGCAGATGACGTCTGGGAGTGAGCAGAGAGAGGATCCCATAGCCATCTGGGAGCAGAGAGAGGCCCAGCTCCATGCAGACTTCATACCAAACCCTCTAAGGTGCTACCTACCCAGGGCCTAGGGCCTGCCCTCAGTGACCCAAGGACCTCTCAGCTGGCCCCGCTTCTGAGCACCAAAATTGGGATACACAATTTCCACCCTTTTAATACCACCACGTGTGACTGTGGGTAAAAAAGTCTATGAGTTCAGGAGTCAAATCATATTCACGCCATCATGCGGTGATGGAGGAGAAGTGGAAGGATTTGAACAACCTTTCTTTTTGTTCTTTAAAGATGATTTTATTTATTTGAAAGGAAGAGTTACAGAGAGAGAGGGAGAGGAGGGAAAGATACATATAGAGAGAGATCTTTCACCCTCCGGTTCACTCCACACATAGCTGCAACAGCCAGGGCTGGGCCAGGCTGAAGCCAAGAGCCAGGCGCTTCATCTCTGGTCTCCCACATGGGTGCAGGGGCCCAAGCACTTGGTCTGTCTTCTGTGGCTTTCCCAGGTGCATTAGCAGAGAACTGGATTGGAAGTGGAGCAGCTGGGACTCGAACTGGGACCCGTATGGGATGCTGGGGTTGCAAGAGGTGGCTTAACTCTCTAGGCCACAACGCTGGCTCCTAAACAGACTTTCAATTAGATAAATTGGGGTTGTATTTAAGATACAGCTTAGGCCGGCGCCGTGGCTCACTTGGCTAATCCTCTGCCTGCAGCGCCAGAACCCCCAGGTTCTAGTTCCGGTTGGGGTGCCGGGTACTAGTCCCAGTTGCACCTCTTCCAGTCCAGTTCTCTGCTGTGGCCCAGGAGGGCAGTGGAGGATGGCCCAAGTGCTTGGGCCCTGCACCTGCATGGGAGACCAGGAGGAAGCACCTGGCTTCTGGCGTCTGGCTTCAGATCGGCACAGCGCCGTCCGCAGCGGCCATTGGAGGGTGTGTCTCTCTCTCACTGTCTTACTCTGCCTGAAAAAAAAAAAAAAAAAGATAAAGCTTAAAAGTAAAAAAAAAATTATCCCAGTATTGACTGCCTCTCATGGGCTAGCGATTTTATAAATGAAACACAACAACTATTGATACAGGAGTGTTTTTCCTTCTGCTGTGCATTAAAAAAAAAAGATTTTGGTTCTGGGACTGGCCCTTGTGGGCTTTGGGATGCAAAATGGTAACAAAAAATAAAAAATAATAAAAAAATTAGCATTGCCCTGTGTTGTCCACAAGACAACTCAAGTGCAGAGCGATCATAGCCCTGGTCCAGTGGGGTGATGAAGCCTGAATTTGAATCCAACGCTACTGAGCTGCAAAACTCACACAGCAGCCACTCCATGTGGCTCCTGCAGCGCTGGTCCGGGGATTCAGGTGTAGACCATGGCGGGAGGACTGGGATTTGATCAGCTTCTGCCATTAGCAGCTGTGTTGTTTTGGGTTGACTTCTTTAACTCCTGAGAGTCTAGGAGTCTCTGTACGTACAGAAGAACCTCAAGGGGTTGCTCTGAGGTTTACGTGAGTTAGTGTTTGTGAGCTGTGAGGCCTGGGCCTGGGAAGTGGAAGGGCCCCCATAAACCCTTGTTATTATTAGAATACACCACGTTGGCCTCTGAGTCGGGGAGTCTGACATCTATCTGAGCCAGTCTCACCGCTGGCACCCGAAACATATATCCTGTCTTGGCAACGTCTCACATAATAGATTGTGTCCGCTTAACTCACCCTGCGCTGTGCTTCTCACGGCAGCATCTAAGCTGTGCTTCGGATGATGACATTACCCAACTGCATGAGTGGGCTTGATAGCTTTTCCAAAGGCCTGGTATTTCGCTCGTGCAACTGTAACTGCTTCCCGGCAATAGAAAAGATTTATTCTGTGGACCCCAATCAACCCTCAGACCCATTTCTCAAACTCCCAGCTATATCACAAGACGTCAAAGCCGTGCCGTATTACCATTTGGTCAAAGGTGCGAGTGGCATTTTGCAGATGTAATGAAGAACACACATTGTTTGAGATTGCTTTGCGGCGCTGTCTGCCCTGAGCCCTGCCCCTGCTTGAAGACCCAGCTGGTGGGAAAATTTGGCCGCCAGCTCACCTGGAAGGCAGTAGAAAGACAAAAACCTTGCTGGCTCAACGTTGCAGGTGTCTGGGCCAGGGCCCAGGGCAAGAGATGCCGCACAGGGAAGGAAAGAGTCTAAGAACCAGCAAAGCAAGAGAGCGTCTCCAGCCACAGAGCGTAAGCACACCAGGGGCTTTTCCAATGCCGACGACTGCCTGGCTCCCAAGGAGGAAGTAGGAGTGGGCTAGGGGACCGAGGAAAAGGGAGAGTTTGCTACGAGAAGGTGACTGCTGTCTGTCGGCCAGGAAAGCAGCTAAACGGATCATTTCAATTGTTCTGCGGGACCACATTTCTTGACCTGAGGAACTGGGTGCTTCGTTCAGATGGGGTCCCTTCTAACCACGTTGTCCTCATTTATATGGGAGAAATTCTCTCTCTGAAACTCTGCCATGAAGTGTTTCTTTTCTTAAAGATTTATTTATTTATTTGAAAGGCAGAGTTACAGAGAGAGAGGAAAAAAAGAGGGGGAGAGAGTGAGCGAGCGAACGAGCAGTCTTCCATCCTCTGGCTCACTCCCTAAATGACTGCAAGGACTCGGAGCTGAGCCAATCCGAAGCCAGGATCCAGGAGCTTCTTCCGGGTCTCCCACGTGGGTGCAGGGACCCAAATACTTGGGCCATCTGCTGCTGCTTTCCCAGGCCACAGCAGAGAGCTGGATCAGAAGAGGGGCAGCCAGGACACGAACTGGCACCCATATGGGATGCCGGGGCTGCAGGCCGGGGCTGCAGGTGGAGGCTTAGTTCACTACGCTACAGTACCATCCCCCTCTTCTTTTTTTTTTTTTTTTTTTTTTTTTTTTTTTTTTTAAGATTTATTTATTTGAAAGGCAGAGTGACAGGGAGAGAAGGAAAGACAAAAAGAGCTCTTCATCTGCTGGTTCACTCTTCAAATGCCTATAACAGCTGAGTCTGGGCCAGGCTGCAACCAGGAGCTAGAAACTTGAACCAGGTCCCTCATGTGGGTGGTAGGGACCCAAGTCCCTGGGTCTTCATCTTCTGTCTTCCCAGGTGCAGTAGCAGGAAGCTGGATTGGAAGCCAAGTAGCTGGGGCTTGAATAGACACTTTGATGTTGGATGCTGCCATCTCCAGCAGTGGCTTAATACTCTAGGCCACAATGCTTGACCTCTGCTTTTTTTTTTTTTTTTTTTTTAAACTTAGGAATAGATTGTGATCTTTTCCCAAGGTGAGCTGCTTCCTAAAACGAATGTTCTCAGGGCCGGTGCTGCGGTGTATCAGGCAAAGCCGCTGCCTGCAGCGCCAACATTCCTTGTGGGTGCTGGTTTGAGTCCTGGCCGCTTCACTTCTGATCCAACTGCCTGCTAATGTGCCTGGGGAAGCAGTGGAAGATGGCCCATGTCCCTGGGTCCCTGCACCCCACATGGGAGACCCAGAGAAAGCTCCTGGCTCCTGGCTTCAGCCTGGCCCAGCCCAGCCCTGGCTGTTGTAGCCATTTGGGGATTGAACCAGGGAATGGAAGATCTTTCTCTCTCTCTCTGTCCCTTTCTCTCTGTAACTCTTTCAAATTAACAAATCAATCTTGTTTTTCTTTAGAGATATTTTGGTGGAAGTGGCCATACCCTGGCCTAGCAGATTCATTACTAAACAATAAATAAGTAAGAATAAATAAATGAGTGATATCTGTGACCTTGGAAATCTGGGAACCCCTGCACATTACACCTCCTTCTTGGAAAAGTAACAGTGCACATTAGCATGTAAGAAGCTTTGAGAAGCCCCTCCGAAAAGAACCTGCCTGACTTCAAGTAGATCAACGTTTTCTAAACTCCACACCACGGAGACATTTATTCTCCTAACTCCTGTTAACGTCTGTGCACCCATCTGGGGAAAAGCCGCCGCTGGCTGCAGCTTCCTGGACAGCGGGGAGCAGGACTTGCTCATGTCTGCTGTTTCTGCACTGGCGTCTTAGAGAAATTGTGAAAAATGGGTTTGGAGGAATCCGGTTTCTAACCAGCAGTCCATATTTGCGGCTTGGGGGCCAAGGTTAGGGGCTGGGGCTGTGTTCTGCAGTCTCTCCGTGCAAAGCTAATTGGCCCCTTTGGGAATGGGCCTGTGAACTCTGCCTCGTTAACGCCAAGGCAGAACAGCTGGGTGAGTGGAGCAGGCTTCAGCGAGTGTCTTCTCACCCAGAGTCACACACTGTCCTCCAGGTGGCGCTGCTGGTTTGTTGACCTTCCTAGAGCCGGAAACTGGGGCCAAGGAGGACTTCAGACTGAGGGGAAGAAGTGGGTGAGGATGGGAGCTGGGAGTGTGTGATCTATCGGAGACCTGGAAGGCACACTGCTGGGTCTGTGGTTCACAGCACCGCCCCGTACACTGTGTTGCTTAGGGAATAGCGACCTCATCCGCTGCGTGTCCTGACACCGGACTCAAAGACTGTGATGGACCGGGAAGCCAGGAGTAAATAGTGCTGGCGCTTTCTGAGCGCCAGTGATAGGACTGGCAAAATACCACACCTTGTCTCTCCTTCCTTGTTTGTTTGTTTGTTTGTTTCTTTTTTTTTTTTTTTTTTTTTGGACAGGTAGAGTTAGACAGAGAGAGAGGTCTTCCTTCCGTTGGTTCACTCCCCTAATGGCCACTACAGTCGGCGCTGCGCTGATCCAAAGCCAGGAGCCGGGTGCCTCCTCCCAGTCTTCCATGCGGGTGCAGGGGCCCAGGGAGTTGGGCCATCCTCCGCTGCCATCCTCTCTGGGCCACAGCAGAGAGCTGGAATGGAAGAGGAGCAACGGGGACTAGTACCCGGCCCCCCAACCGGGACTAGAACCTGGGGTGCCGGCACCGCAGGCATAGGATTAGCCTAGTGAGCTGCGGTGCCAGCCTCCTTGTTTCTTGTTTTAAAGATATATTTATTGTATTTGAAAGACGGAGCTACAGAGGCAGAAGCAGAGAGAGATAGAGGTCTTCCATCCACTGATTCACTCCCCAGATGGCCAGAATGGCTGGAGCTGAGCCAATCCGGAGCCAGGAGCTTCTTCCAGGTCTCCCACATGGGTGCAGGGACCCAAGGACTTGGACCATGTTCTGCTTTCCCAGGCCATAGCAGAGAGCTGGATCAGAAGTGGAGCAGCCGGGACTCGAACCAGTGCCCATATGGGATGCCGGCACTGCAGGTGGTGGCTTTACCCGCTATGTCACAGTGCCACTCCTCCTCCCCCCAGTTTCTTTGAATCTCCTCAACAGATCGAAGACATGGGCCTTGTAGCCTGGAAGTAGGAGGACGGGAAATTGAACCATGGTCCCTAAGTCTAATGTTACATCTGAATGATTGGTTAGACTCATAGGAGATAGTTACTGGGGATGAGTACATGTAGGACGCCCATCTGTGTCAATCTGTCATCTCTCATTTCCTTAGGTTAGGATGGTCTGAGAGCATTTCATGAAGCGAATACCAGGGCTTAGCCACCTGCTAAAGAAGTCGCAGCTGTCCCTTGGTATCTGCAAGGGATTGGTTCCAGGACCTTCTTGCCTTTTCTCTAGGGATACCAAAAAAAAAAAAAAAAAAAAAATCCATGAATCCTCCAGTCACTTCTGTAAATGGTGTAGTATTTGCATATAACAAAGTACTCACCATGTAGACTTTAAATATTTATTTATTCACTCATCTGAAAGGCAGAGCGACAGAAAGCAAGACAGAGAGAGCGATTTTCTATCTACTGGTTCACTCTCCAAATGTCTGCAGCCACCAGGTCTGGACCACGCCAAAGCCAGGGGCCAGGAGCTCCACCCAGGTCTCCCTATATGTGGAGGGTCCGAGCACTTGGGCGTTCTTCCACTGCCTTTCCAGGAGCATTAGCAGGGAGCTGGAGCAGAAGCAGAGCAGCTGGGACTTGAGTTGGTACTCTGATGTGGGATGAACCCATTCTGCTACAACCCTGGCCCCCTTCCTGTGTACTTGAAACCACCTCTAGATGACTTATAATGCTAGTACAATGTGAGCGCTGTGTAAATGTTTGCCACACTGTGTTTTTGTAAAGATGATTTCATTTATCTGAGAGGAAAAATGACAGAGAAAGAGAGAGAGAGAGAGCGAGAGCACGCTTTTCCATCTGCTGGTTCACTCCCCAGATGGCCATAACAGCTGGGGCTGGGCCAGGCTGAAGCCAGGAGCCAGGGACTCTATCCAGGTCTCCCACGTGGGTGGCAGGGGCCCAAGCACTTCGGGCCACCATCTGCTGCCTTCCCAGGTTCATTAGCAGGGAGCTGGATTGGAAGCACACAGAACTGCACTTGAATTGGCACTCCAATATGGGATATCAGTGTTGTAGGTGGCAGCCAAAGCGCCAGCCCCATATACAGTATACAGAAAAAAGTCAGTTCCTGTCCTGGAATGCTTGTATCCCACGTAGGGGTGCCCGGTTTTGAGTTCTGGCTCCAGCTTCCTGCTAACGCACACCCTGGGAGGCAGCAGGTGGTGGCTCCAGTCGTTCAGTCCCGACCACCCATGTGGGAGACCCAGACTGAGTTCCTGGCTCCTGACTTTGGCCCAGCTCAGCCCTGTCATTGTCATCTGGGAAGTGAACCAGCAAATGTGAGCTGGCTCTGCCTTTGTCTCTCTGTCTCTGTCTCTGTCTCTGAAGTAAAAAAACAAAGAAATGCAATTATTAAAAAAAGGTTGTTTGACATTAGCTAAGATATGGAATCAACCCAGATGTCCATCAGCTGATGACTGGATAAAGATATATAAAGTATATATACACTATGGAGTACTACACAGCGGTAATGAAAAATGAAATCCTATCTTTTACAACAAGATGGTTGCAATTGGAAATTATTATGCTTAGTAAAATAAGCCCATCTGAAAAAGAGGTATCATATGTTTTCCCTGATCTGAGATAATTAACAGAATACCTGAAATATGATGTGTTGGAGTGAAGTAGACATTGTGAGATTCCATGACTGTTCATAGCCCTTGTCTCGTCTCTTTCGTCGAGGAGCAGTGTTTTGTTTTCTCTTTATACCACATGTTGAACTCTTTTACTTAGGGTAGGATTAGCTATCATTAAGTGTACTGAAAAAATATCTTTGTAAAAATTCAGAGTGGGAATCCAAGAGGGAGTGGGAGGAAGGGTTGGAGTGTGGGTTGGGGGGCGGGGGAAGTGCCCACTGTGTTCCTAAAATGGAATAGAGGAAATATGTGAAACGTATAATTTAAATTATATATATGTGTATATGTTTGTATATATATGTGTGTATATATATACATATATATATGGTTGTTGAGCAAATGGGTAACAGTCTTTTACTGATTGAAGATTCATTCAGCAAATATCTGTACCTCTTTCTCGCTCTCTGCCTCTGCCTCTCTGTAACTCTGCCTCTCAAATAAATAAGTAAATAAATCTCAAAGAGAGTCGAGCAGCCAGGACTCGAACTGGCGCCTCTCAGTGAGGGGATGACTCCGCCCTGGTCAAGGCAGAGGACAGCACAGTGGCTGGGAACCCAGGACGGAGCCAGGCCGTCTAGGCTTGAAACCCAGCTGTGCCAGGTACTTCATGCCACTGTGCCTCAGTTTCTTCGACTGTAAAATGGGGGTGCCCACCTCAAGGGATTATTTGGGCAACTAAAGGAATTAATACTTGCCATTAACCACTCAGATGTTAATAATGACGTACGCTACGTGTTTATCCTGCTACACACAGTCCAGCAGGGCTGCTACAGGTAAGTTACTATTGTGTGACAGATCCTCTGGTAGGTAGATCTGGACTGGAACATGTGAGCACCTGGACGGGCTAATAATTGGATGCCCGGAGGAACGGACGGACTTCCGGTCTAGAAGGAGCAGACAAGAGGCTGAGCACTTTGGGAGACAGGACTGCTGCCCACCCATCCGGGTCATTGTGAGGGTGTCCTCTCCCCCAAGAGGGGTTCAGTGCATAACCCTTGCGACCTCGTCAGGAGGGAAGAGGGGAGAAAGGAGGCCTGCTGATGTCAACACTCAGCCACACACCCAAAAGTCCTGAGCAAGTCCCCGTGGGGCAAGCAGACCCTCTGCCATAAAGCAGACAGACTGCCCTGGGAGTGCAGTGTAACGCCATCTAGTGTTTTGCAAGCATACTCCTGGGGTCATTCCCCCATGGAGTCCCCATGGATGGACTCAGAGTGTTCTTCCAGGCCCACAGTGTGCTATCCTGAGGGCAATCCAGTTGGTAGCCGCTGCCACCTTCTTCTTTCTCCTCCTCCTCTTCCTCCTTCTCCTTCTTCTTTTTTTAAGATTTTATTTATTTGGGCTGGTGCTGTGATGAAGCAGGTAAAGCGGCCACTTGCAGTGCCGGCATCCCATATGGGCACCAGTTTGAGTCCCGGCTGCTCCTTTTCCGATCCAACTCTCTGCCATGGGCTAGAAAGCAGTGGAAGATGGCCCAAGTCCTTGGACCCCTGCACCTGCATGGGAAACCTGGAAGAAGCTCCTAGCTTCAGATTGGCGCAGCTCTGGCTATTGTGGCCATCTGGGGAGTGAACCAGTGGATGGAACACCTCTCTCTCTCTCTCTCTGCCTGTGCCTCTCTGTAACTCTGCCTCTCAAATAAATAAATAAATCTTAAAGGCAGTGGAGCAGCCGGGACTTGAACCATAGGCTACCATGCTGGCTTAGCTTATTATGCCACAGCTCTGGCCCCAGCCTTCTTCTAGTCTCATGGTATTTCCCCTTGTAGATTTCTGTTGGAGGGGATCCGCTGGCCACCCCTTCCTCCCACTCCGCTGATGAGGCTGCATGGGGTGCCATGAGGATGCCTCAAAGGGTGTCTGACCCTGCCTTGGAGGGCTAAAGAATGCACAGGAACTAACCGGGCAATGAGGTGGCAGGAAGGGGCCCAGAGATGCCAGGCTGGAGGCCACCAAGCGCAGGCTGCCTTCAGGGGACTGGAGATAGTAGGGTGTGGCTGGCTCCTGAGGCACTGGGTGTGTGCGTGGGGAGGGAGAATGAGGAGCAGGCTGGAGAGGTGCTAAGGGTAAGACAGGGAAGAACCTTGCAAGCCGTGTTCAGGAGCTTCAGCTTGAGCCTGAGCACAGCAGGGGACTGTATGAAGGGTTTTGAGGAAGGTGGTAAAAGGAACAGGTTTGCATTTTAGGAAGAGCACTCGGGGCTGGCGCTGTGGCGCAGCGGGTTAAAGCCCTGGCCTGAAGTGCCGGCATCCCATATGGATGTTGGTTCTAGTCACAGCTGCTCCTGTTCCGATCCAGTTCTCTGCTATGGCCTGGGAAAGCAGTGGAGGATGGCCCAAGTCTTGGGCCTCTGCACCTGCCTGGGAGACCTGGAAGAAGCTCCTGGCTCCTGGCTCCTGGCTCCTGGCTTCAGGTCAGTGCGGCTCCAGCCGTTGTGGCCATCTGGAAAGTGAACTAGTGGATGGAAGACCTCTCTTCTCTCTCTGTAACTCTGTCTTTCAAATAAATAAAATAAATCTAAAAAAAAAAAAGAGCACTCTGGCTGGACAAGGGATCAGGCAGGATGAGTGTGTATGCCTGCGTGTGCACGGGTGTGTATGTGCGTGGTATACTGGGGGAGTGGGGGAGGGCGGGTAGGATCAGAGGCACGGAGAACAGTTATTGCAACAGGGGGCTGCTGCACTACCAGACTAAGGAAGCCAGAGTATCGGGGCCAGAGAAGGTTGTGAACGAAGTTGAGAAAATCGACAGCACCGGCTGCTGACTCAGAACTCAGGGTCTTCCTTTGGGCCTCCTGCAGTTCTTTGTGGCAAGGAATTAAGACACACTAAAGTGGCAAGGTGCGTCAGGTGGGTGCCCGAGCCCTCTGTCTGGACCCTCCTCACAGTTTCTCTCTCCCTCCTTTTGTCCCTCGGAAATCTCTTCACGTGTGCGCCATAGGGAGTCAGGCTGTGGTTAATCAGAGCGCCTATGGTTAGAGGCGTGTTTTCACTTCTTTGAGAAATGGGAGTGACTGTACATGATAGGGCGAGGGCCACGATTAAGTACAGGCTTTCCCATTGGCATCTAAACTTGACTCTCACTGAAGGAAGCTGGGAAATAGTGCAGCCCTACGCCATTTACCCAGGCCCCAACCCCGAGGGCCCCTCCCCTTCACTGTCCCCTCACCCTGACGTGGATCACTGTCACCTGTTGCTCAATGGCTTCTTCTTCTTCTTCTTTTTTTTTTTTTTTTTTTTTTTTTTTGACAGGCAGAGTTAGACAGTGAGAGAGAGAGAGACAGAGAGAAAGGTCTTCCTTCCATTGGTTCACCCCCCAAATGGCCGCTACAGCTGATGCACCATGCTGATCCGAAGCCAGGAGCCAGGTGCTTCTCCTGGTCTCCCATGTGGGTACAGAGTCCAAGCACTTGGGTCATCCTCCACTGACGTCCCAGGCCACAGCAGAGAGCTGGCCTGGAAGAGGAGCAACCGGGACAGAATCCAGCGCCCCATTTGGGACTAGAACCCAGTGTGCCTGCGCCGCAGGCGGAGGATTAGCCTAGTGAGCCACGGCGCCGCCCTCAATGGCCTCTTACTCAGCCCCTCAGCCCCACTGCCTCCTTCAAGCAGGCTCTCTCCACCTCCCCAGTGGAGCAGCACGGTGCCCTTCATTATTTGTGGTTAGTGTTTACAACAGCTCTACTGACAGGTAACAAATATGCAAATACACCATAAGACGTTTCTGTTTAAAGTGTATAACTCAGTGGGTTTTAGCATAGATCTAAAGAGTCGTGTCAGAGTTATATCTGAGAATTTCAGTGTATCCAAGAGTTGTACAGCTATCACCACTGCCTAGGGCTTTTTTTCCCTTTCTTCTTCTTCGTCTTCTTCGTCTTCTTCGTCTTCGTCTTCTTCGTCTTCTTCTCCTTTTTTTAGATTTGTGTATTTATTTGAAAGGCAGAGTTACAGAGAGAGGAGAGAGAAAGGGAGACTGATTTTCCATGCACTGGTTCATCCCCCAAAATGGCTGCAATGGCCAGGGTTGGATCAGGCTGAAGCCAGGGTCTCCCATGTGGGTAACAGGGGCCCCCATACTTGCGCCATCTTCTGCTGCTTTCCCAGGTGCATTAGTAGGGAGCTGGATCTCAAGTGGAGCAGCCGGGACTCTAACTGGCACTCATACGGGATGCCGGCATTGTGCCACAACGGCGGCCCCACACTATCTAGGTTTCTACCATTTTCATCACCCCCCAAAAGAAACCCATTAGCAGTCACTACTTCCCTATTCCTCCCTCCCTACAACTCCTGGCAAAACTAATCTACTTTGTGTCTCTAGGGACATTTTGTGTAAATGGAATCAAACAACAGGTCAAGTCTACCAATATTCCAAAACCTAAAAAACCCCAAAATCTGAAACAAACTTCCTCATCTCAGGCCTTTGGATGAGGGGTCTGAACCCACAACATGGACAGGATTTTGGTTCTCTTTGTGACCAAATAATATTACATTGTCTGGATATAATAGCTTCGTTTATCCATTCACCAGCTGATGGCACTTGAGTGTCTTCTGCTTTGGGACTGCTATGAGTAATGCTCTATGAACATTTGCGTTCAAGTTCCTGCGTGGATGTATGTTTTTAAATTTCCTCTGTGCATCCCTTGGAGTAGAATTGCTCAGTCCTGTGGTAACTCTATGTTTAACGTTTGAAGGGCTGTCAAATTGTTTTCCAAAGTGACTGCACCATTTTACAGCCCACCCGTTTCTCCACATCCTTGCCAACACCTGGGATTCTCTGCATGCAGTCATCCTGGTAGACACGAGGTGGTTTCAATTTGCATTCGCCTAGTGATTAGTAAGGCTGGACATCAATACAAGTTTATTGGCCGCTTGTATATCTTCTTTGGAAAATATGTCTGTTCATATCCTTTGCCCATTTTTAAAATTGAATATTTGGGTTTTTTACTATTGAGTTGTAAGAGTTCATTATGTTTTCTGGATCCAAGTCCTTTATCAGTGATTTTGATTTGCAAATATTACCTCTCATTCTGTACCTTGTACAAGTATTTTTATTTTCTTAATGGTTTTTTAACTTTTTTAAAAAAATTTATTTATTTATTTGGAAGGCAGAGTTACAGAGAGAAAAGGAGAGACAGAGACAGAGAGAGGTCTTCCACTGGCTGCTTCACTCCATAAATGGCTACGATGGCCAGGGCTGTGGCAGGGTGAAGCCAGGAGCCAGGAGCTTCCCTGTCTCTCACATGGGTGCAGGGGCCCAAACACTGGGGCCATCCTCCGTTGCTTTCCCAGACACAATAGCGGGGGTCAGAAGCGGAGCAGCCGGGACTTGAATCGGAGCCCATGTGGGAGCCGGCAGTGCAGGCAGCAGTTTAATCGCTGCACCACAGCACCAGCCCCAAAATAATCTTTAATTTTGAGGATTCCAATTTATCTACTTTTTAAAAAAAGATTTATTTATTTATTTGAAAGGCAGAGTTACAGAAAGGCAGAGGCAGAGAGAGAGAGAGAGAGAGAGAGAGATCTTCCATTGGCTGGTTCACTTCTCCAATGGTTGCAATGGTCAGGGCTGGGCCAAGCTGAAGCCAGGACCCAGGAGCCTCCTCCTGGTCTCCCATGTGGGTACAGGGGTCCAAGTACTTGGGGCATCCTCTGCTCCTTTCCCAGGCACATTAGCAGGGAGCTGGATCAGAAGTAGAGCAGCCTGGGCTTGAATCAGCTCCTGTATGCCACTGTGCAGACCACCAGGTAATTGAATTCTTGCCAGCCATGTGGGTGACATGGATGGAGTTCCTGGCTCCTGGCTTTAGCCTGGCCCAAACTTGGCCTTTGGGGACATTTTGGGGAGTGAATCAGCAAATGAGAGTTCTCTCTCTCCCTCCCTCTCTATGTATTTCTCAAGTAAATACATTAATAAATTAAAGCAAAGAATCAATGTCAGGATTCAGTTCTCTTGCTCACCCCAATTTTATTTTTCTTTTCTGGAACCTTCTCAATAGAAGCCCAACATCGAGTTTTCTTGACCTTTTCTTATGGTTTCATATGATTAGGGCTTTTTCCCCATGAAGACACAGGCTCACCAAGAACTGAATTCCTTTTCTAACTCAGAGACTAGCCGGCTGAATTCTGGGTAAGTCAGTCTCATCAAACACTAGGGGGCTGATCAGCAGCATTTGTAAGAACCCAGTAAGACTCAGGTGTGCTTTGTTTTTTGTTCTAGTACTATTGGTTGAACTCTATAATTAACACACAATTATTCTTAGGTGTTTAAATTTTAACTGAAAAGTGATCCCTGTTAGGAATTTGGAAAACATTATGCTGGGTGAAATAAGCCAGTCCCAAAGGGACAAATATCATATGTTCTCCCTGATCGGTGACAACTAACCGAGCACCAAAAAGGAAACCTGTTAAAGTGAAATGAATACTATGAGAAACGGTGACTTGATCAGCCCTTGCCCTGACTGTTGATGAACAACTTGTTATCCCTCTTAGTATTTTTTTGTTTGTTCTACTTAATACTTTTGGTTGAATACTGTAATCAATACACAATTCTTCTTAAGTGCTGAAACTTAACTGAAAAGTGATCGCTGTTAAATATAAGAGTGGGAATAAGAGAGGGAAGAGATGTGCAATTTGGGACATGCTCAAGCTGACTTGCCCCAAACGGTAGAGTTAGAAACATACCAGGGGATTCCAATTCAATCCCATCAAGGTGGCATGTACCAATGCCATCTCACTAGTCCAAGTGATCAATTTCTGTTCACAATTGATAATAATGATAGGACTAAGAGCCAAAGGGATCACACAAACAAGACTAGTGTCTGCAAATACTAACCGATAGAATAAAAAAGGGAGAGAACGATCTAACATGGGAAGCGGGATACACAGCAGACTCATAGAATGGCAGATGTCCTAAACAGCACTCTGGCCTCAGAATCAGCCCTTAAGGCATGCAGATCCAGCTGAAAAGCCCATGAGAGTATTTTAGGCATGGAAAGCCAAGACACTCTAGAAAAAAAAAAAAAAAAACCTAAATGAAAGATCTCTGTGAGTGAGATCCCAGTGGAAAGAACAGGTCATCAAAGAAGGAGGTACCTTTCTCTGAAGGGAGGCAAGAACTTCCACTCTGACTACAACCTTGTCTAAATATGATCAGAGTTGGTGAACTCAAAAGGCTTCCATAGCCTTGGCAACTCATGACAAGAGCCTAGGGAGATTACTGACACCATAAACAAGAGTGTCAAATTGTTAAGTCAACACCAGGAGTCACTGTGCACTTACTCCTCATGTAGGATCTCTGTCCTTAATGTGCTGTACATTGTGATTTAATGCTATAACTAGTACTCAAACAGTATTTTTCACTTTGTGTTTTTATGTGGGTGCAAACTGTTGAAATCTTTACTTAATATATGCTAAACTGATCTTCTGTATATAAAGAGAATTGAAAATGAATCTTGATGTGAATGGAAGGGGAGAGAGAGCGGGAGAGGGGAGGGTTGTGGGTGGGAGGGAATTTATGGGGGGGAAGCCATTGTAATCCATAAGCTATACTTTGGAAATTTATATTCATTAAATAAAAGTTAAAAAAAGTCACAAATCCAGGCTGAAGCTGTGGTGGTGCAGTGGGTTAAGTCGTTCTTGGCAGTATCCCATACAGGCGCCAGTTCAAGTCCCAGCTGTTCCACTTCTGATCCAGCTCCCTGCTAACAACCGATGGAAGATCGCTGTCTCTCCCTCTCGCTCTGTAATTCTGACTTTCAAATAAATAAACACATTTTAAAAAAAGTCATAAATCCAAACCAGTGGCTTCTGAAATTGTCACAACCCTATAGCACACAAGATTTAATTAACCAAGGACTTTCTGTGTAGAAATTCTTAGAAGGAATCACATAATAATAACATGTGTTCTCAAAAATCCTGCAGAATAATTTCTTACAGGTGATCCTCTCGTTAAAGGGAGAAACGGAGGCCTTTTGTCTGGTGACATATCTCTGGACACATTTCTGCTTCCTATCAATGCCGCGGGATTATCACCAGCAGAAAGGACACACCTTCATGTTCATGTTAAGCTCTCTCCCCTCTGCTGATAGAAATTCTCTGGAAGCAGACCACAGCCAGGAACGTGGTGAAAGACCATTTTACCCAAAAGCCTCCTGTTCTGGATTTTTATTTTTTTTATAGTTTGCCATCTTGCTTATCATTTACAGATATCCAAATACCCAAGAAGTGAGCCCTGAAAGATGACTGGAACTTTTGATCCAAGGCATAACTCACACATTTGTTTTGCTTTGCACTGAGCTTCAGAGCTGTGTATCATGCTGACAAGTCCTCAGTTTTTAAAGAACAGATTTCCTCCTGGGCTTTCCCCCACCACCTTACGTGGTGGCAATACTTTCTCCTATCTTCCATCTTCTAAAAAAAGTAGGTGTAACAGTCTAATCAGGCTTTACCAACTTTCCTGAAAGAACGAGGCAGAAAATATGAAGATATAAATCACGAGTTGTTATTATTGTTTACGTAGTGGTGATGTATGGCTCCCCGAGGCTGCGTGTTTTGCATGGCCACTCGGAAGCCTGCGGCTCGGGCACCGGCGACTTGTTCCTGAGCCCTCTGCTTAGCTATTTCTAATAAATATTATTCTGCCTTGATTTTATGATATCAACAGGATACTGATGCAAGAAAGTATTTTCAGATTCCTGGTATTCAGCACACATTGTCAGACAAAGATAATGACTAAACTTCAAGAATGCTAGGTAGACAAAACATTACGCAGCGCAGAGCTAACTTTTTGTAAATCATCATGATGATGATGAGAGGGACAGTGTCTCAAAGGAAATCGATAAACACTAAGCCGTGTTATTTCTAGATAGCGGAATTGTAGGTGATTTTAGTTTTCTATTTCTTTTTTTTTGCTTATCTATATTAATATTTTTCCAACTGTGAGCACATATTACTATTGAAATAAAAAAGATCCTTTTCAAAGAGTAGTTCATAGCCAGAGTTGATAAAACTAGGTATAAAAATAGAATAGCATTTTTAATGAAAAATAGAGTAGCTTTTGAGACAGTGAAAATCTGATTATCTTTATTAATTTCTGAGTTCGTATTGTGCACGTGCCCTGCTGGCTTTGAGGGAAACACTGGCTACCTGTTGTCTACCCCATGCCTGTGTCTAAGCCAGGCCAATAGGCCTACTTGCCTAATCCCAGGAAAAGCGAGTAGCAGACTCATTTCCCAGCGGCAAAATAGGCTTCACATGGATTCCCAACTGGTGGCTCCCATTCCAACTCTGTTTCCAACTGACTCCTGCTTCCTGGCCTTTAGGCCCACAAACCCATAGCTGCTACACCTTCCCACTCGACCCCAAATTCCACCCCACCCCCACCCCGTCCCTGGAGTCAAGATCACCAAGGAAGGCAAGGTTGAAAGACTTCTCTTCATTCTTTTTTTTTTTTTTTTTTTTATTTGACAGGTAGAGTTATAGACAGTGAGAGGAAGACAAAGAGAAAGGTCTTCCTTCTGTTGGTTCACCCCCAAAATGGCCGCTGTGGCCGGCACTGTACTGATCCGAAGCCAGGAGCCAGGTGCTTCCTCCTGGTCTCCCACGTGGGTGCAGGGCCCAAGCACTTGGGCCATCCTCCACTGCCTTCCCGGGCCACAGCAGAGAGCTGGCCTGGAAGAGGAGCGACCGAGATTAGTACCTGGCACTCCTACTGGGACTAGAACGCGGGGTGCCGGCGCCACAGGCGGAGGATTAGCCAAGTGAGCCATGGCGCCGGCCAAGACCCCACTTCATTCTAATCACCCAGCATCGCACCTCTTCGTGCCTCATCTGATAGTCTCATTTCAGAAACAGAAGAACATCGTGGGATGGCAGGGAAATCGGAGCCAAAGGCACATTGTTGTTTGTTTTTGGGTGGTAGACTCAGGCCGAGCAACCAGGAGGTAGGCAGGTGTGGGGGCCAGAATGGCACAGCCATCGTTCGTGACTGGTCATGAGCAATGCCTGGACGGGTCAATAGCCTGCCTTATCAGTTGCTGAATATTCTGATATTCTCGGGGTAAAGTTTTAGTGCTGTAAATGCACAGTGCTTGCAAGAGACCTGAATGTGAGCAGGACTTCACGGCTGGCCATTTACCTTCTCCGAGCCTTGGCTCACACTTTGGGAAAACGGGGACGCTAATACTCCCCTGTCCACTTCAGAGAGTTACAGTGATGATCAAATTGTCATAGTAGATGAAGAAGTTCACTATAAACTGTGAGACCGTGCACAGGCAGGGTATGAGGATAAAAATGATCAATAATCGTGATAACAATGTTGTGGTGAAGGTCAAGGTGGTGGTGACAATAAAGAATAAAAAGAAGAGAAACCTGTGAATGCCATGGACTAGCTTTTCTAGCTCAGTATGCTACACACGTTGCTCCCTGGCCCACAATTCACAGGAACAGTTAGACAGCAGCACATAACCTGGCAACGTCGGCCCTCTCTGGTTTATGCCATTGTAGCTCCCAGGGTGTCCACTGGCTGAGTGTTGATAGACACATCCCTTTGCATGCGGGCGTTCGCTCCACAATTTATCTCATATCCTGGCTGGGAGCTCTCCTGTCTTGTAATTCCCAACACCTGGGACAGCTCTTGATGTCCATTTGTTGATCCGCTGGGACCTGGAGCCAGCAAAATGGAAGTGTGGAATTACCCTGCTGGGCTCTTGCCCCCACTGCATGGTGTAGTCTGGCCTGGATTCTCAGGCACCTCTTTGTGGTACACATCCGGGATGTGCAAACCCACTCTCAGTTGGATGAGCCATTGTTGGGACCAAATGGAGCTGGGCGTGGGCCCCCTTCCCCCTTCCCTCCCTTCCTGTCTTGCCCTTGGCTGTGAACTCCCAGTCACTCTCCTTGAAGACCCTAGAGTGTTACAGAGTGCAGTTGGCTGACCTTGACAGGAGCCCCCACCCCGTCGTTGTAGACCAGCGCAGCAGGCACAGTGAGGTACATTCCCAAGGGAATGCTCACAGAGTGCTGGCTCCTGTAGCACGTTCAGAACAACGGCCGGGTGGTGAAGTCCTGTGGCCTTGCGGACAAAGCACTCTCTAGAAGGTTTCCCTTTAGCTGGGTTACTTGAAATGAAAGCCCTTTCTACAGAGGAGGCCCCCCCGCCCCGTGCGGACGTGACTGTCCCTTCACAGGCTGTAAGTGGCATGTGGGGTCCTCGCCTTCCCTTCTCCCTATATTTTGGGACCAAGGCTTTAAAAACTGTATGGGTGGGGGGCAGTACTGTGGCACAGTGGGTTAAAGACTAGGCTTGCAGAGCTGGCATCCCATATGGGCGCCGGGTTAGAGTCCCAGCTGCTGTATTTCTGATCCAGCTCCCTGCTGATGCACCTGGGAAAGCAGCTGAGGATGGTCCAAGTGTTTGGGCCCCTGCACCCACATGGGAAACCAGGCTCCTGGCTTTGAATCAGCTCAGCTCCAGTCATTGTGACCATTTGGGGAGTGAACCAGTGGATGGAAGACCTCTCTCTCGCTCTCTCTCCTTCTCTTTCTCTGTAACTCTGCCTTTCAAATAAATAAACCTTTAAAGAAAAAAAAAGCTGTATAGTGTGTAAGGCAGTGGGGAGGAAACACAAGGAGCCAAGCTTAAATGCTCCTAAAGCCCTCTTGTGTGCCAGGAGAGAGCAGGACCTCAGTGTGTGTGTGTGTGGGGGTGTGTGTGTGTGGGTGTGAGGGTGGGCAGTAGGGTCTTTTCCAAAGGCGTCACATTCACAATAGGTTTTTTTTTTTTTTTCACAATAGGTTTCAAACTGGACTTTATGTATTATCTCTACGTGAGGTTTGGCATGCAGTCACAAACTGACAGAATTCAACCATGAGAATTTCACAATTTCCGACTGGACTTTTCTTAATACACAAGGAGCCTTTCTGGGCTTCTGAGAGACCCTGGGTGTGGCCTTGAAGCCACTAGACTGCTTGTTACTGGAGGAATTCTTTTTTCTGCCAGGTTTGACCATCTTGACAGCCCTGGGCAGCTGGTGCTGTTACCAGCCCTGCTCTACAGATGGAGAGACCGAGGTCTCCGTCAAGGTCACATGGCTGGAGCCCGGGGCCAGGCTAGCCTGAGGTCAAAGCATCTTTCTATCCTTCTGGCCTGGACAACAGAGTCGACCATTTTATTATTTATTTATTTATTTATTTTTAAAAAGAGATTTATTTTTTTATTTGAAAGAGTTATGCAGGGTGGGAAAGATATCTTCAACCTGCTAGTTCACTTTCCAAATGGCCTCAGGGGCCAGAGCTGGGCGGGTCTGAAGCCGGGAGTCAGGAGCTTTGTCCTGGTCTCCCAACGGAAAGCAGGGGCCCAGGTACCTGGACCATCCTCCACTGCTTTCCCAGGCATATTACCAGGGAGCTGGACTGGAGGTGGAGCAGCCAGGACTTGAACTGCTGCCCACATGGGATGCCGGCATCATGGATCAGGCGGATACCTTATTCTCTGTACCTCAACCCTGGCCCCGAGGCTATCATTTTATAGTGACCCCTACTTGTTGCGGTACTTTGGGGCCTGAGACCGTCTTCCTGGCGGCCCTGCCCCCTTCCTGGGTTCTGCAGGAGCTGGATTTATATTTGAGTTGAGAATCCTTTAAAATACCCTTCTGAGAGAGTCCGGGGCATCTGAGGCCTTGGCTGTCCCGGATGACTTCATGGCGAAGTTGCTCTGACCTCTCTGAGCTCATTTCTTTGTTCAGCTTCCATCAAAAATTACAGGTTGCTGATAAGCTGGCCCCTGGCTCTCCTGCCCAGATGGGTGGACTCTGAATCTGCACTCAGAGCAGGCCTCTGAAGTTTTAAAAAAAAAACCTCTAGTGCTCTGTATTTTGACAGGTTGAGAAATCCAATCCATTTATTTTGAAAACCCATTAAGCCCAGCCAATATGGGATATTTAGAAAGGCCAGGATTTTGCTTCTGGTCAGAAGGTCAGGGCTGTCACAGAATAACAGCTGAAGGAAGGGAAACAAAGCCTATTTTATTGTAGGGCTATAATTCCCAAACAGTCTTTAAAAATATACTCTCAGTTAAAATAAGACAAAGCAAAAACACAGAGCATTGAATTGCCGGAAATTGCTTTGTTCAGGGTCCTTATTCAATTTGCATCCCCCAGTTCTCAGACCAGGGACAGGCGCATAGACAATGCTCAATAAATGTTTGATGAATGAGCCTCACAATGGTTTACTTTGCTACTTAATGTTTGTTCCAGGCATCAGTTTCTCTTGCTCCCCATGGCAGTTAAATCATCCTCAAGAACAGAATATCTGATTGTAGCGCTCAGGGCTTTGGGTCTGTGAGTTTCCAAATAAGTAAGTTTGATTCTTCGTGGCATCTTGAATTATGTTATTGACGATACAGACAACAAAGTCTTACGGTCAGATTCTCTGCAGATAACTCATTTGATCCTTTCAACTCTGTGAAGGGACCTGGGAGATGTTATTATTTTGTGCTATCCCTAGGAAGGGTACTTAGGTAGAAACCATTATTTGAAAGAAAACAATCCTTTTTTTTTTTTTTAAAAAAAAGGATTTTCTTTATTTATTTGAGAGGCAGAGTTACAGACAGAGAGAGGGCAAGACAGAGAGAAAGGTCTTCCATTTGCTGGTTCACTCCCCAAATGGCTGCAATGGCAGGAGTTGAGGCCATCCAAAGCCAGGAGCCAGGAGCCAGGAGCTTCTTCTGGGCCTCCCATGTGAGAGCAGGGGCTCAAGCACTTGGGCCATCTTCTACTGCTTTCCCAGGCTATCAGCAGAGAGCTGGTTTGGAAGAGAAACAGCCAGGACGTGAACTGGCACCCATGCAGGATGCTGGTGCTACAGGCGGAGGCCTAGCCCACTATGCCACAGCGCTGGCCCTGAAAGAAAACAAGATTAGGTGACCTTGAACATGTGTGACCTTCCAGAGATGGTGCAACACAGTCTTTTCCTATTAGGCCACCCTTCAGTCCCATGATGCCCTCCTCCATGGGAAGCAAGGTGTCTCTCTTTTTGGATCTCGTTATCGCCACAATATCCTGTGTTCTTTCTAGCCCAGGCCTCCACCTCCATCCTGGAGAACCACCCGAAAATTCTCAAGGTCTGAGCACGGCTCCTGCCTTCTCTGTGGTGGGTGAAGGTGGCCGAGTCATGCATCCAAAGGCAGGATGTCCTCACAGCAAGCACACCCATCACCTGAGACCAGAACTGATTTTTGGCAGCTTGAGGCAGACCCCACAGAATGCCTCTCCCTGCCTGAGTTGTGAACCCACCGAGAAATAAGTCCCAAGAGCAATCAGATGGATGTCGCAGATAACCTTGGCGAGAAAGTGGTTATTGGAGGGTACGGTTTACAGCTGTAGGCAAACAGCGCTCTCAGAGCAGCATCCCAGATACAGGCGGCCTTCCCCGTGTGGACTTGGTGAGGGCAGAGTGTGTGCTCCGCTGTGGGCAGGGAGCTGCGCAGGGAAGGAAGGAGGGGCTCCTCTGTGTGCATGCCTGGCCGCGCCTTCCAGTCCCCGTGCTCAGAATTCACTTCTCCCCGTCCAGCGAATGATGAATAAAGGTTGGGAAAGACTGGGGGGAGCCCAAGAGTGCGACTCTTTTTTATTTTATTATTAAGATTTATTTATTTATTTGAAAGAGTTACACACACACACACACACACACACACAGAGTCTCAGTCCCAGTACCATCACAGGTGGCAGGGGCTCAAGTACTTGGGCCATTTTGTGCTGCTTTTCCCAGGCCATGAGCAGGGAGCTGGATTGGAAGTGGAGCAACCAGGACTTGAACCGGCACTCACAGAGGATGGTAGCACTGCAGGTGGTGGCTTTACCCTCTATGCCACAGTGCCAGCTCCCAGGAATGTGACTCTGACGGGTGTCTCTTCTCCTGAGCAGTGATCAGGAAGGAGAGAACTCCCACCACTGAGTACATCAAGCTTTATTGACCCGCATTGTGTTCAATAGTTGAATTCATAGGTCCTCCCTCCCTCCCTCCCTCCCTCCTTTCCTTTTAGTTTGCTACCTTTGCTTTACCTAAGTCTAGAGTGGAGCAACTCTAAGACCAAGAAGCCTGTCTCTTGCTAACCTTGCCCACCCTATGGGTCACTGCCTCGTTTTGATGGTTTTAGCTTAGAACCGTCTCCATCTGTTTCTTCTGTCTCGCTGGAACTCGAGTCCTCTTTGAAACCAGAGGCTTTGTGTAGGAGAGGATAAAGGCGGCGAGGGAAGGAGACGGCTCTCCTCCACCTGCCCGGTGAAGGAAGCAGCTGAAGGTGGGTGGAGAAGCAGCGGCTCAGGTGTGTTGTGGGAGGAAGACACCCATGCGCTCTTTGGACTTCCTCCGCCTTGCACCACGCCTGCGCTCAGTTCTGCCTCTCTGGGCACCACGGGCCCAAATGAGCAACAGAGGGCACATCTGAGTGTGAGTTTCGGAAATGCACTTTACCTCCGCGGGGTGACAAATTAGGTGGAAGCTCCAGGCTGACGGGACCCCCAGCCGAAAAGGAGCAGTAATAACGAGAGGAGATGAAGAGCCTGCTTTAACAGCTCCCCTGCTGCCGCTCTCTTTCTTCCGGAGGTGAAAGGGGTTAACCCAGGAAGGAGCAGGGCAGTGCCATGCCACCAGACTTCATTCACACCATTCCCCTACTGGCACATGCACCAGCTGTAGGATGCACCCGTGCTTTCCTCAAAGACTTGGCATGACGGAGTAGGAGAGAGGCGTGCTGGATGGATGGAGGCATGGCTAGGTGCACAGGTGCATAGATCAATAGACTGATGAGTGAGCTCAGATCTTGCAGTGCTTTTCCATGTGTGTGCCCCAGATATAAATTTGATTTTTTAAAGAGTTCTACTTTTAATGCCTCAGGCTTAAGTATAGAGGCTGAAAAAACGGAGGTGTTCTATCTCCAGAAAGAAGGAAGTATAATAGAAATTAGCAGCATGGCCTTTGGAGTCATTTGCTCCTCCTTACCATCTCTGAGCTCCCATTTCTGTATGTATAAGATGATAATAATAGCACCTGTCTCAAAGATGATTGCTGGTAGAATTAGCTGACAGCTAGGGGAGGATATCAAAAACTCAGTGCTTGGCAGATAGGAAGCACTTGTGTACTGATAACTACAATCCAATGGAAAGGACTGTTTTATTAAAAATGTTATCTATCTGAGAGGCAGAGAGGGAGGGAGAGAAAGAGAGAGAGAGAGAGAGAGAGAGAGAGAGAGAGAACTCCCGTTCACTCCCCCAAATGCTCACAACAACAGCTGGGGTTGGACCAGGACCTAAGTCCAGGTCTCCAACATGGGTGGCGGGAACCCAATCACTTGAGCCATCACCTGTTGCCTCCCAGGGTCTCAGCAGGAAGCAGGAGCTGGAGTCAGGAATTGAAGCCAGGTACTCGGATATGGCAGGCAGGCATCTTAACCCTTGGGCTAAGTGTCTGCTCCTCAAATAATTATTTTATGTCAAGCTCCTATTACATGCTTAGTTCTATCCCAGGAATTAGGTGTGTGGTTTTGGAGGGAATGGACATCCACAGAGTTGGCTATGGTATAAAGCCTGAGGATATAATGATGTAACCATAATTGTGCACCCTGTATACATTCTGGGGGTGAGGGATTGGTGGAGAAGTGGGTCCTCCAACTGGAGCAGTTGAGAAAGGGGTGAACAGGCGGAAGGAAAGGGGCAGGGCCGGAGAATTCCATGTGAGGGAAGCCACACCCAGAGGGAACCCAGCAGGTGTGACTGTAGTGCTTGCTGGCCAAGGTTCGCAAGACTGTGGGTAGAACTGTAGCTGCTTGTGTCTTGCTTTTTTTTTTTTTTTTAATTTTTTTTTTTGACAGGCAGAGTGGACAGTGAGAGAGAGAGAGAGATTCACCCTCCAATGGCCGCCGCGGCCGACACGCTGCGGCTGGCACACCGCGCTGATCCGATGGCAGGAGCCAGGTACTTATCCTGGTCTCCCATGGGGTGCAGAGCCCAAGCACTTGGGCCATCCTCCACTGCACTCCCGGGCCACAGCAGAGAGCTGGCCTGGAAGAGGGGCAACCAGGACAGAATCTGGCGCCCCGACCGGGACTAGAACCCGGTGTGCCGGCGCTGCAAGGCGGAGGATTAGCCTAGTGAGCTGCGGCGCCGGCTTTTTTTTTTTTTTTTTTTTTTTTTTTTTTTTTTAAGATTTGTTTATTTGAAAAGCAGAGTTAGAGAGAGAGAGAGAGAGAGAGAGAGGTCTTCCATCCACTGGTTCACTCCCCAAATGGCCACAATAGCCAGGGCTGGACAAGCCAAAGCCAGGAACCAGGAGCTTCTTCTGGGACTCCCACATGGGTGCAGGGGCTCAAGGACTTGGACCATCCTCCACTGATTTCCCAGGTGCATGAGCAGAGAGCTGAATTGGAAATGGAACAGCCAGGACTTGAACTGGTGCCCACATGGGATGCCAGCACCACGGGCGGAGGTTTAACCTACTACACCACAGCGCCGGCCTCTGTCAATTGCCTTTTTTTTTTTTTTTACAGGCAGAGTGGACAGTGAGAGAGAGAGACAAAGAGAAAGGTCTTCCTTTACCGCTGGTTCACCCTCCAATGGTCACCACGGCCGGCGCACCACGCTGATCAGATGGCAGGAGCCAGGTGCTTCTCCTGGTCTCCCATGGGGTGCAGGGTCCCAAGTACTTGGACCATCCTCCACTGCATTCCCTGGCCACAGCAGAGAGCTGGCCTGGAAGAGGGGCAACCGGGACAGAATCCGACGCCCCGACTGGGACTAGAACCCGGTGTGCCGGCGCCGCAAGGCGGAGGATTAGCCTAGTGAGCCGCGGCACCGGCCTGTCAATTGCTTTTTAAGCCATGTCCTGAGAACTTCTCCTGTCAGACCCTGCACTAAGTACTTCTGACTAAGTACTCCTGCCACTTGTGGGCTATTCTACCTGGTATAGTCACTTACCTCTTTCAGCCTCAGTTTCTCATTTACAAACTAGGAAGAATTTGATTCATCTCATTTGGTGTTGTGATGCTAATAATATTTGTAGAAGGTAAAGGGTCTGGTTGTAGATGGATTCTGCTCTGGCATCCACAAGGGGCTGTTGGAAACACTGAACAAATCGGGGCCAGCTTCATGGTGCAGGTGCAAGTTAAGCCACCACCTGTAATGCCCACATCACATATGCGCACTGGTGTAGGTCCCTGATGCTCCACTTCCGCGCCAGCTTCCTACTAATGTGCCTGGGAAAGCAGTGGAAGAGGGCGCGAAAGCTTGGGCCCTGCCATCCTCGTGGGAGTCCTGGGTGAAGTTCCAGAATCCTGGTTGTGGCCATTTGTGGATGGAAGATCTCCTTCTCTCTCTGTACCTCCGTCTTTCAAGTAAATAGATTACTTTTTGTTTTTTTAAAGGAATCACTGAGCAAATTATTCCCCAGTTAGAAGCCCCTCCAATGGTTCCTTACTGCACTTAGAGTCCAAGCCTTTTGCCACATCCCACAGCACTGTCTAGAACCTGGCCCGGCCGCTCCCTCCAGCCTCGTCTACGTCCTCTCCCCTTTGTTCACCATCTTCTAGCCATACTGGCCTTTCTGTTCCACCAAAGACTAAGCCACTCCTACCTCAGTGCCTTCACACTTTCTGTTACTTCCTACTGTTTTCATTAAGGTCTTGGCTGGGATACCCTGTCAAATAGTCTGTGCTGGGCCACCCAGAGGCCTGGTCCACACCTATCATAGCCCCTACTCTCCAGCTGTCTCTCTCTCTCTCTCTCCCCTCGTTCCATTTTCCCCGTGAGATGTGTCACTCTGAATACACCTTGGTTATTTATGTTTTACTTGTTGAATGGTGGTTTTGCTGTCTCCCCAACATAAGTTCCTTCCCATAGGATTTGGGGTGTCTTGGGCTCTGCTCTACCAGTGTCTGAACAAGTCCCCGACACTGAGAGGCGCCCCACAAATATCGAGTGGCCAAGTTTAGCGACCATTTCCGCCTATACCTTTAGACAAAAGCCACATACACTCCATCACTGGGGAAAATATTTACATGTCACCACAAGCTTCTAACCCGGGAGAGGTCTGAATCGTGTTGCATTCACTTAACGCCTGTGACATTTCAGAGCCATAAATACTGAGTCAGACTATGACCAAGAAGGAACCAAAATAACGAGTTTGTTCTATCCGGCTGTAACAGCAGTCAGGTCAAACCACATCACGCTGACCGTGGTGGAGACTGACAAGGACAGGGGCCAATCAGAGCTTCAGAAGGCGCTGGTGGGTGGCAAGAGGGACTCTCAGCGCGACCGAGCCACGGGGCCAAGAAGGCGTTCGCTGGAGGTGGCAGGCGGTGGCTGTTTGGGGAGGTCATTTGTGCCTGGCCGGCCCCGCCCACGGGCGCATGTCGGAGTGAGGAGTGAGGTGTCGGCAGATTCGGCAGATTCGCAATGCCCCATGGCTCTGGGAGCTGCTGCCGCTGCCACTGCCGCTGCCGCTACGCACGAGCTGGTCAGCCATGAAAATGCCTCCCACCCCATCGCAGCACTTGCTAAGTGAGTGGCTGGCAGAATTTCCTGGAGAGTAGGCGACTCAAGTGTTGACCCAAGTCCTCCACATCCTGCCCACCCCATGCCAGCTCTGTCACCGTGACTCCTCACACTCTCCCCTCGTTCACTCTGGCTGCAGCTGCCCTGGCTTCCGCATCTTTCCTGCCACCCTCCAACCTGCCCCAGGGCCTTTGCATTGGCTCTGACTTGGAACTTTCGCCTCTGAGAACTTTGCCTGGTTGGCTCCTTGACTTAATTCTGTCTGGGCTTCAGCATGGCCAACTCAGGGAGGACTTCTCTAGCTATTGTGTCTACAAAGAGCACTGGCCCTACTGCCTTACCCCATTTATAGTTCCTCTAATAAACCTGACAGCTTATTACCACCTAATTGTCACTTACCAGCTATGTCGTCCTAACCCCATCAGCAGCGTGTAAGAGGGAGGCCACGTGTGTTTTGCTTGGTACTGTATCTCCCTTAGACCCAGGCCCAACTCTGAATGCCAATGACAACAAGCAGCAATCGGGTTTGTTGAATGAATGAATGAATGAATGAGATAAACCCAGGGCAGGACAGGTTGGGTTGTGGGGGGCACAGAAGGTGAGGCTGGGCAGATCTGGGCAGGGCCAGGGCAAGGCAGAACTGGGTGTTGATGTGGGGGAGTCTGGAGATGAGGAAGAATGAGTCTTTGAGGACCCAGGCCTCTCCACATCCCACGGTAAATGTGTGTTCTTTCCCTGTAGAAAAAGGAAACTGGATTTTGATAATTGTCACGTTTGAAGCTATTTGGTTGAAGATACGTTTATTTTTACAATTGACTGTGATGATTCAATAGTCACCATGCAGACATTCCTTCAAAGTGATTTTTAAAAACCCTAAAAATTACTCTCTATTGAGATGAAATTTTTACAGATACAAAGCTTACCAAATCAATTTTTTAGCCATTGTCTGCATAGTTGTTAACTCCAATCCTTCTTTTCATATTTTGAGTGCCATTAAAATGGATTTTGGGCCTATAGCATTATCCTGGGCCTCCCCACAAAAAGCTTGGAGGGTCTGGGCCTTGTCCCTACAACTCCTAGTGAGTGAGAGGGCCTGGGAGGGAGGAGCCATCTTGGGGGAGATCCTGCCTGTGTGAGTAGGGGGTCTGCGGCTCAGGAAACCCCTCAGGCGCACCCCGCCCAGAAGGAAGGAGCTAGAGGTGGCGCAGGAGCGCAGGGGGGGCAGGAGCACAGGTGCACGCAGGCAGAGAGGCAGTGAGTCCAGGAAAGAGTTAAAGCCAGGAATCCCTCAGACTTCGGAGAGAAGAGTTTTTTTTTATAAACGTTAAAATTTTATTTATTTATTTATTTATTTGAGAGGTAGAGTTACAGACAAAGAGAAAGGTCTCTCATCTGCTGGTTCACTCCCCAAATGGCCATAATGGCTGGAGCTGGGCCGAGCCAAAGCCAGGAGCCAGGAGCTTCTTCCAGGTCTCCCACGCAGGTGCAGGGGCCCAAGCATAAGCAGGGAGGTGGATCGGAAGAGGAGCAGCCGGGGCTAGAACAAGCCGGGGCTAGCTCATATGGGATGTTGGTGCCGCAGGCTTAGCCCACTGTGCCACAGCGCCAGCCCCTAGAAGAAAAGAGTTTAGAGAAGATTGGCAGAAAGCTTGATGGCAGGTGCCACAGGAGTGGGATGAGAAGGGAGGATGATGGCATGAGTTTGGGATATACTAAGCAGAAGGCTGGGTAGGAGGTGTACTAATCATTGATCAGGACTCTCCAGAGAAACAACCACCAGGAGGTGCACACACACACACAAACACACACACAGCCATCTGTCATTTAACAACAGAGAAACACACTGTGAGGTGATTTTGTCAATGCACAAGCATCAAAGGGTATGCTTACACAAAACAGATGGCTCTGTTGTCACCAGGTGATAGAACCTTATGGGACCTCTGTCCCTGTATGTGTAGTGCACTTGTTGACCAAGACGTTACTTGGTACATGACTGTACTTTGTGTGTGTGTGCGTGTGTAGAGAGAGCGGGAGAGAGGGAGATTTATCGCAGGAGTTGGTTCATGTAATTATGGAAGCTGACATGTCCCCAGATCTATAGTCAGCAAGCTAGAGACCCAGGAGAGCTGATGGTGTAAGTTCCGATCCAAGTTGAGAGGCCTGAAACCAGCATTGCTAATGACGTAGATTCAGTGCAAAGGCTAGGAAAAAAAAAAAGACAGTGCCCAGCTTGGAGGCAGGTGGGTGGGGAAGGCTTGGTTCCCCGTTATTTCAAGAGGGTCTGTCTTTTGGTTCTGTGCAGGCTTTCAGCTGACAGAGTGAAGCCCACCCACACCGAGTGGGGAAACCTGCTTTATTCAATCTACTGATTCAAATGTTAACCTCATCCCAAAGTCCTTCACCGACACACTGGAACAATGCTTGGCCAAATAGCTGGGCGCCCTGTGGCCCTTACTGGACACGTAAAACTAACCATTGTGGAGTTTGGAAGTGGGGGAGTAATAGTTCCTATCACACAGCATTGTGAGAATCCAATGTGAGTGAAGTACTTAGCACGGTACACACAGTAATTCTATCAAAATAGGAATTTCTGGATGGTGATTCCCTCATAGTCACACCAGTGCAGAGCCTTTTCCTAGTAAACCCAGAATGAGTATTTGTTGAGTGGCTGAGTTCAGAGAGTTTTGCCGTAGTTGTAGTCCCTACATTTCTCTTCCTGAGACACTGACAGTTGCCCAAGAATTTGTTCATGTGGGCCTGAGGCGCCTGGGCCATAGGGCCTGTTCTCACAAGGCCCTAAGAAAGCCCAACACGATCATCCCTTTGGGACCTCCAAAAGGGAGCCCCAGACCTAGGAAAAAGTCTGGTGAAGTCCAGAGACTCCGTGTCTGCGTGCGTACCCCAGAAGCCGGTAAGAGGCACAGCTTATCTCACAACTAGAGGAGTCCAAGAGGACATTGGACCCACTGTACTTCCTCCCTGTGACATAGCCTCCATTTTCTTCAGTTCTCTCTCCCATCCAACAGGGAGAGCAATCCCCACCTTTTCCTCTGTTCAAGCGTAGTCCGAGGGTCCGAGGTTACCTGTGTGAAAATGCTGAGTCAACGCCAGAGAGCTGCATAGGAGGGACTCTATTAGGTCTGTTACTCCAATCAAGTGCAACAGGGTCAACAGGTGCATACGTCCCGGCATTTGCGGGACTTGTTAAGCACCTACTATGTGCTGAGAACTGTACGAGGCCCCTGGTAAGTGTAGGGGGCGGGGGGTGAACCAGATGCACACTTTCTCCCGGGGCTTTCCCAGCAAGGCTGTCTCTGATTCCCACAGTCCTGGACAGTGTTCTTCACAAACAGCTACTTCACCACTGTGCTGCTGCGGCTCGGCTGCTGCTGCTGGTTGCTGTTCCTCCTCTTCTTTGGTTAGGGTAGGGTAGGGGAGAAGCTTAATTATCTTACTTAATTTTTTTTTATTTTTTATTTTTTGACAGGCAGAGTGGACAGAGAGAGAGAGACAGAGAGAAAGGTCTTCCTTTGCCGTTGGTTCACCCTCCAATGGCCGCCGCGGCTGGCGCGCTGCAGCCGGCGCACCACGCTGATCCGATGGCAGGAGCCAGGTGCTTATCCTGGTCTCCCATGGGATGCAGGGCCCAAGCACTTGGGCCATCCTCCACTGCCCTCCCGGGCCACAGCAGAGAGCTGGCCTGGAAGAGGAGCAACTGGGACAGAATCCGGCGCCCCTACCGGGACTAGAACCCGGTGTGCCGGCACCGCTAGGTGGAGGATTAGCCTATTGAGCTGCAGCGCTGGCCACTTAAATTTTTAAAAAAAGATTTATTTCTTTTATTTGAACGAGTGAAAGGAGAAGAAGTAGGAGGGGGAGAAAGAGGAGGAGGAGGAGGAGGAAGAGAGAGATATCTCACACCCCTGCTTCACTCCCCAAATGACTGCAACAGTCAGGGCTGGGTCAGACTGGAGCCAGGAGCCGGCAGCTCCATCCGGGTTCCCACATGGGTACTGGGGCCCAAGTACTTGGGCCATCTGCTGCTGCTTTTTCTGGTACATTAGCAGAAAGCTGGATCAGAAATGGAGCACCTGGGATTGAATTGGCACCTGGTAACGGGATGCTGGCATTGCAAGCAGCGGCTTAACCTGCTGTGTCACAATGCTGGCCCCTTAAATTGTTGTTTGTTTGTTTATTTGCAAAACAGAGACAGAGACAAAGACAGAATCCCCATCCGCTGGTTCACTTCTCAAATGCCTGCGATGGCCATGACTGAGTGAGGCCTAAGTCAGGAGCCAGGATCTCAGTCCTCCCTGGATGCCATGGGGAAGCAGGAATTGAACCCAGGTACTCTGACGTGCAGCGTGGGTGTCCCAACCAGCATCTTATCAGCTGGGCCGAAAGTTCACTCCTCCTCTCCTTTATGATGTTTGATTTGCTTTGTTGTTCTGGATGTCTTCTAATAATTTTTTAAAAGATTTACTTATTTATTTATTTATTTGAAAGTCGGAGTTACACAGAGAGAGGAGAGGCAGAGAAAGAGAGAGAGAGAGAGAGAGAGAGAGAGAGAGAGAGAGTCTTCCATCCGATGGTTCACTCCCCAATTGGCTGCAATGGCTGGAGCTGCACTGATCCAAAGCAGGAGCCAGGAGCTTCTTCTGGGTCTCCTATGTGGTTGCAGGGGCCCAAGGACTTGGGCCATCTTCTGCTTTCCCAGCAGAGCTGGATCAGAAGTGCAGCAGCCAGGACTAGAACCAGAGCCCATGGGGTGCTGGCGCTTCAGGCCAGGGCATTAACCTGCTGCACCACAGCACCGGCCCCAGTCTTCTAATAATTAATTGATGTGTGTCTCTGCCTTAGATCTTAGCTCTGTTAGGGAAGACCCATGTTGGTTTTGCTCACCATTCTGGCCCTGTGACTACCAGTATCTGACACACAAACGAAACTCAGAAGCAAGTGGCTGAGTGAAGGAATGGAGGGGTGGGTACATGTATGAATGCTTTCCAAGTGCCCCGGATGTAAAACTCCAGGCAAAGCAACTTGAGGCACAGCTGTGCGTGAGAGTGGTGATTCGGCAAACTGACATTGGACCGAGGGATTTGTATTGAAGTCCTCATTAGGTAGCAACTGAAAGTCAAAGTCAGCCCTTCCCTTTGAAGAAGATAGGACGGGGCTGAAACTGAACATTATCTTCGGGAGCAGCTAACTGTTGCATGCAAAGAAGGCAGAGGGAGGCTTCTGGGCCCAAATCAAGTGCATCAAAGACAACTGCGTTTCTCCCACAGATCCCAGATGCTCACACAACACCGCTGAGAGATTAGTGCTGGTCTTCCTGTGGCTCTCTGATGGGGCTATCCCCTTGTTATCAGGCCCAACCTGCTGCCTGGCCTTGGGGAAGCAGAGCCACAGCACTACCTCGCCCTGGCTTCTTTCCATTAAAGTTACCTCCAGAGCTTCCTGTGAAGGAAATGTCCCACCAGCCCCAGGGCATGGAAGGACTTGGCCTCCAGAACCATCTCCCATTCAGTAGCCGCCCCCAGCTGTTTTGGAGCCCTGGGAGCAGGTTCACCTCCCTAATGAAGATGTGAAATACTACTTCTTAGCAGGATGAGCCTTCTGTTCTTTATGTCACCCTCCCGCTAGAGACGTCGATTAGCAGGGACACGTTCCAGTGAGGTGGGCAGCCTCAGGAAAGAACTCGCAGGCATTTCAGTGGAGACGCCTCAGGAATTTGTCAGCTCTTGAGAACAGAGATCACGCTTCAGTTTCCTGATTCCGGAGCTCTGGGCAAGAACAAAATGATGGCCCTGGAGGATGGAGAGCCTTTAAGTCCATGGAAAGAAGAAAAGTCACCCAGCTAGAACTGTTTGAGAGGGACAGGGGCCACCTCGTTGGGGAGTGAGTCCCCCATCCTTGGAGGTGTTCAAGGCCACCTTGCGTGGGAATTGTGTATTTCACCGTACCACACGGGTCATGAGGGATGTTTCACAGGCCCGCTGCTCCTGAGGAGGGCCCGGACCCTGGGAGGAGGAGAGAATACTCTTAAACAGCACAAAAATTAAAAGCCGTCATTGACTCATTATGTTGGTAGTTTTTTTTTTTTTTTTAAGATTTATTTTATTTATTTGAAAGGCAGAGTCACAGAGAGAGGTAGAGACAGAGAAGTCTTTCATTGGCTGGTTCACTCCCCAAATGGCCGCAGTGGCCGGAGCTGAGCCCATCGGAAGCCGGGAGCTGGGAGCTTCCTCCGGGTCTCCCACATGGGTGCAGGGGTCCAAGCACTTGGGCCATCCTCCACTGCTTTCCCAGGTGCATCAGCAAGGAGCTGGATCAGAAGTGGAGCAGCCGGGACTTGAACCCGCTGCGCCACAGCGCAGGCCCCAGTACCTTAGTACTGAGCACCACACACAACGACCCTCGGAGACAAGGAGACCAAGATGTGAGCGGGTTGTCCAAGGGTGCACAGGAAGTGCACAGCCAGGACCCCAAATGCAACCAACAGCCACAGTACCAGCCACTAGGCCGTGGCTCCCTCCTCACCCCTCCTCTCACTCTGCCTCCCCACGACCTTCTTAAAGAAGAAACTTCTACCAGGATGGGCCCTGACACACAGCAGCAAGGAACTACTTGGGAAGCGACATCAGAGGAAATGACCCTGCTTGAACACGGTTTGCAAATCACCTTAGAGGGAAGCTTCTGGCAAAGTGAGGGCCAATTTTAAAACAGCCACATCCTCTGGGCCTTGCCCTCCTCCCCAGAGCTTCTTTGGGCTTCGCTCAGGCAAAACTCCCTTTGTCTTCATTTGCATTGTTCTGGGGTGGGGGAGAGGGAGCGGGTGTGACTCCCTTACCTCGCCCCGCTGGCCTGCCCAGCCGTGACTTCGCGGGAATTTGGCTGAAGTGAGGCTAATTAGTCCGCGTGGCCCCCAGAGAGTGTGGCTCACCAGACCCTTCGCAAGCAAATGAGAATGCCCCACCCTGTGACAGGAGACTTGCCAAAAAGAAAATAGAAAAATGACCATGCTCCTGCCCTGTTTGACCCTGAGCTCTGGGCGGGACCAGCGGGCCGCCATCATTAGTCAAAGTCCCTTGGCCCTGGGGATCCCGGGAGACTGAAACTGCTGCACTGTCTCCCGGCAGCGTCTGGAGAACCACCCGGGACTGACGCGGGGCTGGGTCATTTTCTCACGCCTTTCTCTGAGCTCCAGGAGAGCATTCATTGCAAGAACCAGAGACTCTTGAAAACCCCAGGTCACTGGTACCACCTAGAGGTCACTTTTTTTTTTTTTGTATTTTTGAAAATTTATTTTCCTTTTAAAGATTTATTAATTGATTGATTTGAAAAGTAGAATTAGAGGCCGGCGCCGCGGCTTACTAGGCTAATCCTCTGCCTAGCGGCGCCGGCACACCGGGTTCTAGTCCCAGTCGGGGCGCCGGATTCTGTCCCGGTTGCCCCTCTTCCAGGCCAGTTCTCTGCTGTGGCCCGGGAGTGCAGTGGAGGATGGCCCAGGTGCTTGGGCCCTGCACCCCATGGGAGACCAGGAAAAGCACCTGGCTCCTGGCTCCTGCCATCGGATCAGCGCGGTGCGCCGGCCGCAGCGTGTCGGCCGCGGCGGCCATTGGAGGGGGTGAACCAACAGCAAAGGAAGACCTTTCTCTCTGTCTCTCTCTCTCACTGTCCACTCTGCCTGTCAAAAAACAAAAAATAAAAATAAAAAAAAAAAAGAAAAGAAAAGTAGAATTAGAGAGAGAAGTAGAGACAGAGATCTTCCATCCACTGGGTCACTGCCCAGATGGCTGCAACTGGTTGTCTTCCACTGGTTTCCCAGGCCATAGCAGAGAGCTGGATCCGAAGTGGAGCAGCCGGGACTGGAATCGGTGCCCATATGGCAGGTTGAGGCTTAACCCACTGAGCCACAAAGCTGGGAGGAGGGGTACCCTCTCCCCCGCTTCCCCTCCACTCGCCTCCCTGTGTTCACTTCTTCTAACTCCTCCCCTTAAACCACCTTGGAAAGTGCCACCAGGTCTGTGGGTCTGTTCTGGACCACAGGCCTCCTACTCCGCCCCAAGTCAGCCCCTCTTCCCCAGGGTCCTGCGGGTGGCCCCAGCACTGTGGACTTTTAGTTAGTAGGAAGATGAACGCGCCTGTCATCTCAATGGAATTTCACAAGCAAAGAGAATGGCCATGGCGGTCCTTGGCCTCCTGGGGACCCAGGGCTGCGTGGCCCCGGGGGCTGGCAGCGGGCAGGGAGGATGACTTTGCAGCCTGGGGACTGTTCGTCATTAGAACAACAAGGCCGGCAGCAGCATGGCTCTGCCTTATCGAGCAGGAGGCGGGCTGGACTGTATTAATTGCCCGATGCTGTTGGGTTTGGCAGTACAGGAAGCAGTTTACATGGCTACACAGCGCCCTGGCTCGCAGTCGCTGCGACATGGTATTATTGTAGTGGGATAATTGTGATTAGGGACAGTTCCCCGAGGAAGGACAGGCCTTTGATGATTGAGTCACTTCCTCCCCACTCCACTTCAGCGCGATAGCGGGGCTCGACCCACAGACGCACGCACCCTTTGCTGGCCAGAGAGTTCCGAGTTCCCCAGCTACGCTTCCCAGCAGGGGCGCCATCAGACAGGACCACCGGAGATGTGGAAGCAGGCCAGAGCCCCCCTCCCCGCCGCATCATTTTGGGTAAGGATGACAAGCGACCGGGGTGGGGTGATCTCAGTGTGTCCCCAGCTATGGTGACCGCAAGAGCTCCTCTGGAGCTGGGCAGACCAGGCTCCCTCCATGTTTGCTGGCTCTGTGACTTAGGGAACTGGAGACTCAGTGACCCCGTTTGCGTGAGGATGGTCAGGGAATGATTTTTGTGAGGGTTAAATGGGATGGCTTTAAGGTCTGCAAGCACCTAGTAACTAGCCGCTGTTTATATTATTATTGCCATTGTGGATCGCTGCCTCCCCTCCCCCACCGCCCCAGTCCAGAAAGCAAGAATCTACTGAGGGCTGCGAGGTCCAGTCACTTTCACTTGGTGGAGAGGCAGTCGGATCAGGGGAGAAGGTTCCAGAGCCCAGTCTCGGCTTCCACCCTGTTTGACCATTCCCTAGGGCTGTTCCTTAGGCCAGAACTTCCCCAGGGACACAGAACCCATCTCTCTCACTCTGCATACCATGTGTGGTCTCCAAGTGGGTGCTGCCCTGGTCCACCCATTCTGCCCAGGGGTTTTTATGCCGCATAGCCCCTCATGCGCTGTCCTGAGTCACTTATCTCAGCCTCTGTCAGGCTTTGCAGAGAAAAACACCCCCGTGTGCACATGGGCGGGAACCGTGTTTGCCCAAACAATCGACTCCACCCCATTCTGGGAGCCTCTGCGTGGGCCCTGCGGCTGCCTTCAGATGTGTCTGGGGGTGAGGACGGAGCCGCGGAGCTGGCCTGCCTCGTGCGCTGTCCTGCAGAGGCTGCAAGCAGGGCAGAGCAGTGGGCAGAGCCTGCGAGCCCTGGCGTCCCAGGTCCCAGGTTCGCACCTGCTCGGGCACTAGCTGTGTGCTCTTGGGAAAGGCACTTTGCCTCTCAGAGCCCCAGTTTCTTCACCTGGTAAGTGGGGCTAAAAATATCTCTCAGAGTGCTGTGGGCAGGATGAAATTAGACGGGTATGCAAAACACTTAGTAAAGTCACCCACTGAGGGTGACTCAATACAAGGTAGCAAGGGGAGGGAGTCAGCCGGGAGTGAGAGCCCTGAGCTCCGCTGGCAGGGTCTCCGCTCTGCTGGGGGCAGGGAGATCTCCTGGGACCCGACTGCCTCAGGGGCTGCCTGCTAGGCCACCGTCCCCACACATTGGGACTATTCTGCAAGCTAAGGCCAGAGACCATGTGTGTTTTGTACACTGTGCAGCCAGCACCAGTGTATTAGTTACTTATGGCTGCTGTAACAAGTGGCCATGAACTTGGTGGCTACAACACACATTTATTATTTTACAGTTCTGAAGGTCAGAAGCCCTAAATGGGCCTCGTGGGAGCTAAAACGATAGCAGAGGAGGGCCACACTCCTCTGGAGGCCCCACGAGGGCACCTGGAGGCTGCCTGAAATCTGTGCCTTGCAGCCCCCTTCCTCCTTCTTCAAAGTCAGTGGCTTAACATCTTCAGATTTAACTTTGACCCTTGCTTACAAGGACCCCTGTAGGGCCGGCGTCGTGGTATAGTAGGTTAAGCCGCTGCCTGCAGCTCTGGCATCCCAGATGGGTGCCAGTTCAAGATCTGGCTGCTCTACTTCCAATCCAGCTCCCTGCTAATATACCTGGGAAAGCAGCAGAAGATGGGCCATGTGCGTGGGCCCCTACAACCACATGGGAGACCCAAAAGAAGCTCCGGGCTCCTGGTTTTGCCCTGGCCCAGCGCCGGACTTTGTGGCCAATTGGGGAGTGAACCAGTGGATAGAAGATCTCTCTCTTTGTAACTCTGCCTTTCAAATAAATAAATAAAAATCTAAATAAATAAATAAATAAGGGCCGGCGGCACAGCTCACTTGGCTAATCCTCCTCCTGTGGTGCTGGCACCCTGGGTTCCAGTCCCGGTCGGGGCGCCGGATTCTGTCCCGGTTGCTCGTCTTCCAGTCCAGCTCTCTGCTGTGGCCCGGGAGTGCAGTGGAGGATGTCCCAAGTGCTTGGGCCCTGCACCCGTATGGGAGACCAGGAGAAGCACCTGGCTCCTGGCTTTGGATCGGCGTAACACGCCAGCTGTAGCGGCCATTTGGGGGGTGAACCAAAGGAAGGAAGACCTTTCTCTCTGTCTCTCTCTCTCACTGTTTAACTCTGCCTGTCAAAATAAATAAATAAATAAATAAATAAGGACCACTGTAATAGACTGAGCCCATCCAGGCAATTTAGGGGACTCTCCCTATCTCATGGCCAGCTGATTATCACCCAAATTGCATCTGTAAATTTCCTACCCCTTTGCTGTAGAGTACAGCATATCCACAGGTACTGGGATCAGGAGGCTTTCAAGAAGTCACTATTTTGCCTGCCCTACCTAGTGTGAAGGAAAGTGGATCAATGACAGAGAAGAACATGGACTAAGCACCTATTTTGGACTGAGCTTCTTGCAAAGAAGGCTGGAGGATTTTTAAAAAAATATTTACGGCTGGTGCCATGGCTCACTTGGCTAATCCTCCACCTGTGGCGCTGGCACCCCGGGTTCTAGTCCCAGTTGGGGCGCTGGGTACTAGTCCCAGTTGCCCCTCTTCCTGTCCAGCTCTCTGCTGTGGCCCGAGAAGGCAGTGGAGGATGGCCCAGGTGCTTGGGTCCTGCACCCGTATGGGAGACCAGGAGGAAGCACCTGGCTCCTGGCTTTGGATCGACGCAGTGCGCCGGCCATAGCAGCCATTTGGGGAATGAACCAAAGGAAGGAAGACCTTTTTCTCTGTCTCTCTCTCACTGTCTTTAACTCTCTCTCTGTCTCTCTCACTGTCTAACTCTGCCTGTCAAAAAATAAAAAAAATTATTTACTTATTTGAAAGGCAGAGTTACAGAGAAGGAGAGGCAGAGGCAGAGAGAGAGAGAGAGAGAAAGAGAGAGAGAGAGAGAGAGAAATATTCCATCAGCTGGTTCACTCCTCAAATGGCTGCAGTGGCTGGGACTGGGCCATTGTTAGTCCAAAGTCAGAAGCCAGAAGCTTCATCCAGGTCTCCCACATGGGTAGAAGGAGCCCAAGGACCTGGACCATCTTCCACCATCTTCCCAGGCACATTAGCAGGGAGCTAGATGGGAAATGGAGCAGCCAGGACTTGAACGGGCATCCCTATGGAATGCTGGCACTGCAGATGGTGGCTTAACCTGCTTTGCCACAGTGCCAACCCCAGGCCAGAGGCTCTTCCGTTTTCCCCCAGGCTGCAGGGTAGTCCCTTAGGAGGTTGCTCACGGGACACACAGGCCCTTAGGAGATGAAGAGTCTCCAGGCAATGCTCCATCAACCAGAATATTTATTCAGCAAGTATTTTAAGTGTCAATGAGGTGCTGAGCACCAAGGAGGCGGGGATGAGTGAGCTTAGGAGGCTTAGGAAAGCGCCGTGGAAAGGTAAAGGAGTCAGGGTTAGACATGGGAGAAGGCTGTGGACTGGGTTTTGAGAAGTGGTATGCACAGTGCTTACAAGCGCAGAATCTGGAGCCAGGACACCTGGGCTCAGTCTGGCTGTGCTGTGCACTGACTGTGTGAGCTTTGGCAAGTTTCCTAACTCCTCTGTACCCCAGTCACGTCCTTAGAAAGTACCAGCGAGGAAACAAGCAGGTAAGATGCCCGCAACCCACACTGGCCTGCCTGGGTTCACTTCCTGGCTCTGGCTCTGGCTTCCGGCTTCCTGCCGGTGCAGACCCTCAGAGGCAGCCGGTGATGGCCCAAGTAGTTGAGTCCCTGCCACTTGTATGGAAGACCTGGATTGAGTTCCATGCACCTGACTCCAGCCCAGCCCAGGCCATTGTGGGCAGTTAGGGAGTGACTCTGAATGGCCGTTCTCTCTCTACTTTCTGCCTCTCAAGTGCATTTTTTTTTAAAGTGGAAAAGCAAGTATTCCCTATGTCCTAGAGTCATTGGGAAAGTCTATGACTTAGTACAGGTAGCGTGTCCAGAGCAGTGAGGGTCACGTTAAGTGATGGCTACTAGCATTATCCCCCTCTTACCCTTTTCTCAGTCTTCACTTCAACAAGGAGTGAGGGTATCCCAGCAGGCACTGGAAAGGAGACAGTCGCGACAACAAGGGGTTTCTGGGAGGAACGTTCAGTTAGGGGCGGGAATTTTTGCTTTCCAGTCCCTCAAGGTGGGAAGAAATGGGCACTTTCGACTCTTCAGCTTTTGACAGTTTGTCTTCATGCAGATTTCCTCATGGCCCCCTCGGACAGAGCCCAAGGGCGTGCAGCTCAGACCTGCCCCACATAGACCTCACCTTGGAGTTGCTCTTCAAGGCCACTGGCTGCAGATGTTGGGGTAGTGGGGAGGGGGCCATGAGGATCGGGAGATCCCAGAGCTGCCCCCAGCAGGGGGAGGGCGGGGGGGGGTCCCAGACTCGCCAAGGAAAGGTCCCCTTTGGCCCCTGGAATCTTTCACCGAACAGATCTAGAGACATCGCTCTGGCTCCGAGGGTGACCTAAGTAAGTGCCCATTCTTCCTTCAACTCAGAGCTAATGGTTGACGAGGGAAAAAAATGCCTCTGTTATCGCAGAGCGCTGGAACTGGATTTGTTTAAAGCATTTTCTCCCTGGAGGTGCAGTAATTGCTCTCGGATCAGACAGGAAGTCCTATTGCTCGAAAGGAGCCGGTGTTATCAAGAGAAAACACATCAGCGCCTCTCTTCTCGGGAAGGGCTTCGTGAGTAATCAGCAAGGCTCCTCTCCAACTGGCCGTGGGCTTTGTTCCGATGCCACAGGTCAGGGAAAGTCTGAGCAGGCAGTGCTGTTAAAGGGGTATGTGGGCGGGTGGCTGGACATTCCAGGCCTTTCTCTTTATATTTGACTGGCTTTCTCCAGAGAAGGGCGCTGAGCCTGGGTTAATTGCCTCAAAGTTAACAAACAAACCCGATGACACCACTCTCCTACCCGAACCTCATTAAGGGCACCCCCATTGCCCTCAGGGTCAAGTCCAAGGCCTTACTCCAGTCTACAAGGCCAGGAGAAATTTCTGAGACTCACTGTCTCAGACAATATTGCAGGTAACAACGATGGGACTGACACCGGGTGTTTGGTAAGTGCCATCACCAGTCAGTGACCTTTCTTGGGCTTGTAGCACGTGACAAGCCATGCTGAAGACTTGATGCCCCACCAGGGGCTCCACAAGGCCGGGATTATTATCCCTGGTTCATAGATGAGAAAGCTCAGGCTCGTCAAAGCGGTTGTCCAAGGTTGCCCGGCTAGCAAGGGGTGGGACAGAAACTCAGATCCAGACCCACGGGGCATCGGATGGCTTCCTGCCCCCACCCCCCACCCCCGCACTGTGTGGACGCGTGCGTGGAGGAGCTGGGCCACAGGGCTGCTGCACGGCTGGGGGCGCTCCAGGAAGGGCAGGACAGATGTGATCGGGGTAGGGCCTCTTTTGTTTGGCTTCACTTCAAACAGAGACGACAGCAGGGAAACCGAAGCCCCCAACTTCCCTTCTCTGAAGACCAAAGCCAGGCCAAAAATAGGAGCGACAGGAAGCATTTGATCCCAAAGTGTCAAATGAACATAAACATCCTGCCAAGGGTGCCATCAGGGGGTGCCCAGAAGCAGCTGCTATGCAGGGGCTGGTCAAGAGGTCAGCCCGGCGGGTGGCGCCCAGCCAGACCCTCCCGCTATGGCGTACAGGGGCTTGCGATCTGCTGGCACATTGACATCAGAGCATCCAGGCTTATAGAGATGATTGTGGCCAAAGGGATGCACCTTGCACACCGCCAGGGGGCCCTGTCTGCTGGTCCTGAAATCCACGGCCGTGTCTGCTCTGAGGCCAGTGTCCCAGAGCACGGGCTGCTCCCAAGAGAAAGTGTGGCAGAGACACCAAGGCGGGTGCCACTGGGTTCTGCTGGTGGCCGACTCAGCTCAGCGACTCCCTGATGGCCTTTCTAGACTGCACAGAGCCTAAGCGGTTCCCCCCAACCCTCCTCTCTCTTCTCGACTCAGAGCCCGACTTTCGTGGCTCCCTGTTTGTGCCGCAAGCATTGCTCCTCGTAATGTCTCTGCACACTGAACCCCCTCGTGGCGTCTGCTTCTTGGAGGACCTGGGCTGAGTCTGAGTTCATCTACTGATTGTCTCATCTTATAGCTAAGCAAACCAAAGCTCAGAGAGGCAAAGGGATTTTTCTGAGGCCGCACAGTAAATTTTTGTGGGGGTAGGAAATGAGACACTGCAGGCCGCATCTGTTTCTTTGGCATCAGGTGTAGTTGGGGTGGGAAAGGAGTGAATTGAGACCTGTGTGAGAATTTTTTTTTCAGAATCAGGCTCCCCATTCATTCACTCACAGGTTCCCCTAGCTCGAGAGTCCCCAAAAGGCAAAGACAGCACCTATCTTATGGACCCATCTGTCCCTACCCTCCAGTCTCCCACTGGGCCCTTAATCACATTGTCTGCCTGACATAATACATTGGCAGGAACCACTCAAATTCAAGAGGTTATTGGTGTTTTTGCAACCAGGGCCAAAAACAAAGGGCTACATTGATCCCATCAAAGGTTATGTGTGGTGCGCAGATCACAAGATGACAAGGTAGGAGTGGGGATCTCCCCAGTCAGAGAAGAGGGGGCAATTGTGTTTGCTCAGCGCTCTCTCTCTGTTGGGGGTGAAGCTGACCTGTCACTCAAGAGGCCTTCTACCAAATTCTCCCACCCCGGCCAGGAGCTGGGGCTGCTCCATGGCTTCCATCATGCTAATTACCACCACCTCCCCAGTGGCACCGAGCTCGCTTTCTGATAAGGTACATCCTTAATAGTCTCCCATTTCCCTGCTGACACAGGGAAACAGGCCTGACTTGATGGTGTGTTGCTGCACGGAGCAAGCGAGGCTGAGTTGTCACACCCGGTCTCACAGCCTGACCCCATTAGTGGGCCTACAATCGATAGTGCTCAGGCAACTTGTGTCTCCCTGAAAGCATTCATTTGGCACGTTTGCTGGCTGTCAGGCAGTTCCTTTCTCTAACACCCCACGGTCTGTGGCCCCAGTGCCCGAGTCTCTCCTCCTTCCACAAAGTGCTTGGGGGAGCTTGCCAGTTCCAGAGTGCATCAGCCTTGTCTTTTGGAAACAAAAGAAGAATGATCAGAGTTGCATTTGTCAGCACCAGGGCATAAAGAATGACAGTTTGGGTTATAATGCGTTGGTTGCAAGCAACAGAAATCAACTATGGCGCACATTTAAGCCAAATAAGACCTAATGGAAAGTCTCTTGGGAACTCAGCCATGAGGCTAGATCAGCACCAGCCAAGCTGAAGATTCAAGTTCAAGGGACAGAACAGCCGACCCTAGTTTGAGTCACTTGCCTGTCCTGTGGCCAGAGGACAGTGGGGGTGACTGGCTGGTATGTGTGCAACACTAGGTGAGTGATGGGACCAAAAGAGGAGGCAATGGGTGTGGGGCAGGGAAGAATATCGGGAATCCACTAGGTTGTCAGCCCAAAAGAAGGGCCAGTAGCCCAGGGTGTGATAACTCAGCTCCTTCCTTGCTGTTAGGTTGCTCTACCAGGAGGAGTGAAAGATGTAATCTGTGCAAAGTGCCTGGCACTGGACGCGGGGTCAGTCTCAGTTAGTAGCATTTGTGTATGAGTTATTGTCTTTGTAGTACAATTTTATTTATTTAATTAATTTATTTGAAAGGCAGAGGCACAGGGAGAGGAGGAGAGACAGAGAGAGATATCCATCTTCACCTGCTGCTGGCTCACTCCCCAAATGGCTGCAATGGCCCAGCCTGGGCCAGGCTGAAGACAGGAGACAGGAGTTTCTTCCAGGTCTCCCACATGGGTGCAGGGGCCCAAGCACTTGGACCATCTTCTGCTGCCTTCACAGGCACATTAGCAGGGAGGCAGATCGGAAGTAGAGCAGCTGGGACTCCAACTCGAACCGGCGTCCATATGGGATGCCGGTGCTGCAGGTCATGGCTTTAACCTGCTGCACCACAGTGCCAGCCCCAGATTGCTGCTAATTCTAATAGGTAAATAAGAACAGCCTGAGGTTTTTAAAGACTTGAGTGAAGCATACAGGAGGAACTTAGCACCTGGAAAGGACCGTGGCCTTGTAGGACCTGCTTTGTCACAGATACTGCTGAAGTGCATCCATGCGGGAGGCCTGAGCCCCCTCTCAGCACTGGTAGAGTTTATACCCTAAGTGCTCATCGTGCCTCTAGACCGTCAGCTCCTTGGCGGGGGCAAGTCACTGCAAGTCACTGCTGACTCCTTGGGGCCAGCCCAGGACATGGCACACTGTTGTGCCCATAAAATATTTGCAGAATGCAGGGATGAGTGACAAGCGGCTGATTAACTTTCCAGGTCAGCGCTGGCTAATTGGGAAGCGACACAACCGCTCCCTACCTCTATCAGTGGAACCCGAGTAAAGTCTCATGGTGCCAGTATTGAGATGTACGAGCTGATCTCGCAAAGTTCTCTAATCTGAAGCCTTCTAAATGCTTATTGAAGTGAAGGGGAGAGAAAGAAGGGAGGAGATGGCTGGGGAGTGCATGATTCAGAGGTGGGGCCTGGAGGGGAGGAAATGGAGGGTGCGGGGTGGGGTGGGGACAGGAAATTCCTGTGGGGGCCCGAGGGCGGGACTATTGCCAGGAACTCCATTTAGTTCTGACCTGGGTCCCCTCCTGACTCAAGTGCCCATAGGATGCAGGGGCCAAAGCCAACTTTATGCTACCCTTCCTCCCCAAATAGAAAGTGTTTTTTTTTCCCCCCAGAAACCTTTAATGTAAGGCACAAACACTTCCTGCATCTCATAAATATAACTTTAGGAATATAGTGATCCTTCCCACCTACCCACCCTCCCACCCTTCATCCTCCTCCCTCTCCTATTCCCATTCTTACTTTTTACTAAGATCTATTTTCAATTACTTTATACATATAATATTAACCCTACACTAAGTAAAGAGTTCAACAAATAGTATGAAAAACAAAACAAACAAAACCTCTTCCTAACAGTTGAGACAAGGGCTGTTCAAAGTCATCGCATCTCAAAGTGTCAATATCTCGTCTATAGATTACCTTTTAGGTGCTCTATTAGTTACCGCAGATCAGGGAGAACAGATGGTATTTGTCCTTTGGAGACTGGCAAAAGAAAGTGTTAAATAGAAATACAGGACATGTCAAAGGCAGCTCCTGACTGAAGGCCACGGACAAGTTGAGGGATGCATGCTGTGGGGGTTCAGATGAATACAAGAACGTCATGGCCAGAAGTGGTCAGAGCCGTCTTCATGGCTAAGAAGGGGGATCCAGCTTGTCCGTCTGTGATGGGATTTAGATACAGGAGGAAACAGGAGCACAGGCAGGGGGTGGAGCCGGGGCAGAGCTGCAGAGAAGTAGAGTGTGTGCTGCTGAGGCCCCGTACCAGGGGACTCCAAAAAGCCGTGAAAACAATGGGATTAGAAGATAGCAAGCCAAGACGGGCTGTGTCCTGGGACTTCTGGGGCCACGGGTGCAGTGGAGTCAGGATCTCCAGAGATTTCTTCTCTCCCACCAGTCAGCAAGGGGTTTGGTCAAGTGGTTACGTAACATGGGCCGGGATGCTGGGACGCTCCCTGCCTCCAAACCGTCCACCCTACACCCGGCCCCCGTTGGATGATGCCGGGACTCCATCCTACAGCTTCGTCTCTCCGCCAGAAGCTGCGATGGCTAACATTTAAAGCTGTTATCAGCCCCTGCGCCCTACTGCAAGTGAGGGATCTGAAAGCAGGTTTGACAGGGAGGCTGCAGCCGGAAAGGAAGAGGTAATCTGACCACTTGAGGGGAAGGTGGCGGCCCCAGCAATGAGAGGAGGACAGGCTTTGCTGAGGGCCATGCTGCTGAGCTGTAGCCACTAACCCGAGCGCTAGCCAGCCGTTCCCTACGCTCAGTCTGATGACGGCATCAGCCGGGTGATTCGAATGACTGTCAGGCAGCTAAGTCCAACATCAGAGCCTGAGCTGATCATGGCTGGCTCTCCTACACATAGGGGACCTTGGCTCACCGTCCTGTGAGCAGAGCGTGAGGGATGCTGGGACCCCGAGGAGCCCCAGGGAGTTCGGGAAGACGCAAGGGTTCACTCTTACTACGAAATCCCGCGAGAAGAGCAGGCTGTCTGAAGGAGCAGTGTGTGGGCCGTTCTTCTGAGGAGCTCGCCTCCCAGTCTCAGGCTGCCTATTTCCTGGTCATAATAGTTGGGAGAAAAATATTGCTAAATGGCTGCATAAACAATTTTAATTGGCCTGGGCTCCCAAAATGTGCTATTTTTGTTCCGCTGCCAAGCTTGCTTTTTCACTAGCTAATTATGCCCAGCATTTAACTTTCGGCAAAAAAACAGGAAACGGGGCATTCATTACCCGAGTGACAACTTTTCAACAAGCCCACATTTCAACATCCATTGTGTAACTTCCTCTCCCTAGCTTACAGTTAGGTGTTCCATCAGGCCTCTGGAAACAAACAGCTACTTCAGTGGGGGCTGCTAGGGGCTCTGTTGCCCTCTCAAGGCTTGCCTGTCTCCAGCGCAGGCTCCCGTGAGCCACCAGTGCCCACAGGGTGGGCCCCTGCGTTCTTTGGCTCCTCGCAGAAATTCCCCACCTGGGGTCTCACGTCAGTTTGCTCTGGGCCTGGGCTCGCCCGTCAGGGGGTGGCTCGTGTGTGTCTGGTTCAGGAAGCATCCAAGGCTGCTGGGGACTCGGGGCCTCTCAGAGGTACACCCTCTCTTCGCCTGAGGAATCATAAAAGACAGCCAACCCCAGTTTATTGGGCATTAACTCCTAGAAAGTGCTATAAAACCGTGTCTTATTGTAGGATCTACTTTAAATTTATTATTAAAAAGGCATATTGCAGAGTAGATCGCAAACACATAAAAGCACACAAGTTATGAAGTCCACAGCTGAATGAGCCATCATGCAGTAAACACCATGTGACTGTTACCCAGATTCTTACCAGCTCCTCATATCCGATGCAGCTAGTACTTCCTCCTTTCTCCCCAGAGCTAGCTGCTAGCCTAGCCTCTGATACCATGGTTCGGTTGTAGTCTCCAAACTGCATAGACACGGAACCATAGAAGGTGTAGAGGTGGGTGCGCAGTTTCCCATCTGCCTTCTTTGTTTGCTTTATCCGGCTGCTTGGAGCTGCACCTCATTCATTTTCATTACAACAGAGTATTCCCTGCCCGAGAATAACGCGTTACCAGTTTCACTATAAATGGACGTATGGGTTGTTTCCAGCTTGTGGCTGTTCTGAATAATGCCGCCACAAATATTCCTCTGCGTGTCTGCCCGTTTCTGTGGGCTCGTAGTGGGCTCGCGGGTCACAGGCATGGCAGCTACGCATGAACGGCTTTTACAGCTCCAGCCGAACTGTTTTCGAAGCGGTCCGTCCCAGTTGCCCCTGCTGCACTTGCTCGCCAGGACTCGGTGCTGTCTGTCAGTCTCTGGATCTCAGGCCATTTTGGCAGTGTGTGGTGGTGTCTCGGTATGGTTCTGATTTGCTTCTCCTTGACATCAATGCACACGAGCATTTTTTGTTCAGTTATTTATGATTAGATTTAGAATAGGATGGAGGTTGAAGAACCAAATGGTTGGAATCAACAAAATAATACTTTGAAATTTTATCTATCTATCTATCTATCTATCTATCTATCTATTTATCTATCTATCTATTTTTATTTGAGAGGCAGAGAGACAGGCAGAGCTCCAAATGCCCACAATGGCCAGGACTAGGCTGAGGCCAATGCCTGGAGATGGGAACTCAATCCAAGCCTCCCACATTGGTGACAAGAACCCAGAAACTTAAGCCACCACTGCAGCCTCCCAAGGTCTGCAGTAGCAGGAAGCTGGAGTTGGGAGCTGGCACTGGGAGTCAAACCCAGGGACGCTGATGTAGGGGCAGGCTAGATGCCTTCCCCCAGGAAAATGATAGCTTTTTTTTTTTTAAAGATTGGCCTTGATTTTTTAAAGATGTATTTATTTACTTATTTGAAAGTCAGGGTTACACAGAGAGAGGAGAGGCAAAGAGAGAGAGGTCTTCCGTCCGCTGGTTCACTCCCTAATTTTAGCCAGCCCTGCTAAAATTTTAATTTTTATTAATGTTTATTTGAAAGGCAGAGAGAGGGAAGGGAGAAGAGAGGAAGAGAGAGAGGGAGAGAGGATAGAGGGAGAGCGAGAGCGAGAACATGAGCGAGCGCCACTCCTAGACCTCATTTCTTATCAGTTGTCAAAGAAACCGCAGCTATGCTTTACAAGTGCCACCCCTTAATTGTCAGCAACCCCAGTTACGAAGATCTTTTCTTTTGTGCAAGGATATTTTCACTGGAAATACAAAAAATAAAGCCAGCTTAGGGGAAAGAAAGATACAGATAATCTGTTATAAGGACGCAGCCCGGAGATGTCCCTGCAATCCTGATGTGTGCTTAGGGCTGGTGGGTGCTGAGGGGTTATAGGGGTGACCTCATACCTGCTGATGTGGCACCACACCTAGGCAATGATGCCGAAGCCCCGAAGGCTCTCAGGGAGGCCCACCACCGGGAGAGACCAGAGCACTGTGGCGGTCTGTCCCAACGGAGAAGAGGCCAATGTACGGGGCTGGTTGTGCCTTCCCAGGGTGGGAGCTGGAAAAGGTTAAGCTGCCGTCTGCAATGGCAGCATCCCATGTGGGTGCCGGTTCGAGTCCTGGCAGCTCCACTTCCAATCCAGCTCCCTGCTGATGCACCTAGGAAAGCAACAGAGGGTGCCCCTGCACCCACATGAGAGATCTAGAGAGGGTTGCTTGGACCAGGGCCCTCCCATCCCTAAACACTCAAGAATTCATTCTAGATATTTCTTTTCTTTTTTTTTTCTTTTTTTCTTTTTGACAGGCAGAGTGGACAGAGAGGAGAGAGACAGAGAGAAAGGTCTTCCTTTGCCGTTGGTTCACCCTCCAATGGCCACCGTGGCCGGCGTGCTGCAGCCGGCGCATCACACTGATCTGAAGCCAGGAGCCAGGTGCTTTTCCTGGTCTCCCATGGGGTGCAGGGCCCAAGGACTTGGGCCATCCTCCATTGCACTCCCTGGCCACAGCAGAGAGCTGGCCTGGAAGAGGGGCAACCAGGACAGAATCCGGTGCCCCAACCGGGACTAGAACCCGGTGTGCCGGCGCTGCAAGGCGGAGGATTAGCCTATTGAGCCACGGCGCCGGCCTAGATATTTCTTCTTAGGTCTGTCTTCCCTTCTCTAGCCCCAAGCTCTATCTGGCTATCCCCAGCCCCGCACATTCAGTCATCCACCAGTCTCTTGGATGTGCACGGCACTATGGCAAGACAGGACATTCAGAATCCTCATGAGATTAAAAAAACAAACAAACAAACAAACAAAAAAAACCACTCTGACCTGGGACCCAGCAGCCCTGATTCTGCCAGTCACTCTCTGAGTCTTTGAACCTCTCTGGTCTGAGGTTCCCCATCAGTCAAATCAAAGCTTTGACCTTGAAGGATTTCGAAGATCCTTGCAGAACTCCCAGGAGAAAGACGATTGTGGCACATCAGGCACTCCTAAAATTTCAGTCCTCCACCTCAAGTTTATTTTCTGTCTTTTGCCTTACTGCTGGCTGGCTTCCTCTTGCTGTAATTTATTTAACTGAGCCGTGCAGAGCAGTTTGGAACTGAGTTTGCATGAATCACTGTCCATAAAATCAAGTTAAGTGGATTTCATTCCTCGCGGTGCACCTGTGTGTGTGTGCGGGGAGAAGCAGCGAGATTTTCTGGGCTCTTCCAGGCCACTGTTGGAATTGCTTCTTCACAGACATTGCACTCACCCTGTATTTATGGTCCATTGTTATAACAGCCTCTCCTTCGGAGAACTGAAGGGAAAGTGTTGGAAGCAATTTTCCCTCCAGATCTTTTTCTGTAGCTGCCCCGTTTCTCTGTCTAGCTGGGAGAGCTGCCACTGATTTCCTCTGTTTTATCAGAGCTGGCAAATATCAGATTCAGCTTCGTTCATTCAGTCACTCCTCACATTTTTATGGAGCTATGTTACGAGACGTCATACTGAGCTTGGTCTAGGGGTGGGAGTCCAGAGGAAGTGTCGCATTGTTCAAAGAACCTACAAGGTGTGTGCACTGTGAAGACACAACTCAGGGGTTAAGCAGTGCCACAGGAGGTTGAGGGGCTGAAATGAGAAATTCGATGTGTTGAGTGGAAGAAGCGAACCGAGGAGTGTGATGTGGGCAGGATGATGGGGCGTTTGGGGAGGAGGGCGAGCTTGCGAGGCTGATCTCTCTCTGGACCACTGCCCACACTTCCTCCTCCTGCACCCCCACCTGACATTACTTGTGCAAGAATCAGTGTCAGTTCAGCATTTTGTAAAAGGATAGGATCAGAGGGGGAAAAAGATTTTGAGTGGAGATGAGCATTTATGGGAAGAAATGTTCAGAGGGTCTGCTCTGGTGCTTATGAAAATATATTTGGGAGCCAATGTGAGGGATTAGAAAGGGATTTATTTCATTTTGTAACACAGCCAAAAGCACAGGCTTTTTCAAATGATGACTAAAATGGTGGCTTGGGGGACTGGCAATTTGTCTCTTTGTATTTTCTGTCTTGATAGAAGATGTGCAATCTTTTTTAAAAAAAGATTTATTTATTTGAAAGGCAGAGTTACAGAGAGAGAGAAGGAAAGAGAGAGAGAGAGAGAGAGATCGCGCGTGCACGCGTGCAAGAGAGCTCTTCCATCTGCTTGTTTACTTCCCAAATAGCTGCAACACCTGGGGCAGGGCCAGGCCAAAGCCAGGAGCCAGGAGCTTATTTTGGGTCTCTCATGTGGGTGCAGGGGCACCCTCTGTTGCTTTCCTAGGTGCATCAGCAGGGAGCTGGATTGGAAGTGGAGCTGCCAGGACTCGAACCTGCACCCATATGGGATGCTGCCATTGCAGACGGCAGCTTAACCTGCTGTGCTACAGCACCAGCCCTGCCCTCCCCCACCCCCTTTTAAAAAAAGATTTGTTTATTTTTGAAAGGCAGAGAAACAGAGGCAGATGGAGAGACAAAGAAAAATCTTCTATTTGCTGGTTCACACCCTAAATGACTGCAAAAGCCAGATCTGGGTCAGTCTGAAACCCGGATCCAGGAACTCCAGCCTGGCCTCCTACATGGGCGGCAGGGGCCCAAGTACTCAGGGTGTATTTTGCTTCCTTCCCATTTATGTTAGCAGGAAGCTGGATCAGAAGCCATGTAGCCAGGACTCAAACTGGCACTCAGATGTAAGATGCGGGCACCGAAAGCTGTGCCTGAACCCACAGTGCCACAGGCTGGCCCCGAAATGTGCAATCTTTACGTTGCCATAGAATGGACATCTCACTCTTGCCTGGCTGATTTCAAATGTTTTTGAAAATTCTACTCCCTTTATCCTTTCTGGGACGTGCTAGAGTGTTCAGGAAGGACACGCTGGCCCCTCCTCCTCAGCTCCACTGACTCTACATTTTACAGCCACACAGTCCTTTTGAGGAAATTGAGTTGTTAAGTGTTGAGCATGGGTGTTTGGCACAGTTGTCAACAGCACTTGGGATGCCTGCAATTGGAAGCCGAGTACCTGGGTTTGAGTCCTGGCTCCATGTCCAATTCTAGTTTCCTGCAAATGTGCACCCTGCAAGGCAGCAGGTGAGGGCCCAAGGACTCGGGTCTCTGCCACCCACATGGGAGGCCCAGGTTGAGTCTGTTTCTTGGTTTTAGCCTGGCACAGCCCCAGCTATCACTATTGCAGGCATTTAGGGGAGTGAATCAGTAGATGGAAGATCTCTCTCTCTGCCTTTCAAATAAATAATAAATAGAAATTTTGTTTAAAAGAGGAAGTTTTGGGAGCACTTCGTTTGCATCCAGGACTCAAGTGAAATGTGATCTGCTTTATAAATTCTGTTGGTTGTGCTGTCTCTGGAGATGACATGTCCACATTCTTTGGGACGTCTGAATGCCCAGATGGTGTTTCGGCTGGGTGGTCTCTGCTGAGACCCTGGACGGCACCACCTCTGTCCTGGAGGAGTAATGCAATGACTTAGTGAGCAGCGCTGTCCAAGGGAACCACGATGTGAGCCCCACATGCTAATTTTAAACTTTCTAGTGGCCGAATGGAAAAAAAAATACAGTTGGGATGCATTTAAACAATAAATGTGGCCGGCGCCGCGGCTCACTAGGCTAATCCTCCGCCTGCAGCGCCAGCACACCGGGTTCTAGTCCCAGTCGGGGCACTGGATTCTGTCCCGGTTGCTCCTCTTCCAGGCCAGCTCTCTGCTGTGGCCAGGGAGTGCAGTGGAGGATGGCCCAAGTGCTTGGGCCCTGCACCCCATGGGAGACCAGGAGAAGCACCTGGCTCCTGGCTTCGGATCAGCGCGGTGCGCTGGCCGCAGCACGCCAGCCGCAGCAGCCATTGGAGGGTGAACCAACGGCAAAGGAAGACCTTTCTCTCTGTCTCTCTCTCACTGTTTAACTCTGCCTGTCAAAATAAATAAATAAATAAATAAATAAATGTATATGTCTTTCTGTATCTACAGTAATATTGCTTCAACATATAATCAATACAAAATTATTAACAAGCTATTTTACGGTTTTTTTTTTCACATCTAATCTTCAGGTACGTGTATTGTACACTGTAGTAGGTTTCCATTCAGACTAACCAAACATCAGTGCTTCATAGCCACACGAGGCTAGGGACCCACCCTGTTGGAAGCACAGCTGTAGAGTTCGCGCCCATCCTTCCGTGACCCTTGGAGTCCTGGAGGGCAGCTTGTTTTAACCCGAGTGGGAGGGAAGAGCTCAACCCACTGCATCCGACCAGGAATGGCTCACCACTCAGCCCTGCAACTGGACAGTTGTCTTGCTACTCCCAGAGATGGGGAGCAGTGAACTTCCAAGGCCTCCCGTTCTGGTGCCTTCTTCTTCCCCAACTCCATTTTAACCACACTTACCCCTTGTCTGTGTTCCACACACTGGTGCTTTCTCTGCTTCTGCCTTTCCGAAGCTTGCCTTGCCTGGGTCCCTTTCCCCCAGGACCGCGTCTCGGAGCTGGGGGGATAACGGTGATAAGCACTGGGACGGCTGGTGTAAATGAACTGAAGCAGGAGGACACACCCCCCTACCTCAACATTTCATTCTGCTCCGGATGAGAAGTGGCCATGGGACAGAGCATCAGGACTTAAAGAATCTGCGAGCCCCTAGTCTAAATGCTTTGTTCTGCTTTTAAAATTCAGGTGACACTCACGTCACACAAAATTAACCATTTTAGTGTTCAACTCATCAATCTTCAGTCCATGTACAGTGTGGTATACTGCCAACTCTGTCTAGTTCTGAAGCATTTTCACCACCCCAACCGAAACGCCACACCCAGTCAACAGTCACAGCCCAAGGCCCCTCCCCCCAGCCCCTGGTAACCACCAACCTGCTTTCTGTCTCTGTGGACTTACACATTCAGGATATTTCATTTACATGGGATCACACATCAGGGGAACTTCTGTGTGTGGCTTCTCTCACTTAGCACGCTTTCAAGGCTCGCCCATGCTGCAGCTTGGTTCATTCATTTTTATTTTTATCTCATCCATTCATCTTTATTGCTGAATAATATTCTCTTGAGTGGACATACCACATTGTACTTGTCTATCCATCACTGGTGGTCATTCAGGTTGTTTCCACCTTTTGGCTCTTGTGGATAGTGATGCTAGGAGCATCTGTGTGCACAAGTTCTCATCTGAATACCTAGTTGCTCTTCTCTGGGGTATGTATCCAGGAATAGGCTTATTGGAGCATATGGGAATTCTGAGTTTTAAGTTTTCAGGAATCACAAATCTATTTTCTAGAGTAGCAGAGTCATTTTACACTTGCCCTAGCAATCCACAAGGGTTCCAACCAATTTCTGCACATCCTTGACAACTCTTGTTATTTTATTGTTTTCAATTTTATTTTTGTTAAGGATTTTATTTATTTATCTGAGAGGTAGAGTTACAGACACAGAAAGGGAAAGACAGAGAAGAAAGGTCTTCCATCTGCTAGTTCACTCCCCAAAAGGCCACAATGGCCAGGGTTGAGCTGATCTGAAGCCAGGAGCCAGGAGCTTCTTCCAGGTCTCCCACATGGGTGCAGGGGTCCAAACACTTGGGCCTTCTTCTCCTGCTTTCCCAGGCCATAGAAGAGAGCTGGATTAGAAGAGGAGCAGCCAGGGCACGAACCGGCGCCCATATGGGATGCTGGCTCCACAGCCTTAGCCTACTATTGCACAGTGCCGGCCCCTGTTTTCAATTTTAATTATAGCCACTCTAGTGTATCAAACCCAGGTACTGCGATATGGGACACAGGACTCTTAACCAGTGTCTTCATAACTAGGCCAACATCTGCCCCTCTCGTAGTTTTTAAGTGGTGTCTTGAAAAGCCACCAGGGGCTACTATGTGAGAAAGAGAAGGCTGAGCACATAGCAATGGCATTCAAGGATTCCACACTGGTGTGAGTGTTTTTAGCAGCTGTTAAGGTGTTGCCTGAGGTGCCTGCATCCCAAATCAGTGTGCCTGGGTTTGAGTCCTGGCTCCGCTGCTGAGTCCAGCTTCCTCCTAATGCATACCCTGGGATGCAGCAGGTACTTGCATTCCTGCCAACCACGAGAAAGACCAGACTGAGTTCCTGGCTCCTGGCTTTGATCTGACCCAGCCCTGCCTGTTGCAGATATTTGGGGAGTGAGCTAACAGACAGGAGATTACTCTTTCTCCCTCTGTCTATCTGGCTTTCAATATTTTTAAAAATTATTTTTTAAAGATTTATTTGTTTTCTTGAAAGGCAGAGTTACACAGAGAGGGGGAGAGACAGAGAGGTCTTCCACCCACTGGTTCACTCCCCAAAAGGCCACAATGGCCAGGGCTGGACCAGGCAGAAGCCAGGAGCCAGGAGCTTCTTTGAGGTCTCCCACATGCCCAAGCACTTGGGCCATCTTCCACTGCTTTTCCAAGGCCATTACCAGGGAGCTGGATCAGAACTGGAGTAGCCAGGACACGAACTGGTGCCCCTTTGGGATGTTGGAGTCACAGTTGGCAGCTTAACCCACTGTGCCACAGCGCCGGCCCCCTTTCATTTTTTTTAAAGTGTTGCAATATATCATTAAAAAAAAAAAAAACCATAGTCACCTACCACACCCACTCCACTTTTATCCACGTATTTGACATGTTTGACTTCTCATGAAATATTCCTTTTGAGCAAAGGCTTCTGATGTTATCCTGAGTTTGCAGTCCTTTACCTGCTGTTGTGTTTTTCCCGTCTCCACTTGGATAGCCTCTTGAGATTGGTAACCTCCGAAACCAACAGTGGAGTCCTATTTATCGGACTCTGGTCAGCTTCCCCTGTCCTCTACACCACTCTGCCCGTGGTAACAACAATAATGGTTATTACTCGATATTAAACACTTACCCTGCGGCAGGCACCGTGGTAAGCCCAGCCATGTGACCCATCCATCCTAAGTCCATGATGTCCACGCTTTTACGAGGCACGCATCACACTCAGACGTCCTCACCACCACGGGCAAGCGCCCTCTCCTACCCCATACCTGCCCCTCTTCCACTCATTGACGCTGTGTCTATCCCAGCCACACACCCTTCCCAGCTGCTCTGGAGAAGCCAATGTGAGCCCATCTCACAGCTGCTCCTCACTCTGCTGTCCTGTCCCCGCCACGATCAACACTCAGGTGATACAGTTTTCATAGACTTGCAGCAACAGATGATTGGGTTTTATCCCAAGCCCCCATAGCAGGCTTTGATGCCTCCCCCCCCCTTTTTTTTTTGACAGGCAGAGTGGACAGTGAGAGAGAGAGACAGAGAGAAAGGTCTTCCTTTGCTGTTGGTTCACCCTCCAATGGCCGCCGCAGCCGGCGCACTGCGGCACCACGCTGATCTGATGGCAGGAGCCAGGTGCTTCTCCTGGTTTCCCATGGGGTGCAGGGCCCAAGCACTTGGGCCATCCTCCACTGCACTCCCTGGCCACAGCAGAGAACTGGCCTGGAAGAGGGGCAACCAGGACAGAATCTGGCGCCCCGACCGGGACTAGAACCCGGTGTGCCGGCGCCACAAGGCGGAGGATTAGCCTAGTGAGCCGCGGCGCCGGCCTGATGCCTCCTTTTAAAACTAAGGTAGCTGGGTAAAATCAATTGCTCAAGGTCACACATTCTCATAGGCACACTCTCATTCATTTTGTTGAAGAAATCTTTTAAAGTCTCTATTTAGAGCTAGGCATAGGGATAGATGTCATGTGGGATAAAATATGAAAGAGAAAAATCCTGTCTTCAAGGAAGTTACAGACTGGTGGGACAGGTGAGAGAGGAACACAGATGTCTGTAGTGTTGGCTGGGAATCTGAGGTGCATGCCCGCTGATCACGCACAGGTGCAAGGGTTTCATTAGCACGAGGTTCAGCTGCACACACAGGGAAATCCCAGGAACCAGGGCTTAACTAAGACAGCGATCACCTTGTTGCATAAAGGTGGCGTGGAGGCAAACAGACCTTGGACTGAGGTTGTCAGTGATCCAGGCTCCTTCTTTCCTTCCAGAATCCTTAGAGCATAGCTTCCATTTTAATGGTTCAAGGTAGTGCTAGACCACCAGCTACTCTACCCGCATTCCACATCGTACCAAAGATGACGGGGAGGGTGAATCCAGAACACTTCCTAGCTGAGTCGATCCTTTTTAAGCAGCCTTCCCAGAAGCGCTACTCACACTTCTACTGAGAGTTTACCGATGGGCACATGTTCACTTGGCCTCCATTAATTGCAAGGGATACTGGGTAATTCTTTTCCAGAGCTTGTGTCACGTCAAGTAAAATTGGGGCTTCAGTCCAAGGAATAAGGGGGGAATGGATATTAGCAGACACCTCATAGTCTATTACAGACATTTATGTGAAGCACTTTTTTTTTTTTTTTTTTTGACAGGCAGAGTGGACAGAGAGGAGAGAGACAGAGAGAAAGGTCTTCCTTTGCCGTTGGTTCACCCTCCAATGGCCGCTGCGGCCGGTGCGCTGCGGCCGGCGCATCGCACTGATCTGAAGCCAGGAGCCAGGTGCTTTTCCTGGTCTCCCGTGGGGTGCAGGGCCCAAGGACTTGGGCCATCCTCCTCTGCACTCCCTGGCCACAGCAGAGAGCTGGCCTGGAAGAGGGGCAACTGGGACAGAATCCAGTGCCCCCACCGGGACTAGAACCCAGTGTGCCAGCGCAGCAAGGCGGAGGATTAGCCTATTGAGCCACGTTGCCGGCCGTGAAGCACTTTTTAATAGTAATAATTTGGAAAAAAAATAACATTTAAAAACATGGTTGGTTCAATAAATGTATTGATTCATTAATACCATACATGCTTAAGCACTACATGTTAGAAGAACATTCAATGACATGGCTAAATGTCTGTGATCCCATGTTTATGTTGTTCTAAGGAAACAAGGTATCATGCAAGGACTGTAGGAACAGCTACTTGATATAAAAGAATTATGGTACTGTGACTTTCTTTAAAGAAGGGTCCTCATCGTTTAGAGATACACTTAGGGATGAAATGATGTGATGTCTGGAATCTGATTTACAGTGAAAGAGGAAAAGGGTGAGATGAGAGAACTTAAACAGAATGAGAATGGCTACGTGTGGGAGTAGTAGCCTACTGGTCAACATGCCCGTGTCCCACACTGGAGAACCTGCGTTCAGTTCCTGGCCAAGGCTCCTGCCGTCAGCTTCCTACGAGTGCAGATCCTGGGAGGCAGCGGTGATAACACAAGCAACGGGATTCCTGCATCCACGTGGGAGCCCTGACGGGAACTTCCTGGGATCCCTCCTTCCAAGGAAGAGGTCGAACACCTTGGTTTCCAAACAATCTTTCAGTGCTGGTTTTCTTGAGTACCATGTGTTTTTTTTTTTTTTTTTTTGGTTCTGGGACTTCTCTACCATTGATACTTCTAGAAGATAAATGTTAATAACATTAGTAATCACAACAGTCAGCATTTGGATGCCAATCATGAATCAGATAAGACAAAGCATCTTTTAAGCTTTAATTTGCTTGATTCACACAACCATCTTTATGAGGCAGTTCTATGACATATTATCTGCTTTTTACACATGAAAAGATAGGCTCATACAGGGTATATCACTTGGTCAAGGTCACAGGGCTGGTATGTACTAAAGCTGGGTTTCAAGCCCAAGCAGTCTGACTCCAGAGTCCAACAGGCAGGAGAAAGTAGCAGACAGGGCACAATTCAAGTGCAGCTCTGTTCAGAAGGCTATATCCACTTTGTACACTGAATTCTGCAGTTGCTGACAAAGTTCCAGGTCTGGGGACTCGGGAGGGAGACCCCAGTACTTCTCCCAAGGCAGAGGGAATCATTCCAGGCCCCTGTGGTGGAGAACAGAAGGGACTGGCGTGGAGTGCTCCTGTTAGGCTGGGCAGACAGCAGACGGAGGCTCAGCTGGCATGCACCTGCTTGGTCCTGTGGGCCCTTCCCAGCTGTGACAGTTTTGATTAGTCCCATGCCTCTGGCGCACCAGTTGCCAAGTATCTTTTGGACAGAGGGAAGGATGGCTGCTTTGTAAGGATTTAGAAGTTGGATGATCTCATCAGAGGAGGTGAGAAGGATCTCAGAAAATAATACAGAGCTCTCTGAGGTGGCCGGATGGCCAGGCCATGTGCTTGATGGCTCTTCACAGGCCTGCACAGGCTCCAGGATCTCAGAAATACTCATAAATATTGCTGGGTTGGCCCCTCTCATTTGGGAAAAAAAAAAAAAAATCACTCCTGGCCGCCAGAAGTGTGCTGTAGTAGACACACCTCCACCTCACCGGAAGTTCTCCAAGAACCTCCCACCTTGATATTCTTTGGGGAAACAGCCCTCCCTCCTCTCCACTTGCCTTTTTGGTGGGACTGTCTTTCGGGGGCCCATTCTCCCAGCCCCAGGAGTGGGATCAGGGAGGCTGCTCACATGCCTGCTGAGAGTATGAACCTTGAGTCAAAAGACACAAAGATAGAAAAAGCACGGATGAACAAGCAAGCCTAGGACTGGTATCCTGCGATGCAGCCAGTTAGCCCTTTTCCTTCAACTGCATCCCATAGCGTGATATTACTTTCATTTCCTCAAGTTATCTGGAGTCCGTGTCTGCAGCCTGTAACCAAAACACCAACAACAAGCCCTAACTCCCAGGGTTCACTCTCTAAGGCCAGTGCTTTACAAGCCTTTCGGCCCAAAGGACAGACCTGTCTCTCCTAGCCCACCTCCCCCAACCCCAGGACCTGCGTCCTCTCTCTCGTGCTTCCTTCTGGAGCTTTCGGGGCTAGGGTAGGAAAGGGCTCTTGTCAATGTGCGCGGCTTTACCTTGAGGGATGAGTGAAGACACCCTTTAAATTACCTATAAAACCCTTTGATTCCCTCAGCAGAGGTTGCCATGGGCAATTTGCTAAGCTTATTGATTATTTTCTGTTTAAATTAAAGTTTGATGTCCTGGAACCGGCTGTGCGGCGCATGGAGTTAATGGAAAAGGTTGCGATCCAGGGGGAGAGCCACTCAGTGGGGAAATGGAGGGTATTCAAGGGGAAAACAGGGAGTCTAGAAAGAGAAGATTGTCAGCGCCAAGTTGTAGCAAACATGATGGTGAGAAGAAAAAAGAAGGGAATTATTTTATGGAGAAGGGCAGTTTCCTGGGCATTTAAGGCCTCAGGGAGGTAGTGGAAAAAATGTATTCACTCCACAAATATTTGCCGAGTTCTTGCCATGTGTCTGGGAGAAAACAGGGACGCTGTGCGCCCAGTCAGGGATTCTCAGAGTGTGGTCCCTGCTGTCGCTGCGTCCCCACCGCCTGATGTAGGACCCCAGTTTCTGTTTACTGTAACAGAATGCCCAAGGCCGGAGACTTTGCAAAGAAAAGAGGGGCTTTCAGCTCACAGCTCTGAGTCGCAAGGGCACGGTGCTGGCATCAGCTAGGAGCTGGGGAGGGCCTCCTCCTGGTGGATGGATCCCAACGGTGGGAGTGCGTGCAGGCGGAAGTGATCGCAGGTGGAAGCCTGCAGAGAGCAATTCAGGGCTCGGGCTAGGCTTTTATTACAACTGCATTTATGCAGAACTAACTCAGGGATCCTACGAGAAATATCTTAATCCCTCTGAGGCTGGTACCCTCAGTGATCTCCCACTGGGCTCCACCTCTTAAAAGTCTCACCACCTCTACACCCCCACACCGAGGACCAAGTCTCCAGCACATGGACCTTTTGCCGGGCGGGAGCGGGGGCAGGGGGCGGGGGGTGGGGGGCGTGGCAAACCGCAGCGCCCGGGAACAAGTCAGACACGCATGCTCAGGCCTCACCCAGACACGCTGAAACGCTGAGGGCCCGTGGGGACAGCCCCTCCCAGGTGAAGCGGGTGCACCCTGCAAGGTGAGCTCCTCTGTTCTGGATCCTTCTGAGGAAGGGACGTCCGGCTTCTGCACGCCAGGAGCTCCCTACGAGTCAGTCTTCTGTGGCCAGCATCTGTTGAGAATTTCTCACTGCAGGCCGTACGCTAAGCGCAGGGTGCAGATGACCTCACTGTATCCTTACAACAGCCCTGCACTTAGAAGACAGCATGGGGGTGGGGGTGCACTGGAAGCAAGAAGGGCAGGGAGAATTCAAGTGCAAGAGCCTCGCCACTCCGCTCAGCTGTCTCCCCAACACCAGCTCCCCCAAGCTCTGGGATCCGCCCTGCCCTGGGCAAAGCTGATCTGCTGTTAGATTCAGAAGCCTGGTTTCCTCCCAGAGGAGCCCTACGCTGAGGTTGGGTTTTAGATGTTTGGGGAAGTAGAAGAAGGACAGGAAGTATGGGATGGACTGAGAAAGAAGCAGAAGCCATGCTGGCTGTGGGGGGCCAGACCAGCGGCCCCCGCCTGCACAGCCATCCTCCTCCTGTGGGAGGCTCGGAGCCACATCACTGCGGACTGATCCGGTGTGGGGGATTCGCATCAATTCAGTCCAGGGGGACTCCGTGTCGGGTCGTGTAGAAGTCAAGTCCTTTAACGCTTCCATTTGCAGGGTGTTTTCCACCGCTACTGTCACAAAATCAGGACGCCTTTCCTTGGACTGCTGTAAAAATCACCCCAAAGTAAGTGAGATACCCAGCAGACTCATAGAATGGCAGATGTCCTAAATAGCACTCTGGCCTCAGAATCAGCCCTAAAGCCATTCGGATCTGGCTGAAAAGCCCATGAGAGTATTTCAGGCATGGAAAGCCAAGACACTCTGGCAAAAGATCTCTGTGAGTGAGATCTCAGTGGAAAGAACAGGTCTTCAAAGAAGGAGGTACCTTTCTCTGAAGGGAGGAGAGAACCTCCACTTTGACTATGACCTTGTCTAAACAAGATAAGAATCGGAGAACTCAGAGGGCTTCCATAGCCTTGGGAACTCATGACTGGAGCATAGGGAGATTACTGATGCCATAGACAGGAGTGTCAATTGGTAAAGTCAACAACAGGAGTCACTGTGCACTTACTCCTCATGTAGGATCTCTGTCCGTAATGTGCTGTGCATTGAGATTTAATGCTATAACGAGTACTCAAACAATATATTTCACTTTGTGTTTCTATGGGGGTGCAAACTGTTGAAATCTTTATTTAATGCATACTAAACTGATCCTCTGTAAAAAAAAAAAATTATCAACTCCCAACTTGACTCTCACTGGGATTAAACATGACAATAGGTCTGATCTGATTTCATCATCATTTTAAAAAAATCATCTATTATTCCTCACTTTATGTTTCTGTGTGGGAGCAAACTGTTGAAATCCTTACTTAATGTATACTAAGCTGATCTTCTGTATATTAAGATAATCGAAAATGAATCTTGATGTGAATGGAAGGGGAGAGGGAGTGGGAAAGGGGAGGGCTGTGGGTGGGAGGGACGGTATGGGGTGAAGCCATTGTAACCCATAAATCGTACTTTGGAAATTTATATTCATTAAATAAAAGTTTAAAAAAAATCACCCCAAAGTTCATGGTTTAAAACAACTTGAGGGGCACGTGTTTGGTGCAGCAGTTAAGATGCTACTCCGGATGCCTGCATCCCGTATCCGAGTGCCTGGCTCCACGCCAGCTTCTTCCTAATGTGCACTATGGGAAGCAGCAGGTGATGGCGCACGTGCTTGGGTTCCTGCCACCCGGGAGAGCTGCGGTGAGTTCCTGACTCCCGGCTTCTTCCTGCCCACCCCGGCACTTGTGGGCATTTGAGGAGTGAAACAGCGGATGGGTGATCTCGATCTCTCTGTCTGTCTGTCTGTCTCACCATCTCTGCGTCTCTGACTTTCATATACATGAAACATTAATAAAGAAATATTTTTTTTGACAGGCAGAGTGGACAGTGAGAGAGAGAGACAGAGAGAGAGAAAGGTCTTCCTTTTGCTGTTGGTTCACCCTCCAATGGCCGCCACGGCCGGCGCGCTGCGGCCGGCACACCGCGCTGATCGATGGCAGGAGCCAGGAGCCAGGTGCTTTTCCTGGTCTCCCATGGGGTGCAGGGCCCAAGCACCTGGGCCATCCTCCACTGCACCCCCTGAATAAAGAAATATTTTTAAAAATTTATAAAATGACATGAATCTGTTCTCACATTTCTGGAGTCTAAAATCCAGGTGTTAGCAGGGCTGCATTTCTTCTGGAGGCTTCTAGGTAAGCGTCACTTCCCTACCTTTTCCAGATTCTTCTTTTTTTTTTTTTTTTTTGTAAAGATTTATTTATTTATTTGAAAGTCAGAGTTACACAGAGAGAAGGAGAGGCAGAGAGAGAGAGAGAGAGAGAGAGAGAGAGAGAGAGAGAGAGAGAAAGAGGTCTTCCATCCCATGGTTCACTCCCCAACTGGCCGCAATGGCCAGAGCTGCGCCGATCTGAAGCCAGGAGCCAGGAGCTTCCTCCAGGTCTCTCACATGGGTGCAGGGGCCCAAGGACTTGGGCCATCTTCTACTGCTTTCCCAGGCCATAGCAGAGAAGCTGGATCGGAAGAGGAGCAGCCAGGACTAGAACCGGTGCCCATATGGGATGCCAGCACTGCAGATGGCGGCTTCACCTGCTATACCACAGCGCCGGGCCCCAGCCTTTCCCAGCTTCTACGGTTACTTGCATTCCTTATCTTGTGGCCATCTTCCTCCATCTTCACAACCAGCGGTGTAGCAGCTCCTCTCCGGTTTGATGTCTGCTACTGTTCTACCTCTCTCTGGCTCTGAGTTTCCTGCCTTCCCCCCTATAAGGACTCTTATGGTTACATTTTGCCCACTTAGACTTCCCAGGATAATCTTCCCATCTCTACATCCTAATTTAGTTGCACCAGCAACATCACTTTGCCATGGAAGTAACATATTCCCAGGTGCCGGGGTGCAGATGTGAACGTCTTCGGGGAGTAGAGCACTTTTCTGTCTACCACATTCTGTAACCTTAGGAAAGAACTTTTCCTTTCTGAACGTCTCCATTTCTCCCCAAACTGGAGATTACGATACAAGGGCACATTAAAAAAAGTTCATAGAAAATGGAACTAAAAGATATGTTTCTCTTGGTACCAATATGTTGAAATCCATTCATAAACAGGGAACTCCAAAAATATTGTGGAAAATACATACTATGAATAAACTATGCATGGATTCTAAAATTTTGCTCACCCAAATAAACTTCTCTCTTGATTCCATTTCCCACGGACCTTCCAGGGCACCTTGAACTTCTTCGTTTTACTCCTACCGGAATTGCCTATCATTTCAACCACAGATGTAACTCTTCCTGAGTGCTCGTCTGACAAACTGGCTAAGAGTGATGTTTCTTCTTCGTTCAGTTACACATATGTATTGATTGCCAACCCTGTGCCAGGTGGCACTGCAAAGGGTTGGACAGCGTCTGCTACAGGGAAAAAAAAAAGCATTCAATAAAAGGTAGTGTGTAGCGGTGTAAGTTAGTTAGATTTTAGTACCTTAACTATATGTCAGCAACAGAGATGAGGCCAAATCTCTTGAGGAACCAACCATCTGATGACTCATAGCACCAGCACCGTGCAGCGTTTGGACAAGAAGCAATCAGCAAGCTCCCACACTGCTCCTGTGATCATGAACTTCAGGGTCTGTCCACTGAGCTCAGTGAGGGTGCAGAGGAGCCTCCGCCTCTCCCCGCGGTAGGGGACGGGGTTAGAGCTGCCTGTGTCCACCCCAGGCTGTGGCTGCTACTCTCCCGGAGCTGCATTTGTTGGTGATCAGGGGAACAAAAAGCAGCAGCCGAGTCCAACAGAAGAGAGACATTAAGGTTGATTAAGTGAGTGAGCCAATTAGCGTCTGGCTTCCTGCAGTGCGGAGTTAATTAGCCTCTCCAAAACAACAACAGCTGCCTTCATGGTGGGGCAGGCGGCCCAGCAGAGAGGAGCCATGGGAAGAGGAATGATAGGGCTGGTGCTTGGCTGCGCTGGGCCCTGCCCTACTGACGATGTAGAACAAAGCCCAGGGAAGGCTCCTCCGCATGCTTCTAGACAGAGCCAGACCCTTAGGGGAGGGGACTGAGCTCACATCTTGGGTTTGAGGGTTGAGGCTCTCTTAGTTTGTATTCTCACAAAAATCACGACCCTACACCCTGTCTTGATCCTCAATTCCATAATTCACACTGTTTCCTAGTGGTGTTCTTTTTCTTTTTTATATACAAAAGTCAAACATACTTCTTGGGGTACACTGGGAAAGGATGGAAAATGCATATAGTTCCTCCATGCTGGAATAGATTTTTTCATTCATTTATTTATCATTTATTGTTCACTTACTGAGTGCTAGAGCCATTCAAGGTTTAGTTTTTTTTTTCACCGTGCAAATCTATATGCTCTTTTACAAACAGGACTCACCATGCGGATCCTTGAGAAACCACTGTTTTTAGCAAATGCTGCCAACAGTTTTCCTATTTCATTAAATGTTTTTCTAAGTCCTCAGCCTCAAAGGCTCCGGTTCCATCCATTGCACCACCTTGTAGTTGTCCGTGTATCGAAGCCTCCTGCCTCCTCTTCTAACAGGTTTTGAGAGGAGGAACATCTCTCTTCACACTGTCTCCCCAGTAGATTGGATCCTATGCTGGAGCCAGGCAAGTGCTGGGTGTTCTTCAGAACCTGGGTGATGAGTGTGCACAGGGAACTGGTCCTTCCCGGAAGGTCACTGAGGTTGTCTCTGCTCGTTTGCTATTATGGAAAGTGCTAAGGGGGTGGGCGTTTGGTTAGGTCACCAGTTGGGATGCCCGCACCACATATCAGAGTGCCTGGGTTCAGTCCTGGATCTGCTTCCTAGTCGAGCTTCCTGCAAATGCACACCCTGGGGGCCACAAGTAATGGCCCAACCCTTGAGTCCCTGCCACCCTCATGGGAGACTGTGATTGAGTTCTGGGTGCCTGGCTTTGGCCTGGCCCAGCCCTGACTGTTGCTGGCATTTGGGTAGTGACTCAGTAGATGGGAGATCTCTTCCCACCTGTCTCTCTGCTTTTCAAATAAAATCAAGATAAATGAACTAAAGTTTTAGAAAACACTCTAGTTACATTTAAGATTGACTTCAGGGCTGGTGCCGCGGCTCACTAGGCTAATCCTCCACCTTGCGGCGCCGGCACACCGGGTTCTAGTCCTGGTCGGGGCGCCGGATTCTGTCCCGGTTGCCCCTCTTCCAGGCCAGCTCTCTGCTGTGGCCAGGGAGTGCAGTGGAGGATGGCCCAAGTGCTTGGGCCCTGCGCCCCATGGGAGACCAGGATAAGTACCTGGCTCCTGTCATCGGATCAGCGCGGTGCGCTGGCCACAGCACGCTGGCTGCGGTGGCCATTGGAGGGTGAACCAATGGCAAAAGGAAGACCTTTCTCTCTGTCTCTCTCTCACTGTCCACTCTGCCTGTCCAAAAAAAAAAAAAAAAGATTGACTTCAACTATAAGTCAGCAAAAAATCCACAGCACCGTGGCTTAAACAGATGGAAATTTATTTCTCTTTTGCAAAAGTCCAGGAAGCCAGTCCAGGACTAGTGTGAGGGGACCGGAGGCCATTCACGGGGGGCAGGCATTCCGCATTGCAGTTAAGAGGCTGCTTGGCATGCCCGCCTCTTTCATCAGAGAGCCTGGGTGGAGTCCCTGCTCCACTTGCAATTCCAGCTTCTGCCCCTGAAGACCCTGGGAGGCAGCAGGTGATGACACAAGTCCTTGGGTCCCCGAAACCAATGGATTGAGTCCTGGGCTTCTGCCTTCAGCCTGGCCCAGCTGTTCTATGCCTTTTTTTTTTTTTTTTTTGTATTTATTTATTTGAAAGGCAGAGTTACAGAGAAGCAGAGACAGAGAGAGAGAGGTCTTCCATCCGATGATTCACTTCCCAAATGGCCGCAAAGGCCGGAGCTGGGCTGGTCCAAAGCCAGGAGCCAGGAGCTTTCTCCAGGTCTCCCATGTGGGTGTAGGGGCCCAAGGACTTGGGCCATCTTCTACTGCTTTCCCAGGCCATAGCAGAGAGCTGGAAGTGGAGCAGCTGGACATGCCCCTATGCCGGCACTGCAGGCAGTGGCTTTACCTGCTATGCCACAGTGCGGGCCCTGTTGTACACCTTTGAAGAGAAAACCAGTGAATGGGAGAGCTTGCTTTTCTCTCTCTGCCTCTCAGTAAGTAAATAAATACAAATTGTTTAAAAAATCCATGGGAACTGGAAGTAAAAGATATATTTGGTTCAAAAATTTTTGAATCCATGTAGTTTCTTCATAATATGAATTTTCCATGGACTTTTTAATGTTTAATTTATTTGAAAAGCAGAGAGACATACAGAGAGAGAGACAAAGACAGACAGACAGGCAGAGATCTCCCATCCATTGGATCACTCCCCCAACGCCTGCACCAGCCAGGGCTGGGCCAGGCTGAAGCCAGGAGCTGGGAACACAATCCAGTTTTCTCACTTGGGCGTCAGGGACCCAAGTACTTGAGCCACGACCTGCTGATCCCCAAGGTGCTAACGAGCAGGAAATTGGACTTCAGTGCAGATTTGGGACTTGAACCCAAGCACTGCAAAATGGGATGCACATGTGTTGAGTAGCATCTTCACCCCTACCCCAAAGGCCCACCCCTCTGAATTTTTCGAAGATCCCTGATGTGGCACTTTGCTATCCATTGGCATGGATTCCATTTCCAGAGCCACCTCATTGTTCAAAAGGGCTGCTAAAACTCCGGTCACATTCCAACCCTCAGCAAGGAAGGCAAGGGAGGAGGACATGGACCCTTCCCGGAAGTTGCACCTTCCACTTCTCCTTATTCTGAATTTAGTCACAGGACCACACCCAGCTGCAAGGGAGTCTGGGAAATGTGGTCTTAATTATGCCGTTAATATTTGGGGCTACTGTTTATGAGGAAGAAGGGGAAGAAAATCGGGGGCCCTTTACCTTGGGCAGTTGTTTCACCGCTGGGTTGACCCCACGTCTCTAGCTTGCCCTTCCTTAATGTGGTCTGTAGTTTTTCCGGATGGGGGTCTGGCTATCGGCCAGGTCGGCCTGGCTTCTTGGACCTGTGCACTCCGAGTGTTTCCGAGCCTTCACCTCTGCGCTTGCCAGCTGACGTCGTCAACGCCAAAGATCAACTCAATAAAGATGCCCCATTTCCCAGAGGATGTTTTCCCAATTAGTGCGGAGAGGAAGCTCCAGCTGTGAGGACAGGAATTGGAGTTTCTGAAATGCACTGATTATTAGTAACAATCAATCAAACAGTCTCACAGGACAAGGGGAAAGAGCCAGCTCTCACGGATGCTATGTGGGACAAGAATGACAGGCCGCCTGTGACAAGAGGCCCTGTGGCTCCCCTGCAACATGGGCCAGCCCCTGAGACAGAGAGGGGCTCAGTAACAAGGTTTCACTGCCTGCAGGAACAGCCCTGCCACAATGCATTCAGCACTGTGCGGGAAGACGCACAAGCATTATTCTGCCTCTAGCAGCCATCGTGGGAAACCATCTGGGCTCAGTTAGCCTGTAAATTTGCAACTTGCAATTGAGTGGGCTGCAGGGACTCAACCAAGCAGGAAGTCAAGGTGTGAAGTGCATCTGGCAGGTTCCAGGGCTGCCTGACATCGTCACCATTACTGGCAATGATTTTTCTAATTTTTTTTTTTATTGTGAACTATATCAAATGTAAAGTGCCTAAAACTGAAATGTATGCTTTGGAATATTCTCATAAAGCAAGTGCATGTGTAACAATCACAGATCAAGAGATAAGGCATTGTGGGGCCGGTGCTGTGGTGTAGTGGGTAAAGCTGCCACCTACGGTGCTGGCATTCCATATGGGCACCGGTTCTAGTCCCAGCCACTCTTCTTCTGATCCAGCTCTCTGCTATGGCCTGGGAGAACAGTGGAAGATGGTCCAAGTCCTTGGGCCCCTGCACCTGCGTGGGAGACCCAGAAGAAGCTCCTGGCTCCTGGCTTCGGATTTGCCTAGTTCCTGGCCTTTGCAGCCATTTGGGGAGTGACCCAGCGGACAGAAGACACCTCTCTCTTTCCTGCTTCTGCCTCTGCCTCTCTGTAGCTCTGCCTTTCAAATAAATAAGTAAATCTTTAGAAAAAGTCTGAGGCCCATAATATTAAGAGAGAGAGAGAGAGAGAGAGAGAGGACATTGCTAACCCTCCAGAAGCCTCTGTGTGCCCCTTTCTAAATTCAAGGCCTTCCTTACCTCCAAGAATTCCTGACTTCACTGTTTTGCCGTGTAAATATTCACTCCCAAATGATATCATTGAGTTTGCCTATTTTTGAACTTTGTATTGTATAGAATTCTAGAGTCTATATACTTTTGCACCTGGATTTACTTTTTATGCTTCACATTATCATCTTAATATTTATCCATATTGCATAAGGCCCTGGTTTGTTGTTCTCCTTACTGATATTGTTCCATTTGTCTACTTTACAGCTACTGGGCATTTTACTGTTCCTGGACATTTGGATTGCTTTCAGTTCTGGTTTATTGCAAAGAATGCTGCTATGAGCAGCCTTGCACTTGTCCTTAGGCACATATAGATGAGTTTCTCCATAGCTCTGATTCTCAAACTTCAGAGTATATGAAAATAACCAGCAAGCTTGCTAAAATGCAAATTCCTGGTCCTTCGTTCTGGAGATTCTGGTTCAGTAAGTCTAGGGTGGGGCTCATAAATTTCCATTTGCAAGAAATTATGCCACGATAAAGATGCCACTGTCCCTGGGCCACCCTTGAGTAGCAGGGCAGAGGAGGGAGTGGCATACTGCAGCCTGCAGGCAAACCTAGCCCACTGCTGCTTTCGTGTGGACCATGAGCTAACAATGGTTTTTACATTATTAAATGGTTGGGGAGAAGTCTAAAGAAGAATAATATCTTGGGAAACATGCAAATTACCATATGTAAAACTCAAATTTCCATGTCGGTAAATGAAGTCTTAGTGGCACACGGCCATGTCAATTTCTTTATACACTTGTATTGTCGGTGGCTGCTTTGATGCTCAGCAGAGCTGAGTAATTGCACAGGGACCACGTGGCCCACAAAGCCTAAGGCATTTGCTTTTCGATATTTTACAGAAAAAATTCTCTGACGCTTGATTTGGAATATATGCTTTTGAGTGGAATGACTGTGTCCTAGGGTAGGTGTTTTAGTACCTTGAGTGATAACGTCAGTTTTTCAAGGTGGTTGGATCACTTTGCCTTGCCGTCAGCCATGAATGAAGGTTCCTATTGCTCCACATTCTTACCAACACTTTGCTTTGTCAGATTTTAGATTTTAGCCAAAGTATAGGTTATGCAGAAGTAGCCCATGGTGATTTTAATTTACATTTTCCTGTTCACTAATAGATGTTAATAAGCACATTTTTCCATTGTTTATTGACTATTTTGTTTTTCTGAGAAATGCTTGTTAAAATCTTTGCCTGCCTTTTATTGAATTATCTGTCCTTTTCATGACATGTTCTGGAAGGAATTCCTTCATCATTAAAATGTGGTGCAGAGGCCGGAGCTGTGGAGTAGTGGGTAAAGCCGCCACCTGCAGTGCTGGCATCCCATGCAGGCACCAGTTCAAGACCCGGCTGTTCCACTTCCAATCCAGCTCTCTGCTGTGGCCTGGGAAAGCAGTAGAAGATTGCCCAAGTCCTTGGGCCCCTGCACCCATGTGGGAGACCCAGGAGAAGCTCCTGGCTCCTGGCTTTGGATCGGTGCAGCTCCAGTTGTTGTAACCAACTGGGGAATAAACCAAAGGATGGAAGACCTTTCTCTCTCTCTCTCTCTCTCTCTCTCTACCTCTACCTCTCTCTCTCTCTGCCCCTCTCTCTCTCTCCTTCTCTCTGTGTAACTCTAACTTACAAATAAATAAATAAATCTTTAAAAAAAAAAAGAAATGTGATGCAAAACTCTTCTGCTTTGGGCTTGCATTTTCACCACGTCTTCAGATGAACAGAAGTTTTAAATGTTAATGTAAACATTAGACTTCTTTGTGCGTGTTTAGGCTCTCTTTCCCCACCATGAAATCATGAAAATATTGTCCTGTGTTATGTTTCAGGAGCTTCATTATTTTCCTTTCACATTTAGGTCTCAGGTTATCTGGAGTTCATTTCTGTGCGTGGTGTGAGGTAGGGATCCAATTCTATTGTATGGATGCTTAATGTTTCCAGCAGCAGCTATTGAAAGACCAGCCCCTCCCTGCTGATCTGCAAGGCAACTTTTGTCATAAAGCAGGATCTGTATGTGTAGTGTTCTGTTTCACTGGTCTCTTCCTCTGCATACGAACACTTACGTTCAGTTACCATGATTTTATTTTATCGAATTTCTCTTCTTCATCAGTGTTTCGGCTATTTCTGGCTCTGGAAGGCTGTCCATGCAGCTGATGGACAGTGAGAAGCCACTCCTGACTGGTAGTGGAATCAATTAGTACAACCTCTTTGGAAAGCAATTTAGTAATCCTCTGATTATTTAACCCCCCCTCCCCCCACACACACACACAAAAAAAGAACACGTATTTTTAACCCAGTAACTCCGTCTGGTAATCTATCTGAAGGAAATATGCAAAGTCAAAAATCAAAAGGAAGAAAAATGTTTGGCTCAACATTCAAACTCAGTGTCAGACCTGCACTCCATCCTGGAGGTACTGCGACAGAGGTGCTCCCTCCTGACTTCCACAAGCTTCGGGTCCCTTTAGAGGAGATGGCAGATAAGTGTATCATTTCCACCCCCTGCGGCGACGGAAGTACACACAAGTACTAGGCACCCAGAAATATTTAGCCCAGCATTATGTATAACAGGGGGAAACCGAAAGCTGCTTAAATATTAGGCAATGGAAGAATAAATAGATGATTTTAATGTAGTGCTAAATAAAAAAATAGTAGTTTGCAGTGCTATAGAATGGTAAGTAAATTATGACAAATTGTGCAGTTATTAAAATAAATGATTTTAGGGGCCAGTGTTGTGGCACAGTGGGTTAAGCTGCTGTGTGCAATACTGGCATCCCATATAGGAGCAACAGTTTGAGTCCCAGCTGCTCTACTTCCAATCCAGCTCCCTGCCAACATGCTTGGGAAGGCAGCAGAAGATGGCCAAGTTATCAGGGCTCCTGCCTTCTCCATGGGAGACCAGGATGGAGTTTCTGGCTCCTTGCTTCAGCCTGGCCAGGCCACAACTATTGTGGCCAATTGAGGAGTGAACTAGAGGATGGAAGATCTCTTTCTCACTCTCTTTGCTTTTCAAATAAGGAAAAAACTCTTTGGAGATAAATAAATAAGTGATTTTAATATAAGTAGCTAAATAGAAAAAGAATAGTAGACAATTATATCTGTGATAAAAATGGATTCATTGAAAAATACTAGAAGGAATATATCATGATAGTAATTATTACGAAAATAGGTCTTTGAAGATGTTTCCAAACTTTCAGCTATGTGGTTATATAAATTTATAGTAAAAATGAAGCCACTTCCTATTTCCAACTGACGCCTCCTTTTTCGAAAGGACCTGCCATGCGCTAGCCATATGCTAAACGCTCTCTGAGCATGAGGTCCTTCAGTTCCCAGAGCCCAGGTGCAGGGGGAGTTTCAGGTTCTTCCCTCCTGAAGAGCAGGCAAGGGGAGCAGAGAGAGGCCAGGGACTTGCCCCACAGCACCAAGCGAAGGCAGGGCCGGGCTGTGCAGAACCGCGGGACGTGCAGAGGGAAGGGGGGGTCACAGATGGCCAAAGTGAGTCTGCCTAGAGGAAAGGGAGGTCGTGATCTCCAGACCCCCCCTCCCCCAGCCCAGGGACTCTGCTTCTCAGCCCCATCAGCTCCCAGTCCCGCTGGGCCCCCTCTCAGTCCAGTGTCAAATGCAACAAATAGGTGCGGGCTCCAGGTTGGTGCATTGATTAATGAGATCATATGGAGCCCATGTTTTACAAAAAGGAGACACTTGAGAATTTATTTTCGTGTACCCAAGGACACAGGAAACTTTAAAAGGCCCCGGCCCTTTCCTGTCACTTGGCCTCTGGTTATTGTCCTGGGTGTAATGGAGTGGAAAACTCTCTACACGGCTCCCTCTGACAGTGCATTTCTAAGCTCAGCCAACTTAATGGTTTTTGTCAACCTGATTGTCCAGCGCTCGCGCGCGGATTAGAATGACTTCCCTTGTCACCGGCGGCTGCCTCGCTTCACGGCGTTTTGCCGGCTGCCAGCGGGAGGCATGATCGATACGACACGCACCTAAATACTTACCTGTGCTCTCGGGGTTGAGGACAAAGGTTGGGAGTTCCATTTAAGTGCCTTCAGCTGTTTCCAAGTAGCTGTGCAGGAAGCCTCGGGGCTGGGGACCCGCAGCCCTGCGGGTGGGGGCAGGGGCTCAGCGGACCCCAGCGCTGGCTTGCTTCCGGATTTGGCTTCTCTGCTCCAGTTTCCTCGTTCATTGGAGGGCCTTGCCGGTTTCTGTATCAGGACTTCCCAGAACAATGCCCTGCCGCACATGTGGACTGGGACTGCTCATGGGACACTCGGTCCCCACATCCCTCCCCCCAAGCCTGGAACCACCGGACACCCCAGGCGGCTCTTACACCAGGCTGTATTCTCCAGGCAGGTGGAGGCGGGAACAGACTTCAGTAAGGAGCTGAGTCGGGGGGCACTCCTGCCACAGCTGGGACGCTCATTCTAATCAGAAGTAAATCATCACTCCATTCATTGGAATGTAAGCTCCAAGAAGGCAGGGGTGTTAGCCTGCTTTGATCACGCTGATCCGCAGTGCCTACAACTATTTCTGGCACTTAGTATATGCTCACTAAAATTAGTTAAGCATATTGATTAAAAAGTCTATATAGTTGCTTATTTTTAAAATGTTTGTTTTTATTTCTTTGAAAGCAAGGGAGAGAGACAGAAAGAGAGATCTTTCATCAGCCAGTTGACTCTCTAACTTCCCACAGTGGCTGGGGCTGAGCCAAGCCAAAGCCAGGATCCGTGTCTTCCATGTGGGTTACTAGAGCCATCACCTGCTGCCTTCCAGGGTCACTTGAGTAGGAAGCAGAGCTGAGACAGCCCAAGACTCCAACACGGCATCCCAAGCAGCATCTTAACTGCTCTGCCCAACATCTGCCCCCCGGAACCACTTGCCTGTGGCTTGTCTCCCTATTTGAGCAAAATCCTTGTGTGAGAAGAACTCTTTTTTTAAGGCTTATTTATCTGAAAGGCAGAGTTATAGGAAGAGAGAGAGAGTGAGAGAGATCTTCCATCCACTGGTTCACTCCCCAAATGGCTGCAGCAGCCAGAGCTGGGCCCATCTGAAGTCAAGAGCCAGGAGCTTCTTCTGGGTCTCCCAGGTGGGTGCAGGGGCACAGGGACTTGGGCCACCTTCTGCTTTCCCAGGAGCATTAGCAGGGAGCTGGATTGGAAGTGGAGCAGCCTAGACTCGAATGGGCGCCCATATGGGATGCCAGCTGTGCCACAGCGCCAGCCCCAAGAACTGGTCTTATTCACCCTGTATCCTTAGCACCCAGAGAAACACCCGGTGCATGGTAGATGCACAATAAACATCGGAGGTATTAGTAAAGTACTTAAAATTTTTATTGTTGAATTAATCTAAACAATATTAATTCTAACTAGTTGAACAACTTAACCACAAAACAGTTATTTTAGAAAAAGCATAAAATGAAAGACACATCTTCCATTAATACCACCACTCTTATATGATGACTTCAACTATTCTGTTTTTCCCTTCAGATTTCTCACTTGGGCCTTTTTTTAAAGAATGATTTTGTTTTATTTGAAAGGCAGAGCTACAGAGAGAGAGAGGGAGAGGGAGAAACACAGAGAGAGAGAGGCCTTCCATCTGCGGGTTCACTCCCAAAATGACCAGGGCTGGGCCAGGCAGAAGCCAGAAGCCAGGAGCTTCTTTCATGTCTCCCACGTGGGTGGCAGAGGCAAGAAACTGGATCAGAAGTGGAGCAGCTGGGACTTGAACTGGCATCCATATGGGATGCTGACGTTGCAGGCGGTGGCTTTATCTGCTACGCCGCAATATCAGCCCCATCCTTCGGGTATCTCATATGTAATTTCTTTTTAAAGATTAATTTATTAATTTGAAAGTCAGAGTTACACAGAGAGAGGAGAGGCAGAGAGAGAGAGAGAGAGGGAGAGAGGTCTTCCATCCGATGGTTCACTTTCCCAGGAGCTCCTTCCAGGTCCCCCACGTGGATAAAGGGGCCCAAGGACTTGGGCCATCGTCTACTGCTTACCTAGGCCATAGCAGAGAGCTGGATTGGAAGTGGAGTAGCCGGGACTCGAACCGGCACCCATATGGGATACTGGCACTGCAGGTGGCGGCATTACCCGCTATGCCACAGTGCCAGCCCCTTCACATGTGATTTTAATCGGAGTTACTTTAGGCACACACGCGCGCACACACATCGACAACTGTCCGGCTGTCAGGGAGTTTTATGAAGTTAAGAGCAGGAAGGGAGGCCTGCGTGGAGAATGTCTTTCTCGCTCTTATAACTAATTGTTGAGTTCACGACAGGATTGCTGGCATCACGGAAGTGCTGGTGAGAAGATTACTCTGTCAAGGTTCACCCCGGAGGTCAAGGCAAACCTGGCTGTGGAGAAAACACACAGGCTAGAAATAATCCGCAGGAAAAGGCTGTACTCTCGTGCTCACAAATCAGGGAAACAGAGGCCATGTGCACGCACCGCAGCGGGCTTAGCGGCTCCAGGTTCATTTCTCAGCCTTTTTTATGGGCATCATTACATGGAAATCACCCACTTTCTTTCCTTAAGTCCTTAGTGACGCAGTGCCAACAAGTGCCGCACAATTACAGGAGGGAGGAAAACACTGTACAATTTTTAAAAACAAATCAAATCAAAACCCTGTTCCGCTGTATTCAAAATAGGTTTCCAGGGCCGGGCATTCGGTGCAGCAGCTCAGACACCGCTAGAGACACCTGCGCCTCCTATCAGGGAGCCTGTGTTCCAGCCCCAGCTCGGACTCCAGCTTCCTGCTAATGCATTCTCTGGGAGGCAGCAGCCGCGCGCCCAGTGACTGGGCTCCTGATGCCCGCGGGGCAGACCCGCACTCAGCTCCAGGCTTCTGGCTTTGGCCCAACTCAACCGCAGCTGTTGCAGGCATTTGGAGAGGGAACCAGCACCTGGGAGGTCTTTGTCTGTCTCTAAAATAAAACAAATTTGAAAAGAGATACGTTTCTGGCTGGCGCCGCGGCTCACTAGGCTAATCCTCCGCCTTGCGGCGCCGGCACACCAGGTTCTAGTCCTGGTCGGGGGGCCGGATTCTGTCCTGGTTGCCCCTCTTCCAGGCCAGCTCTCTGCTGTGGCCAGGGAGTGCAGTGGAGGATGGCCCAAGTGCTTGGGCCCTGCACCCCATGGGAAACCAGGAGAAGTACCTGGCTCCTGCCATCGGGTCAGCACAGTGCGCCGGCCACAGCGCACTGGCAGCGACGGCCATTGGAGGGTGAACCAAGTGCAAAGGAAGACCTTTCTCTCTGTCTCTCTCTCTCACTGTCCACTCTGCCTGTCAAAAAAAAAAAAAAGAGAGAGAGAGAGATACGTTTCTAACTGTAGAGAAAGGCGGGGTCTGCCTCCTGTGAGAAGCGGCAGTAACAGCAGCAAGCCTCTGAGCTCCTAAGGGGAGAAGTCGTGAATATTTCCACTGATGGAGGAGGGAGGCAGGAAGCGGGTGAGTGGGAGACACCACTGGAAGAGCGGTTGGTGCCGACTCTGTTTGCTGGAGGAAAAGAGGTGCGCCTCGCCTTGACCTTGATCGCTCGGCTCTTTTTCCAGCTTCTGAGCTGGCACAGAAAACGGTGAGGGCTTGAGGGGGTGGATGATCCAAGGGGTCCTTCCCACGGCCGGCGTGGTGGGCATGCGTAGGAGCTGGGTGTTTGTTCCAGCCCCAGGGTCACGGTGCTGTGTGCGGCAGAGCCCCTTGGCTGACGACGCTGGAGATGATGGTGATCTCGCATGACCGTCATACAACTGTTTTGAGGACCAAAGAAAATCCCTGCTGTGCAGCCACTGTGGAAAGCACGCAGGCCATGCTTCACCACGCGGGCTAAGGTGCCCAAGTTACAAGCAGGAGCCTCTGGAGACTTTCGACACCCAAGCGCCATCTGGTTAAGGTGGCCATGGAGGGCTTTTGCACAGTGGAGGCACTGAGAGGTAAAGAGAGTGCCATTTTGTGTTCTGGTCTGCGCCTCCCCTTCTCCCTCCCCTGTCCCTCTTGCTCACGCCACCGCTCCCGCTCTGTGGCTGGGTCATCTCCGGACGCGGTGCAGCCTGGGAGCTCTCGGGCTGTGAGGCCTGGGGATTCAGCCCCCTTCAAAGTGAACTGAGCAAGGACCGGTCACGTGTCATGGGGTTCTCTCAGGCTCTAATATTGAGACCCTACTGTGGCCTTGTGATGTGGAAAAGCGGGTGCCGCTTATAGATGGGGAGATGAAATCACTTTTAATGCGGATGCGTCTGTAGCTAATCAGTCCGTGAACAGACCTGAACACAGCATGCGGACAGCAAGCAGAAGTATGATGGGCTCTCGGGAGCCCATGATGGGGGCCGTGACCCTGTATCGCTCTAATCCCACTTACATGGGCAAGGCCCTCCATCATCCGTTTCAGAGGAATTGGGGAATTGCTCAGTGGTGGTTTTCCCAAAAAAGCATCTTTTAAAAACATTCAGCTATCAGGAAAAAAGGGAGAAATCCATTTCTTATTTGGCAGCTGGTGAAAGCAGCTATAAAGATAAGCATCGTGGTTGGTATTTATTGAGCCCCTGTTGTGTTCAGGCACTGTCTGATGGGTGCCATTGCGTATGGTAATGCGTTGAATCCTTGCGTCCCACCGTGAGCGGGCATTGTAGTACCCGCCTTTTCTAGGTAACAGAATGGAGTCATGCAAAGGTACAGGAATGAGCCCTCGGTTCCCTGACTAGTGAGTAACAGAAGCAAGCTGCAAACGCAGCCTGACACGTTATAGTGCATATTTGGGGAGAAGAGGTTCTGAAGTTACAAAGGGCTTAGACAGAGCCAGGTCGCTGCTTGGGATGCTGCATCCCGTATCAGAGTGCCTGGTTCAAGTCCTGTCTACTATGCCTCCAATCCGGCTTCCTGCAAATGCACCCTGGGAGGAAGCAGATGAAGATGGCACAAACACTTGGGACCCTGCCACCCTTGTGAGACACCCAGACTGAGTTCCTGGCTCCTGGCTTCAGCCTGGCCCAGTTCTGGTTGTTGTAGGTATTTGAAGGGTGAACCAATGAATGAAAGATCTCCCTCTCTCTCTCTCTCTCTCTCTCTGTCTCTCTGTCTCTTTCAAATAAATAAATAAAATTTTAAAAAGAATTTTTGGTTCATAATTCATTTTTGCTTATTATGAGGACTTAGAGTTCCAAACTGTAGAAGTTTAGATAAAAGAGAGATCACATTGTAGACCACAAGGTTGAGCCATTTCATTTCGTACGTGGATATTGTGGATTCCAAACCAAGCAAGCCTGCAGAGAAAAACAGACTCACAGAGGAGGTACCCAGGCAGGAGCTGATTAGTTCCCCTGGTTCCTGCTTTGCGGGGACTCTAGTTCCATCTGTTCTCTCCTGCATTCCCAATAGTTCTGGGAGCAACTCCCTGGGAATGTCTATTGTGAACTCCCAATGGCTAGGACCAGGCTGGGAGCTGGGAATTCAAGGCAGGCCTCTCTCATGGGCGGCAGGGACCCGATTCCTTGAGTCATCACTGCTGCCCCCCAGGGTCCACATTTGCAGGAAGCTGGAGTCAGGAGCCAGAGCCAGGAATCGAACCCAGGGACTCCACTGTGGGGTGTAGCCTCTTCAATCAGCTTCTTAACCACTGAGCCAAACACCTGTCCTTCGGGAATCTTCTTTTTAATATTTAAAAATTAAGGCTCAGCGTGCACTTACAGATAGAGGGGAAATAGATTGCAGCTTACTAAATGCCAAAAAGCATCCGTTTTGCCTAGCTTATGAAATTCTCACTGCCACTTTAAGAGAGTGTTACGGTCACCATGAACGAGGAAAAGCAGAAGTGGGGAAAGTGGCCTGTTTGAGTGAGGCTCCCAGACAGAATCCGAATCCAGGCTTTTCTAACAGCGAACTAGCACCCCTCTGCCAGCGCTGCTGTCTCCTTTAACGCACCCCGGATGGCACCGTCCGCGAGCCTTTCTGTGACATGAACACGGGGCCCTCTTCAGCGCCCAAGACTACAAAATGCACTTACAATTAACCTGGAGCGCCTCTGAGCTCCCCGAAAGAGTTAGCCCAGGGCAAACGGCATCTCATTCTCCCATCTGAATGGTCTGCAAGGTCTTGCCCTGAAGACAGCCCCAAGATCTCAGCACATCCTGGTTGCTCCGACGACTACAGTGGTGGGAATTGAGACCTACAGATCATTCGGGTGCAGTGAGCGAGGAAGCAGCTTCCTGCCCAGCGACTACTTGTCCTAAACTTGCCCCAGTCCATCTAGATGGAGCCTAAGAGTTTTGCATGGCCCTAGTGGGCGAATCTGACGGATCAAAGGCTGAGACTTTTCCAGCCACCTCAAGGCTGCTGGAACTGCCTGGAGATTCTACTCCTCTCTCCACTGAGCTGGTTGGGCACCAGAAGCCCTGCGGAGGCCCCTCCGGAGCCACTGTGGAAAAGGTCCCAGATCCCACCGTTAGCGCATTGTACCACTTAGTGCTCTGCCAGTCACAAGAGCTGGCCTTAACGCCCTCCTCTTCTTTGTGGCTTTCTCTGATCGCATCCAATGTGCTGTCCCTCTGGTTCTTTCTCCCCCTTTCTCTTGTCTGAGAGGCATTGATGAGTTCACTGTGTGGTCCTATGTAGATCTCCCCTCTCTGTTTTCTAAAGATAATTGGATCGCTTCATAAAATCTGGGAACTACTGGATTATGAGCATCCTTTCTTTTTTAAGTTTTATTATTTTTTTATTTATTTTAAAGATTTCTTTATTTATTTGAAATGGAGAGTAACTGAGAGAGAGAGGGGGAGAGAGAGAGAGAGAGAGATCTTCTATCTCCTGGTTCACTCCCCAACTGGCCACAATGGCTGGGGCTGGGCCAGGCTGAAGCCAGGAGCCAGGAGCTTCTTCTGGGTCTCCCACGTGGGTGCAGGGGCCCAAGCACTTGGGCCATCTTCTTCTGCTTTCCCAGGCCATTAGCAGGGAGCTAGATTGGAAGTGGAGCAGCTGGGTGGCAGTTTTACCTGCTATGTCACAACACAGGCCCCTATACAGAGCATATTTAAAAAGCAAAGGCTGACTTTTGCCCTAGAAAACATGAATTTTTTCTCCTTTTTTCCTTTTATTTTTCTTGAAATATCACACAGGGTCTCCCTCACTTTTTCTGTCCCACATCAAATAACTGGCCCATTTCCTCACTTTTGGATTTGCTCCTTGGAAGGAAAGAAGATTAACTTCCTTCTTCCTCCTTTTCTGTTTTTGGTTCTTTTTTAAAGGTTATTTGAAATTTAAGTGTTTGGTTTTTTGAAGTTATTTTATTTTAATTGCTTGAGAGAGAGAGACTCTTCCATCTGGTGGTTCCCTCCCCAAATGCTCACAACGGCTGGAGCCAGGCCAGCCCAGAGCCAGGAGTCCGGAACTCCATCTGGGTCTCCCATGTGGGTGGCAGGCACCCAAGCACTTGAGCGATCACCTGCTACCTCCCGGGATGCACATCAGCAGGAAGCCGGAATTGGAAGCAGAGCCGGGGCTTGAACCCAGACGTCGCAAGCGGTGTCTAAACCACCGCACCTAGGGCCAACCCACAAAGGGCGTTCTTCAGCCCATTAAATCTCCCTGCGCCCCAGAGCGTCTCATGATCGCAGGCTCCCAAGCAGAAGCAGGAGAAATGGTTTGTCTGAAGTGGTTAAGTCAGTCCTCACCGCCCCTTCATAGTCACAGCCCCGAGGCCCTCCCCCTGTCCTCTCCGACTCAGGTTTCTTTGCATTACCTTCCATGGATTTAGCACACTAGCCCTGGCCCCGGCCAGGGCTGAGGCAGGGTGCCAAGGGCGGGACACTTCCTTTCCTGGCTGAGGTACTGCTGTGCATGGGCCGGTCCGGCTGGTTGGACGCAGGCTCATGACAGGGAACAAGAGAAAGGGTAAGCGAGAGTGAGCAGGGCGCAAAGACTGCTGTTACCCGGTTTCCCTTCAGCGCCAGAAATAGAAAGACAGACTTCCGACTGGCAGAGCCCCTGCGCAAACCACCAGACCACACTGCCAGATAAGAGAAATGTTCGATTGTGTCATACTTCCTTCACCCACTCCGGTTTCTGAAAATGGCCTTGAATTTCAGAGAGCCTCGCTGGGATCCGAGGACAGAGAAGATCCAAGAGGGAGGACAAAGGGACCAGGTGTCACTCTTGTCGGGTGCAGATTTATTGTCACTCATACAAGGACAAGACAGAAAGCATCCTGAAAGATCCGGCATGAGCTAGCTTCCTCATCTGCATGTAGGAGAGACAGAAATGAACAGGCATCCCCCGACACTGAGAAAGCAAATCTGCTAGCTAGCAACGTGTCCTTGGCCTTCTCCGTTTGCAAGTGTTTGCTTATTATCTGCAGGGTGCTAGGCACCGAGGTTGGCACTGTGGATGCAAAGAGGAACCAGACGCCTCCTGGCAGAAGGAGGAGGCTGGGCTAGACTCAGATTCACCTCGATTCCCACTCGTGTGCTGAGCAGCACCACCAGGGTGGAAATCACCGTGCCTGGCTCTCCCGGAGCAGCCTTGGCAGGTGCGTGCGTTGTCAACCATTGCAGGAAGAGTGATGGCCCGGGTGTTGACAGGCTCCTAATTGGAAGGTAGGAGTTGCTGCCACAGATCAGCTATAAGAGACATCTTTGGACTGGGGTGGGCTGCTCATGCTTGGAAGAGACTTGGGAGCTGTCACCCCAGGATCGGGATCAGGATCAGGCCTGGCCTAGCAGACAGGTGATGCAGGCGGAGGAGGTGGCTGACAGACAAGACATGGGGACGCAGCCATTTCGGGGAATGGCAACCATGGCCTGCAGACCAGGGCTTCCGGGACACAGGGAAAGGACAGCCTGCACAGGCCCACAGAGCAGCTACCAGAGCCTAGGGGAGAAGCGAGGCCAGCATCTTCTTTTATTCAACCAATAAGGAACCAACTATTCGGGAGTGACATTCACACAAACAACTGTTCCAGACCCTGAAGGGTTCCAGAGAAGAATGAAGGGAGAAGAGTTTAATACATAATGAAGGGTCGGCGCTGCGGCTCACTAGGCTAATCCTCCACCTTGCGGCGCCGGCACACCGGGTTCTAGTCCCGGTCGGGACACCAGATTCTGTCCTGGTTGCCCCTCTTCCAGGCCAGCTCTCTGCTGTGGCCCGGGAGGGCAGTGGAGGATGGCCCAAGTGCTTGGGCCCTGCACCTCATGGGAGACCAGGATAAGTTCCTGGCTCCTGGCTTCGGATCAGTGCGGTGCGCCGGTCGCAGTGCGCCGGCCGCGGTGGCCATTGGAGGGTGAACCAACGGCAAAGGAAGACCTTTCTCTCTGTCTCTCTCTCTCACTGTCCACTCTGCCTGTCAAAAAATTAAAAAAAAAATACGTAATGAAGATCCAAAGACGTGATTAAGAGATGATCAGATCCATACACGGAGATCATTGCTGGGTAGCACTTTGCTGTCTGTGCTACACAATGTTGGCACTCGTGCAGCCTCTTTCCTGGTGTTATCTCATTTAATCCACTCAACAGCTCTGCCAAGTGGGTACCATTGTCCTGGTTTTACAAACGAGGCTGTAAGTTCTGAGAGGCCGCGCACCTTATCTAAGTCTGTGCAGCTCAGATGTGGCTGAGCCAGGACTCCGATCCAGGTGGATGTGAGTGAGCCTCTGGACTTTCTGGCACAGCTTGCAGCTCCCCTCTGCTTTGTAGCCGGGATAACGGGGTGCTGTGCTGAGCAAGAGGGAGGGGTGAATCCTGGCTCATGGCGCAGGCGAGAAGGTGAAAGGGAGGAGCCCTGGGAGGGAGAGGGACCCACGTGGGCCATGGGGAGCAGGGTCAAAGATGACTTCTTGGAATCGGAGGGTCCAGAGCTGACGACTGTGGGTCTTTTCCATGTTCTGAGCCAGAGCATGAAGCCCTGAGTTGCATTTGGGGCTTGCTGTCTGGCCGAACACGGTGGACGGCCATGCTTGATGACCTGCCCAGAGCACCTCCAGCAGGAGAGAGCTTTGTGGGGGGCGACGGCTCCCCTAAAAGCCCAGCTCGCCATACTCCCAGACAACAGCTACCGGCTGAGCAGCGGTGCCAAGGAAACAGTCTGTTGGCCCTGGAGCAGACTACTGTCCACGAGGGCCTGCGGGTGTCCTGGCAGAGGGAGGAGGTGGCACAAGCACCAGGTGTGGGGGTGCCGGGGCCTCCCGAGAAGGAACAGGTGCGACGCAGGGCAATTAGCCCAGAAGGCATCCGCGGGGCGGGGCAGCCCGGATTGGGGGGGGGGTGGGAAACCGCCAGGATGACGTCATTCGTTGGTGCTCCGGGCTTCATTAATTCTCTAATGAACGGGGGATTGCGAGGGAACTTTTGTCTTCCTCAAGGAGCCAGAAGAGGTGGTAATTAAATTTGTCTTTTCAAAGAAGAAGATTCCAAAGGGGGCGCAAGCCCTCCAGCCTTCCCTGTAGCGTCGCCCCCTCCCCCTCTCCTCTCTGAAAGGGAGGAAGCGCCCATCCCCGGGCTGAGCCGCCCTGCGGTGAGTCAGGCGCTTGCTGGCTGAGCTGGCGGTTGCTAATGTCCTCGGGAACTGCTAATTTACCCATCTAATTTGTTCCTCTACGCTAGCCCCAGAGGGAGACCGCTCAATTATTCTGATCCAAAAGAGAGGCTGCTGGCTACCACCATCTCCCCAGCAACTGTGCCTGTGTGTGTTTGCAGAAGTCCCTTAGGCAACGGGAGCACAGGGACTCCCCGCTGTGGGGCCATCGGAGGGTGGCCACGGAGGGAGCCTCCGAGAAGCAGGGCTCCCACCGAGCCTGGGATTTGAAGGGCGGCTCTAAAATCCAAGGTGGTTTGGAAAGTGGCCGCCAGTCTCCACCTCCCCAGAGGACCGGGAACAAGCATTTGAACAAGCTGTCACTGTGCTAGGGTTTTACGTATCTTATCTCATTAACTCCTCACACCTTCCCTTTAAAGTAGAGAGAGAGAGAGTACACTTTCTTTCTTTTTTAAAGATGTATTTATTTACTGGAAAGGTAAAGTTATGTGAGGTAGGGGAGGGAGAGGAGAGACAGAGCGATCACCCATCCACTGACCCACTGCCCAGAACTCCATGTGGATCTCCCACGTGAATGGGAGGAGCCGGAGGACTCGAGCCATCTTCTGCTGCTTTTCCCAGGCACATTAGCAGGGGACTGGATTGGAACCGGAGCAGCCAGGATTCGAATCGGTGCTCCCACACGGGATGCCGGCATCACCAGCCATGGCCTAATCTGCTGCAACACGGCGCCCTCCCCAGATGTTACATTTTCCTTATTCCGGGTTCTCGCCCCAGCACTTTGGCTTGGAGAAAACCCATCCTTCCTTAGGTTTGTCCTGAGAAGTCAGGTTTCCTAGGAAGGCTTTCCTGACCTCATCTGGTAAAAGTGAGCTCTCCCTGGCGCTCCCAGAAAGTCATCCTCTCGTGGGTAATAGAGGGGTCCCATAGGGTCGCTGTGAGGAACACATGAAATAAGCTATGGTCGTGCAGATGATGCCTGGCTCTCAGCCCGAGTGTATCGTTGTCCTTGTTGATAGCCTTATTGGTGATGTTACCTATTACAATGATTTGCCTTGCCACTCTTGTAAGATCCTTGAGTGCAGGGATAGAGTCTGGTTAGCTCATTGTTTCTGCCGAGAGCCTAGCAGGGCGTGGCTGCGACAGGCACTCATTTTCTAGCTGATAAATGAGTGAGTACATGCATGAAGTACACGCCATGTGCTGCTTAATGACGAGGCATGCTCTGCTGAACGCGTCACTGGGTGACCTTGACGTAGTGTGAACCTCGTGGGATCCGTTGGGTGAGACTGCTACACAGCTAGGCCAGGTGGTATTGCCCAGATGGCAGGTTACTGGACTGAATTCTGTGGGCCGTTGTAACACCGTGGTAAGTATTTGTGCATTTAAACCTATCTGAAAGGTAGCGTAGGTTGTGCAAGAGAATCATGGCACCCCTGGACTTGCTCTTCTATGAACAGAGCTTGCAGGATTGCAAGTTGCCAGGGGTGAGTCAGCAAGTGAGCCGGGAGCCAGGGTGAAGGCCAAGGCCATGGCCATGCTCCTTGTGCACTTTCCAAACTCTCCCCACTCAGGCAATGTTAAATATGTAAATAAATAGTTTCCTTTCTTCAAACAATAATGTAACCTTAACTTGCTGTAACTTGTTTACTTAATCATTTATTAACCTTTCTGACTCTTTTATAATAAGAGTTTAAAACACAGACACATTGTAGGCAATAGGAATGTCGCCTCATGGGACCACGGTCGGTACGTCTTGGGCTGTAAACCGGCCCGTGGTTCTGCGGCTCACGGCTGTGCTTACCTCCCCCTCACTTCCGTGAGTTCGAGGTCGGGCTCCTGGCTGACCTGCTTCTGAATCTGCCGTGTCATTGCCTTGTCCAGTGCTGTGTGACTGCCCGGGGTCTCTGTTGAACAAATGCACAGCACAGTGGGTGCTGCTGCCCAGCCGGGGCCCAGCCCCAAGGGACAGCTGTGAGCCCTTCTCCACGCTCTTTTTAAAGATGTATTTATTTATTTAAAAGAGTTACAGAGAGGCAGAGGTAGGGAGAGAGAGAGAAAGAGAGAGAGAGAGAGAGAGAGAGTCTTTCATCCACTGGTTCACTCCCCAAATGGCTGAAATGGCCAGAGTTTGGCCAGGCCAATACAAGGAGCCAGAAGCTTCATCTGGGTCTCCCACAGAGGTGCAGGGGTCCAAGCACCCAGGCCATCTTCTACTGCTTTCGCAGGCCACAGCAGAGAGCTGGGCTGGAAGTGGAGCAACCAGGACTCGACCCAGTGCCCGTATGGGATGCCGGCACTGCCTTACCTGCTACACCACAGCACCGGCCCCCATGCCCACGCTGTTGGCTGGCTGTGATCGCTGCTGCCGCATGAGTTCAGAGAGTGTGCCCTTGACACCTCACCCTAAGATGGTGAGCACCTCAAGGATGTGGTGAAGTTTTGTTGATTTTTATGTTGGTACCCAACATAGCACCAGCCAAACAGGAAATGCCCAAACAGCTGCTCCTGGACTCTGACAGCCAACTGAGCTCAAAAGTGAGCAGAGTCCCAGGCGAATTGACCACCTTTCCCCTATTGTCACCCAAACCCATTTGTTTCCTAGTCCCTATGAAAGACCTGTTTTCTCAGTCACAAACCCCAGAACACCTTCAGAATATTCTATTGTGATGACAAAGGGTACAGGTTGTATGGTCAGATTTCTCTGACCCTGGCCTTGGTGACCACCAGGTGTCGAGTCAGGATAACACACACTTTATTTACCCATTTAGTAAGCATTTATTTACTTTTTTTTTTAATTTTTTTTTTTTTTTTGACAGGCAGAGTGGACAGTGAGAGAGAGAGACAGAGAGAAAGGTCTTCCTTTTGCCATTGGTTCACCCTCCAATGGCCGCCACGGCCGGTGCACTGCGCTGATCCGATGGCAGGAGCCAGGTGCTTGTCCTGGTCTCCCATGGGGTGCAGGGCCCAAGCACTTGAGCCATCCTCCACTGCACTCCCTGGCCACAGCAGAGAGCTGGCCTGGAAGAGGGGCAACCGGGACAGAATCCGGCGCCCCGACTGGGACTAGAACCCAGTGTGCCGGCGCCACAAGGCGGAGGATTAGCCTAGTGAGCCGCGGCGCCGGCCCACATTTATTTACTTTTAAAAAGGTTTATTTGAAAGAGTTACAGACAGAAAGGGAGAGAAAGAGAGGTCTTCCATCTGCTGATTTACTCCCTAAGTGGCTACAATGGCCAGGGGGAATCCGGGAGCCTGGAACTCCATATGGGTCTCCCATACAAGTGGCAGGGGCCCAAGCACAAGCACTTGTGCCACAGTCTGCTGCTTTCCCAGGTGCATTATCTTGGAGCCGGACTGGGGCTGGATCACCCAGGACTCACACCAGAGCTCACATGGGACAACAACACCAACCACTCAGTACCAACTTACTGGACACCTGCTTTGGGGCAGGAGGTGTTCCCAGCACTGGGGCTACATGGAAGTGAGCAGACATTGCTCTTGGCTGAATGGAGCATTCCAACCAGAGAGGGAGGCTGACACTCAACAGACAGTGTGATTGATTGATAGGGGTGGGTGCTTTGGAGGAAGCAGGGAGGGAGTAGCCAGGGTGGGAGGGCTTTATTCAGGTGAACTGACACGTGGGAAAGAATATTCCAAAGCAAAAGAAGAGAGCAAAGCCCCTGAGCTAGAGTTTGGGGAGTCACAAACAGGAGCCTATGTGGCCGGGGCAGAGGAGGACATGTGGGTGGCGGGGCAGTGCGCGTTACAGGGCTTAGGCTTTCCCCCGTGCCAGAAAGGGAACCTTCGGAGAGTTTCAAGCAGAGGAGTGAGGAACGCGTGCCCTGTAGGCATACTGTGAGGAACAAATGAGATGGTGCAATAACGTACTTGGACAAGCGTAGGAGGCATTTATGAGTTCTACCAGGGGTGGGGGTGGGGAGCTGCTGTCAATGACTTCAGTGTCTCCCGGCTGCACCAGTCTTGTCTCCTGGGGACACGTCTCGGCCAGTCATGCTGCAGGGTCCCTCCCGACCTCGTCACTCAGCCATTCTCTCTGTCCCCAGGCCGGCTGTCTTTGAACTCTTCTCCAGTGTTGAAGCTTGTCGCGTAGTGGCTGCATCCAGCCACCCCGACCCAGCCCAAACACGTTGCCTTCCACGTCTCAGGATCTGCAGGTTTTCAGCAGACTCACAGCTCATCACACCTGCGTTCACGGAGACTGGCATTCGAGGCCTTCCGTGGCGTGATGCTGCTTGGGTCATGTCCCCTCCCACCCTGGATGTGGTCTTCTGCTACCCAGTGCACGTCGAGAAGGAGAAGCTGGGATGCTACATGTTGCTGTCAGCAGAATGACTGAGGAAATGGATTGCATTCATGGTGGCAAATTAATAAAAGGGGTCCCTTATCTCAGGCTGCCTGGGCCACCCGGACTGCCCCGGCCGTGGCGGACACAGTCGGTCTATTGCTGGTTCTTCTCCCACCACGCGCTGTAGATACCACAACAGTGGGTCTTCTCTCAAAGCTACAAAGTGGCTTGTGGTTTCCCAAATCAGTTTCTTTTCTTTGCTGCTGCTTTCCCTTGATGCTTGCCCTGGGGGACCCTTGCCTATAAGACAATGCTCTCTGATGGAGAGCCAGGCTCCAAGCCACGGAGTCCCATATCTGATCCATGGCCCATGCTCTTCCCATCCACCTTCTTCTGTTCTTTTTCTATTATTTAAAAAATTAATTTATTAGAGAGGCAGAGAGAAAAGAGAGAAATTTCCACCTGCTGGCTCATTCCCTAAATGTATACAATGGTCAGGGCTGGGCCTGTCGGAAGCTAGGAGCAAGAAACTCAGTCCAGGTCCCTCCATGAGTGTCAGGAACCCAGCTCCTTGGGCCATCACTGCTGCCACCTCCCAGGGTCTGTATTGGTGGGAAGCTGTAGTTGGGAGCAAAGCCAAGTACTCTGAGATTAGATCTGGGAGTCTTAACTATTGTCCGCACCACTAGGTCAAATGCATGTCCCTATCCTTTTTCAATCGGAGTGCAATTCCCAAAGAATTGGTGCCCAAAGGGCAGATGGTAACCAGGACCTGCTGGCCACAGAGGAAACAGCAGAAGTCCTGATAGGGTGCTTCTACCAGCCTGGAAAGCAGCCACTACCACCCCCTAAAGCACCCGCCAATCATGATCAATTTAAAGGCTGGCAGATTTGGGGTCTGTTCAACAGGGGACAGAGGTATTTGCATCTGGACTGATATCTATCATCATGTGGATCTTGGAGGGAAAAAAAGAACTCCTGCCCACCAATACCAATACCCTAACAGAGCAAACCTGCAGCTCTCTATTCCCCACCACAGATGCTGCAGCACGGGCGGTCTCTCCAGCTGTACGGATGCCTCCCCTCGTGATAAACAGGCCGGCCTTCATGCTGCTACTGGGGAGCCGAAAAACCTGAAAATGTGGTTGCGGAGTCTTAGGCCATCGCTGGCCGGCTGTGCCTGCTGTGGCTGATGGTCGGGTTCTGGGCTGCGGTTTCTCATCCCCTGCCAGGACACCTGGACAATATTGCACCCCTGAGGCCATCCCTGGCTGGAATTGTCAAACTCTCCCACAATTCCATGGACCAGGAAAATGGCATTATCCTGAGCAGCCATCAGGACAAACACAAAGGAAGGTGGGTGCTGCATTTCCAGCTTCCCAGGAAGCTAGCTTTATCACAGTGATGGTGCCCAGCTCGGAGCCCGGCACACGCTCACTGTGTCCTCCAGCTGCCCTTCTGCTCTGGGCATCTTTGCGATAGCCTTCCTGGTAATCGCCCACACCTCCACGGGCTGGTCCTGTATCTGACTCAAGAGTTGCGCTGGCCCAGAGCCCACCACCACGTTGCAGGTGACGGCCGCCGTCTAGCCAGCTGCTGCATCCCGGAGGATGACCTCAGCCAAACTCTGCATCCTGCGGGAAGTCCACCCAGATGCCCACAGTGTCTGCCGAGGCGCCCCATGCCAGAGCACAGACTTCTTCCCTTCGGCGATCCCCCACTCAGCATGTATCAAATACGTGAAAGGGGTGGTCACTGGTAGACCACCAAAGCTCTGGCCTGCCCATCCCCTACATCATTCTCACTGTGACCACAGCTTCCCTTCCTGGGCTGCCCAACACAAGCCTAAGGCTAAGGCTAGCCCCACGCTGATTATACATACACATGGCTAAAGCCCCATCCCAGGGGCGGGACCTCATATGGTGCTGGGCTTGCTTTCTCCCACTGTGAGCTGGCCACCCCTCCACGCATACCACAAAACCACCAACACCGAACACTGCTGCTGTACACCTCTGGGTCTTAGCCTAGCCTATGCTGGGCCAGACTGGCAGGATGCTAACTGCTCTCATCAAGTCCGGTCCCCGGCCCGTGAGTGCAGATCAAGCATCTGTCCAAATGTGCATGTCTGTTTGTGTCTTTCTAGGCCCACATGGCATGACCAAAGGCACAGCACTCCCCTACCCCCTTACAGTAAAGGTCTGTGAGATTAGAAGCCCGGGGGGAACCTCCCTCCTGGAGTTCTAATTACCTACACTCACCTGCACACCACCCACTCTGACACCTTCTTAACATTTTTTTTTTTTTTGGTGAATGAACCCCACGAGTGGCAGTTCCATCCTCCTACCCATTGCTCTAGATACAAGTGTGACATATGGGGCAGAGGAGTTGGACTAAGGGTTCACAAAGTGGCCATGCAAGGAAAACTAACAGCGAGAAAGGTCCACAGCTCTGTACTTGCAAAGACAGCAGCACTCGACGCTTCCACTGCCAGGGAGGCAGTTGACTTGCTAGATACCCAGGGCACGTGTACCCTCAAGGGACATCCTGTATCCTGCTGTATGGGATAAATATTGTAGGCAAAGCCATCCAAATAGCCCAATGCATGTGCCACCAAACCCAAGCCAGATTTTACACCTTGGTACCACAGATCCTCTAGGATTCCATGTCTTCTGCAGTCTGGGGTGACCTTCTTTCAGGGGGGATCTTCCTGCCTACAGTGGACTTCACATAGAGAGATGGCTATTTAAAATTGGTGCAGTCTGTATCCAATTGTCTTAGCAAAATGCTGTCTTGGCCTGGTGAACCAAATGTCAGGGAATGAATTTTGGGCAAATAGATTTGGGTGCACAGGGGCACTCCTTAGAGTAAAATGACATTCAGCCTAAGTGCTAACATCCACCAGGGCCGAAACAATCAGATGCCCCAGCCCCACTTGGCTTCTGCTAAAACCTGGTAACTCATAGGCAAGGCAATCCCCCCGACTTGTTTGGATGGCCTCTACCCCAGCCTGGCCCCTACCAGAATAGATCACTCAAATTAATCTGACCTCCCTTCACCCCAACTCAGCAATATTCAGCAGGTGGGATCCTGTCCCCAGGACCAGGCTCCCCATCCCCAGACATCAGTGGGCCCCTCACCCAGACCCTCCTCTCTGCCCATTTGTGGTTCATCACTGGCTCAGACGATGCATTTTGACATCCCATGCCTTTCAACAGGAGAAACGAGTTAGTTTCCTTTCGCTGGAATAGCGTTAGGTGTTCTATTTTGTCACTACCTGTGAATGGCCCCTCCAGTCCTCAACCCCACAACCAGCCCCTTAGGGCTGTTTCCTCCCAGACACACCTGCTCTGTTTGCTGGGTTGGTTAAGAGAACCAACCCAGTCTGAAATCGCTGGTTGTTAATCTATGCTCTGTCCACAGGGGCTGTGGGAGCTGAGCAAGTTCCAGTGAGCCTTCTGTGAGCCAGTTCCCTCACCCATCAATCAGGACCAAAATCCTTACTTCATTAGGGTGTTGTAGGGACCAAAGAAAGCACTCTGTGCAAAGCTCTCGGTACAAGCCTGACACAGAGGGCGTCCACAGGTACTGACTCATCAAGAGGGAAGGTCAAGTTCTGCTTCCTCCAGAAAGCCATCCCTGCTTCCTCCCGACTAGCTCTCCTTAAATCCACTCTGATGGCAGCTTTGGGCAGCACCTCACTGTTGGCCGGTTATCTACATGTGCATTTTGACTTTCCAAGTAAGAGACGAGGGTTCTGGAAGAAAAGACGATGTGCACCTGCCTCTCCTGCCAACTGGCTGTGTTGCTGTGCACTCCTTGGGACGACGTGGCCTGGGTGGCAGCTTGTCCCCTCCCGCAGCCTGGGGAAGCACACCATTCTTTTACGATGGGCCTCTTCCCCCAGAACCTGAGATCTGACCCGTAATGCCTGATGCATGCTTGGACAGTGTCTATTAATTCGTTTAATCAACACGGAGCGAGGACTTACTAGGGAACAGCCTCCTATTCACAACCCAGGATTTAAACCCTTGAATGGTCAGTCCCTACACTTTTGAAATTTATCTCTTAGTGGAGAAGAAGGGGGATATTCACGTATATGAATAAAGAAATACTAGACAGTGGTGAGTATAATGAAAATGGTAGGTGTGTCTGCGGAGGAGGGTACGTGGGATTGGATATTCAGGGAAAGCCCTTGGGAAGGCCATGGAGGTTCAGGTCTGGCAGATTTGGCATAGCCCTAAGAATCTGGGTTAACATGAAACAGGAAATTTGAAAAACACTGGCATAGTGATTAAGGTGAGGTGCTGGAGACCTGGGCTTAAACCTCATCTCCTACATCCACGCAGTCGTGTGACCTGGGCAAGTGATGGAACTTCTCTGACCCTAGGACTCCCTATCTGTAAAATTGCAGTAGTGGGGCCGGCGCTGTGGTATAACAGGTAAAGTCGCTGCCTGCAATGCCGGCATCCCACATGGGCGCCGGTGCTAGTCCCAGCTGCTCCTCTTCTGATCCAGCTCCCTGCTAATGGCCTGGGAAAGCAGTGGAAGATGGCTCAAGTGCTTGGGCCCCTGCTCTCACATGGGGGCCTAAATAAAGCTCCTGGCTCCTGGCTTCGCCCTGGCCATTGCAGCCAGGTAGGGAGTGAACCGGTAGATGGAAGTTCTTTCTCCGTGTAACTCTGCCTTTTGAATACATAAACAAATCTTTTTAAAAATTGCCTAATACTTCTACTGACCTCAGAAGGCTGTCAACAAGACTAAACAAGACAAAGCCTATCAAATGCCTGGTCCATACTAAATGCTCAATGAAAGGTACAGTTATGTTCAACAATAGGCCCCTCTAAACCCTAGCTGTATTCCTTTGTCTGAATCGCTCAAAAGATAAACCAAGTAATGGGGGCCTCTGTTGACTTTTGCCCAGTGAAGTTCTTTCTCTTAAAAAAAAAAATCAATGGGTGGCACCGTGGCTCACTAGGCTAATCCTCTGCCTGCGGCGCCGGCACCCCAGGGTCTAGTCCTGGTTGGGGTGCCGGGTACTAGTCCCGGTTGCCCCTCTTCCAGGCCAGCTCTCTGCTGTGGCCAGGGAGTGCAGTGGAGGATGGCCCAAGTGCTTGGGCCCTGCACCTGCATGGGAGACCAGGAGGAAGTACCTGGCTCCTGGCTTTGGATCGGCGCAGCGCACTGGCCGTAGAGGCCATTTGGGGGGTGAACCAACGGAAGGAAGACCCTTCTCTCTGTCTTTCTCTCACTGTCTAACTCTGCCTATCAAAAATAAATAAATAAATATCAGTACTCAAAGGCCCTTCCTACAAGGGAGGAAGCTCACTGAGTAAGTATCCTGCCGCCGTCCAGCTTAGCCAGCTTTGAGATTTGGAAGGGCTGCGGCCTGCCATCTTCTCCTGTCGAGCAGTGACCTGGCCCCTGGCCCCCAGCCCTCGCGAACTCATGGGGCACTGCGGAGACTCGGAGCGCATCCGGCTTCTCGGGCTGGGCTGGAGCTTCTGGCCGAGGCCGAGTCCCGGTCCACCAGCCCCCGCACCCTGCTGGCTGCAGAAGGGCCACTTCTTCACATTCACAAGCTGGGCTGCTACGTGAAGGGGGAAAAAAAGTTGGGCAGGAAGCAGCCTCTTCCACCAGCACAGAAACCGTTAGAATCCATCTCTTTTGCCCTGAGGCCAGCGCTCCGCCTGCCCCACCCAGCCGGCTATCAGAAAGCCCAGGGGGTTTTTCTCCCTGGTTTATCAGGGACCTGTGGAAACATTTCTCTAGCTGCAGATAAGGCTGCCTTTTCCCCCACTCTCTTTTCTCTTTTCTACTTCCAGCCACCTACTACACCGGAGGGTACTCATTTTCTTCCAGCAATAGCAGTCCGAAAAGAAGATATTTTTCAACCTGGACTTGCAGTAACTGGTGGAGAGGCAGGTAAGACGGGTTTGATGAGTTGGCTCTTTCATTCGCTATGTATTTATTGTGTGCCCTATACCGGGCTAGGCTCTTGGGTTTAATTCTGAGCTACGGGAACTTACAGTCTGGGGAGCCAGGTCTCTCTTAGCAATCGCAAGGTGTGCACTGACAGATCGGCATGTGAACTTGGGGTGAGGTCAGACAATGGGGGTCCCAATGTAGCCGTGGGGTGCCAAGGCAGGTGCTGGAGGACTTCCCTGAGGAAGCTAACATTTGAGCTGAGGGAAAGTGGGGCTAGGAATCTGCCAGGTTATTATACAATCACTCTTGACTGCCTTGTGGGTGTTCTCTGTTAAACAGAACCCTTAGGGCCCAGAGCTTGGTGCCCTTGCACGCCACACCTGTTTCCCACAGCCAAGTCACAATCGCATGGCCCTTGGGAAGGTAGGATGGAAATGACCTATTGGAGCGACAGAGAAGCTGGCAGAAGCCTGCCAGGACTTCCTTCTAGATTCATTCGCTTTGCAAAAGTTGCCTGATAAAAGCTATTTCCAGATGGAGGGCCATGCAGGAAATACAAATGGAATATTTTTTAAATAGCTCTTCTTTGGCAAGATATGACCCAAGGCAGCCTCCCAGAAAGCACTGTAGCCCAAAGGCTTGGGTGAGCCGGGCTGGCCAGGAGCAAGCCCTGGGGCCCTGGGGAAGGGGCCATGCTCTGCTTAGAGGGAGCCCCCCGAACAGACACCCCCTCCTCCCACCACCATCCTCCAACCGCCACGTGGAGCCTTACCAACTGCGTTCTAATTCTCTGATTCCCCCGGAGGGCGGATACACGCGCGGGGTGAATTCCTTCAGGAACCTGCTTTATCCTGTCACAAACTGCACGCTTTCTCTCTCTCCTTGGAGCCAAGTGGGCCCCCCCTCAGGAAGGGCATCTGGAGGTCAGGGACTGGCTCTGTCCACCAAGGCTAAGGGGACGGGGGGTTGCTACAGGGGGTCCTGAAGCGGGTCTTGGAGTCTTGGGGCTGTCTTCAGTTGAGGGGAGGGTTGTAACGTGGCTGCGGACTGCCTGACCTGACACAGACGCCTGTGCGTGCAGTACAGCTGCCCCAGAACAGTCGCTAACTCTGACTGGGCTTTTGGTGCGTAGAGTCAAATCCATATAACGTAAGATTTACCTTTTAGCCGTTCCCAGCGCACAGCTCGGTGGCATTCAGTGCATGTTCGTATTATGCAACTGTCACCGCCATCCAGCTCCACAACTGTTCTTAGCCCCAACTGAAATGCTGCTCCCATTTGTCAACTTCCCCTGCCCCCAGCCCCCGGAAGGCCCCGCGCTGCACTCTGGCTCCATGCACTGGACTAGTTCAGAAACCTCGTAGATGAGGAATCAGACAGCCTGTGTCCTCTTGTGACTGCCCCGTGTCACAAGGTTAATGTCTTCAAGGTTTGCTCATGTTGCAGCGTTTAAAGAATGTCTTTCCTCTTTAAGGTGGGATGCTATTCCATTGACTGCACACGCCACTCTAACAATCCCATTCCTCTGATGCTGGTCACTTGGTTGCTTCCCCCTTCGCGTTCTTGTGGGTAGTACTGCATGAGTCTGAATGTGCCGATTCCTGTTTGTGTGCTCGTTTTCAATTCTTTGGGGCACAGGTCCAGAAGAGGAATTGGCTGGATCACCTGGTCATTCTATTTTTAATTTTTTGACCAATTCTGTAAGGCCTGGGCCATTTTACAGCCCCACCAGTGATGAGTAAGGGTTCCAGTTCCCCCAGATCTTCCCCAACATTTACTTTCAGTTTTGTTCTGTTTTATCATAGCCAACCCGAAGAGTGGGAATAGTGTCTCACTGCGTTTTTGATTTGCATTTCTCTCATGATCAGTGATATCAAATATCTGTTTATGTGTTTATTGGCCATCTGTGTATCGTATTCCAGGTCTTTGTCCATTTTTAACATGGGTTGTTTGGCTTCTTATTGTTGAGTGGTGGGAGCTCTTTATTTGTGCTGGATCTTAGATGTGTGATTCGAAAGTATATCATCCCAGCCTGTGTATCGCCTTTCCACTCTGTCGACTGTGCCGTTTGCTGCACGGCAGTTCTACATTTCGATGTAGCGCAATTTATCTATTTTTACCTTTGTTGCCTGTGCCTCTAGTGCCATATCCAAGGAAGCACTGCGAAATCCAGCGTCACAAAACACTTCTCCCATGTTTTCTTCTAAGAGCTTGCTGGCTTCAGTCGCCAGGTTTTAAGAGGTCTGTGATAACAGCGTGAGCTCTCCTCAGGACTGACCCCGGGGACACACTCTGCACCCATCTAGAGGCCTTCGGGTCTTTGTGACTATCAGAGTGAATCTAGGAATTGGGCCGTCGATGGCACAGATGTGTTATCTGAAGCCTTGGATTCGAAAGGAATCGCTGAGTGTCTCACATTTCTATCCGTATCCTCGGAACTAGTGACGATGGAAATCGCGGCTTCTCTTCTCCGGGAAGTGTAAGTTTGCCTCTTTTGAGCCGCACATGCACAAAGTCGTTGCACTGTCACAGTGCAGTAAGACCCCCATGTAGGCCTGGAGCCAGGAATTACGAGGACTTAGGCAGAGACCAACACCAGGAGCCTCAGGGGGAAAGAGAAAGCTGCAGGGAAGGAGAGATGGAGCCTGGCCCAGGTCGAGGGTCAGGACTTGGAGAGGCAAGGAGAACGGGGCCGTTTGCGCTCACCGCCATTCCCCGAGCACTTGCCGTGTGCCAGGCACTGTGCTCTGCCCGCTGCACACTTTATCTCAATCGCTAGTCCCAACCTTGCAGTTATCATGTCTCTATTTTATCATCACAAGCCCTGAAGCTCAGAGATTTGCCTCATATTCCCCAGATAGTAAGTTGTGAAGCAGAGACTTGAAGCCAGATTTATTTATCTCAAAACCTCTACTCTCCACCACTCTGCTACTCTAGCAGGAGAGCTTTGAAACTTGGACAAAGCAGACATCCCAGATGGAGACAAAAGAGTAAAGGGTGGGGCCAGTTGCTGTGGTGTAGCAGGTAAAGCCACAGCCTGCAGTGCCGCCATCCCTTATGGGCGCCGGTTCGAGTCCCAGCTGCTCCACTTCTGAAAGCAGTAGATGGCCTAAGGCCTTGGGCCCCTGCACCCGCGTGGGAGACCCGGAAGAAGCTCCTGGCTCCTGGCTTCAGATCGGCCCAGCTTCGGCCATTGCAGCCATCTGGGGAGTGAACCAGTGAATGGAAGACCTCTCTCTCTCTTTCTCTCTCTGCCTCTTCCACTCTAACTCTGCCTTTTAAATAAATGACTAAATCTTTAAGAAAAAAAAAAAGAGTACAAGAGCACTTCCAAAAATCTGTCAGGGGGTGGATAATTGGTGTTGTGGTTAAGATGCCAGTTGCGGTGACCATATCCCATATCAAAGTGTCTGGATTCAATTCTTTTTTTTTAAATTATTTATTTTTTTTTATTTGAAAGGCAGAGTTACAAAGAGAGAGAGAGAGAGAGAGAGAGAGTTCTTCTCTCTGCTGTTTCACTCCCCAAATGACCACAGTGGCTGGAGCTGGGCCACGCCAAGGCCAGGAGCCTGGAACTCTAGGAGTCTAGAACTTTCTCTGGGTCTCTCACATAGGTGCAGGGGCCCATGCACTTGGACCATCTTCTGCTGCTCTGCCAGGCACATTAGCAGAGAGAGCTGGATCAGAATGGGAGCAGCTGGGACTCAAACTGGCGCCCATATGGGATGCTGGCGTCACCACAGGCAGTGACTTCATGGGCGACACCACAATGCTGGCCCCCTGGATTCGACTCCAGCTCCTGATTCCAGCTTCCTGGCAGTGTGCTTTCTGGGAGGCAGCGGGTGATGGCTCAAGCGCTTGGTTCCCTCTCACCTATGTGGGAGACCTGGGTTGGGTTCCTGGATTCAAGCTTTGGCCTGGCACAGCCACAGCTGTTGCAGGCATCTTAGGGTGTGAACAAGTAGAAGGGAACTAATTCGTTCTCTTTCTCTCCCCCACCCCCCATCAACAAACTGATCATTTTTTTAAACTGTAGGAAATTGGAATTAAACAATAATGCACATTTCCTGTGGATTTTTGAAGACCACCCCCAACCTCCTCCCCATCCCCGGAGGTAGCATGCAGAAATGGGCACAAGCCGGGGTTTGAAATCAGAGAGGAGGGCTGGCTGGGAAGGCTTGGGGTCTAGGCCTCAGGGATGGAAAGCTGGCTGAGTGGGGTGCGCAGGGTTATAGGAAGCCATCAATGGCAGCACAGGGGATTAGGTCTGCATCTGCTGGGAGGATGGCGTCACACCTGGGGCTTCAATGCTAATCTTCCAGTCTACCTCTTCCCTCTCTAAAAACCAGGATACGGAGGCCCCGAGAGTTTAAGCGACCTGGGGATGGTGACAGGCAATAGGGAACCATTGCAAGCTCTTGAGCAGGGTGGTGAGGGAGAAGCTTACAGCAGCCCCAGACGGGATGCTTTGGCAGCAGGGCCCATGAGCAGCAAGTGAAGGGACTCGGAGAAAGCCCGCGGCACGAAGCAAGCAGCTCTTCCTGCGGTTTTGCTGGAGGAGCAGGTGCCTCCCTCTGCCGTGGGGGCACAGTGGCCCATGTTCCACCCCAGCTCCTTCCAGCTGAGGCTCGCTGCTTGGGAAGATGTGCAGACAGGTGTGGGGCAGGTGTCATCAGAAGACATAGACTCGTTTCCCCCGCTAGGCTCTGTGGCCTCCGTGGGCACAAATGCTGGCAAATCCCACGTGCCAAGCCACAGCCTTGTCCCATCCTCCCCCACTTCTTTCAATGGCAGGCCTGGCCAGGGTGCCGTGTCTCAGATCACGGATCTCTGGTTCTGAAAGGCCAGCGGCCAGGAAGCCTCCTGGCACCCATTTTTCTGCTGTCTTCCCGAACATGACACTAGCCCAGGCCTCTGTGAACCTAACCCACCTGTTCTGTGAAGGTGTCGTAGCAGGAAAGGTAAGGTAAGGCAAGAGCCCCTCAGGCAGGGGTGCTGACCCCACCCTGCTTGGGCCGAGCCCTCACCTGGGCAGAACTGCAGGTTCACTCTCCCCCCAAGCCCAGCGAAGCCTGCCCTGGTTGACAGCCCTCCTCTGAGACTCTCTTTGCTTAATGAATTCTAGTAATAGCTGCCACCCTTCGGGTGCTTGCTCCACGTGGATCACCGTGCTAAGCATTTGGCACGCATGATCTCATTTTATTCCTACGACCCTATGATGAAGATATTATTATCCCTGTTTTGCACATGATGAAGCTGAGGCTCAGAGCTGTTAAATAATTTGCCTAAAGCCACATAGCTAGAGGAGGCAGGACTTGATCCAACAGAAGCCTGCTGTCTCCAGAGCCTGTGCTTTCATCCATATGATCACCTGCGTTCAAAGAGCTGGGAGCAGGGGCCCTGCCACGGAGAGCCAGGCCCCCAAGGGTGGCCTTGTCGCTTCCTGACACCATCACCTGTGTCTCAGTGTTTCTGGGAGCCAAGAGCTGACCTCTTCCTCAAAGCAAACTCTTGGACCTGAATCTTTTGCTTTTACTGTTATTTTTTGAAAAGCAAAGTGATACAGAAAGAAGGACATACACACACATACACACAGAGAGAGAAATAGAGAAGAGAGAGCGAGAGAGAGAGAGAGATCTTCCACTTACTGATTCACTTCCCAAATGGCTGTAACAGCCAGGGCTGAGCAAGGCTGAAGCCAGGAGCCAGGAACTCCATCCAGGTCTCCCATGTGCGAGGCACAGACCCAAGTAACTTGGGCCATTTTCCACTGCTCTCCCAGGCGCATTAGCAGCAAGTTGGATCAGAAGTGAGGCACCAGGACTTGAACCAGAACTCCGCTACAGGATGCTGGCATTGCAAGCCACAGCTTAGCCTGTTGTGCTACATTGCTGGCCTCTTGGGCCTGAATCTGAGTGGTAGCTGGGCCCTTATGCTCCACTCAAAAGTGATGTTCAAGAAAAATTAAAAACATTTACATTTCCTTCTCACCATTCATACGGAGAGCGTCACGCAGGTATACTTCAGCCAAGGGGGCCAGGACTGCCACTGGTGCATGCATTCATTCGACAAATATGTATTTATTATAACCCAGCCATGCACTAAAGTAGTCAAGTTCAGCAGGCTCAGGACTGGGGTAAAATCAGTGGGATACCTGCTCACCTCAGAGGCGTGTTTAGATAATCTTCTAGGCCATAGTAAGGAGGTTAGGTTTCACATGCGCTGTTTCAGGGTCCCAGGCACTGTGGTGGGTGTCTGTCACGCAGGTGGGTGTCTCTGTAGTTACAGATAGGAGAGAGATGGTGAGGTCAAAGACAACTCAGTGAGTCAGTCCACCCTGCCCTGGCTCTCACCTTGAACTTGAAGCAGCAAACAAGTCCAGTGTCCAGTATCCAAGAGAGAAAGTGGAGGAGGGTCTGATGGAGGCCAAGGAGGAAGAAGGAGCTCTTGATTCTGTAGTCTCAACGTGCCTTGTCCATCAAAGCAGTTGTGCTAGCGTCAGGTGTTCAAGTATGTTACAATGTCTTCACATTCCACTTTCCGTGGGAGCTTACTCTGCCAAGCACCCTGTATGTTTCACAGAATCCTCACAACAGCTCGAGGAGATGGGCGCTGCGAATATTCCCACTTTACAGACATGGAGGCTCCAACGCAGAGCTTGCACAACACGCTCCGGGTCAACCAAGGCAGAGCCAGGCTGGGCCAGGGGTAGGTGAAGCCCACGAGGGCGGTGCGTCCAGCTCCTGCTACTCCAAGCCAGGGCATCACCTTTCCCAGGACCCTCTCCCAGGACAGGCCAGGAGCTTAACTCTGCTGGCATCGTGACGGCTGGGGACAGTTCTCAGCACTTTGTTTTGCCTCTTCTCTTAGGAATGGGGAAGTGCGGGAGCCAGTGTTGTGGTGCAGTGCATTAAGCTGCTGCCTGGGATGCACCGGCCTCCCACATCGGAGTTCCAGGTTTGAGTGCCAGCTGCTCTGCTTCCGATCCGGCTGGCTGCCAGTGCTCCTGGGAAAGCAGCAGGTGATGGCTCAAGTGCTAGGATCCCTGCTAACCAAGTGGGGTACCTGGATTGAGCTCCTGGCTCCTGGCTTCGGCCTGGCCTAGCCCGAGGCCTTGCAGCCATTGAGGAGTAAGTCGGCAGATGGAAGATTCTCTCTCTCTCTCTCTTGCTTTGCCTTGCAAATAAATACAATAAATCTAAAGAAAGGAAGAATGCAAGAGCGAGTGAGCCATGGGCAGGGGGAAATCAGATGAAACAAATCAAGGAGTGGCTGAGGCAGGCGGAGGGGCAGGGAAGCACCGGAGCCCTGAGCTGCCCACCCAGAGCTCGGACCTCGAAGGCACACAGTTCTGCATTTCAGGCCAGAACACAGAGGCTCCCTAAGCCTGAGGCCCACTGATGCCCCGGGCTCTCGCCAGCTCTTCCACGCAGTCTCCCCTTTCTTAGGCAGATGTCCCGACTGGCTGGGAGATCATACCTCCTGCTACAGTGGTGAGGACTGCTGAAAGGTGGGGTTAACACAGCAGGCAGCTGTCATTTCTGGGTTTTTACGATGCACCCTCACTGTGCAAGGCGCTGGCGCATATGCCACTGCACCCTCTGAAAACTCCCGCAAAGCTGCCTTTACCCTAGTCCTGGACACGCTGAACGTCACTCACGTGGCGCCTCCATTTGACAGATATAGAAACTGAAGCTCAGAGAGGTGAAGTCACTTCCCCCAAGTCACACAGCTTAGTAATCAGCCGAGCTATGTCTGCCTGAAGATGATAACCATTGCCCTAAGTCTCAGTTGATATACAGTAGTATTTTAAAGTTTCTTTTGAGCTCTTTTCTATGGCATAGGAAAGCTGATTTCCTTATGACTAAGGTTGTTAGTCTAACGTTCTGAGAAAACACATCTATCAACCAGCCCTGAGATGTTCTGAGATGAGTTTGGGAGCCAGGCGCCTGTGACAGTTGAATAAAGAATTTTGCATAGGAGCTGAGGCCACATTACGCTGGCTCCTGATTTCTGTTCCTGTGTGGGGATGTCACAACTAACAAGGCTTATGTTGCAATTTGGCTTCTAATGGTTTCAGGAAAAAAAGCTCTACGTTGTCATTGTCGGCTTTTTCCCAATGACATTTGCATTTTCATTTCTATCAGAAGTCCACTTTGGCGTAGGAAGGCAGCTGTAGTCATTGGAAACTGTTCTTCCCTAGAAAACAATCGTGGCTGTAATAAGCAAAAGAAATAGAAAATGCCCACAGGGGAAAGGAAGTCATTCACTGGGTGTCAGATTCAGCAAGCACACCGAGAAAACTTGGGGATTTTCTAGAATTTTCTGGCATTTAAGATTTGCACGAAGTGGGGGGAGAGGGAAAAGGCATTGCATTTCAATCCCACTGGGCAGCGGCCAGGTACACATTGCTTCCAGAACCATTCCCAAATGTCCCAATCACCTCCTAGCGACGCTCTCTCTTCCCCAGACGGCACATGCGGGTGGCTGTGGGGGGATACAAGGTCACGATTGCTCTAAAATTATTCATAATAAAAACACATTTTGAGGCTCGATTCTAAATGTTAAACTTAAATTTGAGCGATTTAATTGCCCGTTGAATAGAAATGAAATCCCACCGGCAGGCAGTTATTTCTTATAGCCACTGTGTGTGAAATTGAAATCTGTAGATACCATTTCAAATATTCACCTTCTCTAAGGGAGTTCTCCCCAAAGACTTGTGAAAGATAAGAAACTGACCCAAAGTCATATTCACTAATCTCTTTTTCTTTATGCGCTCGGGTCAAAGCAGAAGGATATTATTAAAAGGAAACTTTATGCCCTGAAGTCGGCTGTTCTGAAGTTACCTCTTGAAACTCAAGGATGTATTTATTTTAACAATGGATTTGAACCCCATGCAAAACTGGCAGCCAGGAAGGTAGCAACTTATCAGATTTAATAAAAGCAAGTAGATGCAAAGGCAGTATCTAGTCTCTGAGATAATGACCATTCAGTGGAAAAGACTTTACTTAGGGTGAGGTGAAGGAACCTTCCTCCTCCTTTTTTTTTTTTTTTAAATAGGGAACATCAGGGACGGCGCTATGACTTTGTGGGTAAAGCTGGCATCCCATGTGGGCACCGGTTCGAGTTCTGGCTGCTCCGCTTGTGATACGGCACTCTGCTAATGCACCTGGGAAAGCAGTGGAAGATGGCCCACATGCTTGGGTCCCAGCACCTGTGTGGGAGACCCAGAAGAAGCTCCTGGCTCCTGGCTGCAGATCAGCACAGCTCCAGCCATTCTAGCCATTTGGAGAGTGAACCAGCAGATGGAAGAGCTCGCTCGCTCTCTCTTTGCTTCTGCCTCTCTGTAACTCTGCCTCCCAAACAAATAAATAAATCTTTAAAAAAAAACAACAAGGAACAGCTTTATGATTTGGGTGGGAAATTATTATTTTTTTTAAAGATTTATTTATTTATTTGGAAGGCAGAGAGAGAGAGCAGGAGAGAGAGAGATCTTCCATCCACTGGTTCACTCCCCAAATGGCTACAAGGGCCAGGGCTGGGCCAGACTCAAACCAGCTTCCATACGGGGTGCCAGCTCTGCAGGCAGCAGCTTAACCTGCTATACCACGGCACTGACCCCAGGAAATTCTTATTTAACCCCCATTTCACCTTTAAATTTAATTTCAAGCTCTTTTATTATTTATTTAAATACTTATTTATTTGAAAGACAGAGTTATAGAGACAAGGAAAGACTCAGAGATAGACAGTGAGAGATTTTCCATCTGCTGGTTAATTCCCTAAATAGCCTCAACTAGCCAGGTCTGGGCCAGCCTGAAGCCAGGAGCCTGGAACTCCATCTAGATCTCCCACGTGAGTAGCAGGGGCCAAGTACTCAGGCCACCTTCTGCTGATTCCCCAGGCTCATTAGCAGGGAGCTGGATTCGGAGTGGAGTAGCCAGGACATTAAATGGCGCTCTTATTGGATGCAAGTGACACAGTTTGGGACTTAACTCACTGTACCACAATGCCGGCCCCTCAAACTTCTTTGTAAGTGATCTCAACAGTGTCTCTTATGAAGATATAGCAGCCGCCTCTCTGTGCGCTTAATATGTGCCAGGTACTTTCTATACACTGTCTCCCACCTGTTATCACTTTCACTCCATCAGAAATCCATGTGCCATACCTTGGAAGCACTGATTTCATCCACACAATAACCTATGCAATAGCTTCTGTCATTCCCATTTTACAGGTGCGGGTGCTGGGAGCTTAAATTCCTACTGTTAGCCCAGGTGCACTTAGATGGTAAAGGGAGGGTTAGAATACAGTCTGGCTTCGGTGGCTCTATCCAATACTGACTCCCAGATTAAGCAATTTTCTTAGGCTACACTGGCTGATAACTAAGAGCGGTGGAAACCAGGAGCAAGGACCCCCATCTGGCCGGCGCTCCCATGTGGGTAGCACAGGCCCAGGGACTTCAGCCACCTTCTGCTGCTTTACCGGGTGCCTTAGCAGGGAGCTGAATTGGAAGTGGAGCAGAGGGGACTTGAACTGGCTCTCCCATGTGGGAAGTGAACTCCCTGCACCCCACACCACCCCCAAGTCCCAGCATTTAACCACCGCTGGTGAACAGGTGAACTGTTCATCACAACCTATTTGGTTATTTTCAATTCTTACAGAAATGAAAGTAAGGTGGTGGGTTAAATGTGTATCACAGAATTCAGGCCTGCCTACAAAATCTAGGGACTTGTTAAACAATTAAAACTAATTGTTTAGTTTTGTTTAATACCCCTTTATGTACTGAAGACCTGACTTGGACCCAAAGGGGTGCGTAAGGCTTCCGTAGACAGCCGCGCGAGAGATTTTGGTTATACCCGTTAGAGACCCAACCCTGGAGCACAGGGAGGACACACGCCGAGGGCACACAGGCCACAGTGCGTTCTAGTTGGGCTGTGGAAAACTAGTGAGGATCTGGCCCTGCACAGGGAAAACCAAGCCTGCTTGGTTTTGCTTGCCGCCTCAGGGGGAGTTCATCCAGGCTCCTCAGTGCCATCTTTAAAATGGGAATAAAATGCCTGTGACCTTCATCCCTACTGTTCCTATCAAACTATGGATTCCGAAAGTGCTTGGTAATTTCCTCTTTATGACGGGCCTCCAGCAAAAGCAGGCCTACGGGAACGTCTGAACATCTGAACGTCTGAACGCAGACATTTTCAATAGCTTTCAAGTTGGCCTCTGGGCCAGGGCAGCCTTCTCCTCCCGCCTTCGGCGCCCCTCGCTTGTCCAGAACTCGCTCTCGAGGTTGGGGGTGAACCCGAACCCTCAAATCGAGTCGGCCTCCTTTTCCTTCGCCTGCCCCACCTCGGGAATGTTCTGGATCGGATCATTGGGAACGCATTACGGGGGGGGGGGGGGGGGGAGACAGTTGAGTCGCAGGCGTATGCTCTCCGCCAGATGCCCAGGGAGGGAATTCTGCCGCTGGCAGATGGAGAGAGGGACCCGCGGGGATTAACTGCCCCCAGCCCTGCCCAGGCGTGCCCCGGCGTGCGGTCCCTGCCCGCACAGCTCCAGCGGCCACGAGCCCGGCGCCCGCGGAGCCGCGCCGTCCGGGGCACCGCTGCGCCGCGCGCCCCTGGACCTGGGACCGCGAACCCGGGACGGGCGCGAAGGTACTCGTCACGGCGGCTTTCGTGGAGGGTGCCTGCTTCCCATTTTGGTCGTTTTGCCTTGCTTGAGCTGCCCGGTGGGTTACTTTGAGCCTTAAAGCCAACGGGGACTCGCGGAAGAGGGGAAACCCTGAACGATGATCCAGGGGGCAGCCGAGCCTCCTCTCCAAGGAGAGGTGATCCCAGAGCCACTCTGCGTCCCCGACGCTGGCCCCTTTAAGAAACCAAGTCAGTCCTGATGCGGCTGCTGTTTGTATTGCTAATCCCCAGGAGCCCCGTTTAAAAAAAAAAAAAAAAAAAAAAGGCAGAATAAAAGGGGAGGGGGGCGGGCAGCTGTCTCTTTAAATGTGATTTCCTTCTATTGTATTTGAATCGTGATCAGGAAAAAGGAAATGAAACCAGAGACAGAGGGAAGCTGAGCGAAAATAGACCTTCCCGAGAGAGGAGGAAGCCCGGGGAGAGACGCACGGGCCCCTCCCCGCCCCAGGCCGCCGCCCCCGGGCTGCCCTCGGCGGCGAGCTGCGCGCCGCGACCCGGCCGGAGGTGCGAGGGGCTCGGGCGGCCGGGCGGGCGCGCACCATCCCGGCGGGCGGCGCCAGCGCGCGAGCGGGACCGGGCGGCGGCGGCGGCGGCGGCGGCGGCGGGACCGCGATGGAAGGTTAAGTCCTGAGCGGCGGCGGCAGCTGCAGCCGCCCGGGGCCAGGCTGCGCGCTCCGGCCCCCGCCTCGGCCGCCGCGCGCCCGCAGCCCGGTGATTCGCTCTCTCTCTTTGGCGTTTGAAGGGAGCGCGGTGACTGTCCTTGAGCGCGGAGGGGCGAGCTCGCCGCCGGAGCGCCGGAGCAAGAGGAGGCTCAGGAGCGGCGGCGCCCGCGCATCCGAGGGGGTCCGAGCCCTCGCCGCCGGCCAGCCCCGCGCCACAAAGGGAGCGCCCCCGCCGCCCGGCACGCCGCCTCCCTCCCCAATGTCCTCGGCCATCGAGAGGAAGAGCCTGGACCCATCCGAGTAAGTGTGGTGCCCCTGCCCCTGTCCCTGTCCCTGCCCCCCCATGGCGTCCACGGCCCTGCGCCCCGGAGCGGCGGGGTGGCGCGGGCGGCCCGCGAGGCGGCTCCAGGTGCGCGCCCGCAGCCTGTCCTTGGCCCCTTCTGCCTTACGCGGGACTCTCCCTTCCTCGCGGGTGACTCCGGGAGGCACTGGAGAGGGACAGGGAGGAGGGCGGTAGGGACGGGGCTGAATCCCGCGCCTCCGTGGGCCCTTCCAGGTCGCTCGAGACGCTCCCCAAAGCCACCGCGGGCCAGAAAGTTTGCACCGGCGCAGGCATGGGCGGGGGGGGGGGGGGGGGGCTCAGAGCCGCGCAGGTGCAGACCTGAGAGCACCCAGGGCTTGGTTCTGGTCCCTTCTCCCCGATCGCCCCTTTCTGGCCCCCTTTCTCTTTGTCCATTTGGTATTGGAAAGGGACACATCCCCGGGGGGAGGCCTCTAGGGGTCCCCGACGGCCCCCTTCGCGATCTGCAGGTGAACCGAGTGTCGGCACGCGGGGAACAGGCGGTAAGGGGGTCCGACCGTCCACCTCGGAGCCCGCTCTGGCCTCCAGAGACTTCTAGAGCAGCCAAATCCGGAGTTAATCTGGGCGCAGGGACCCCGGCTCGGGGAGGCAGGGGGATGCGTGTCTTTAGAGTTAGTGCACCACTTAGTGTGTCTGTGTGTTGTTCCGGGTCAGGGGATCAGAGCTCTTAGGGGCGTTTGCCGCACCTGTTGGCTGAGCCAAGCGCTGGTTTGGACCGTTCGCCTATCCCGGTGTGTCCCCGCAAGCCCCTCCTCCGCTTTTCATGTGGGCAACTAGGGTTTTTAAGCTCTCATCTTCCCCTCCCTGAATGCCCTTGTTAGAGTCGTTAGCTGTCTGGTGTTGAGAATTTTTATTCCTTTGAAATCCCCATCTAATCCTTTGAAGGGATTTGTTACACAAGACCAAAGGAGCTGGTTAATAACTTGTCCATTTGCGCTTTTAAAAGGCATTTGTTTTGTTTTTTCTTTTCCTGCTTGAAAAGAATTGTGCTTTCCTGCTTTTCCCCCCACCCCCACCCCACTTCCATTTCAGCCTCCTATGGTGTTTATTTACCTGGAGTTCATCCTCCCTTAGCAGCATAAAAGCTCATCGTGTTCTCATAGCACAGGAAGTACCAGGATCCAAACAGAATCTAACCATCACAATTGGGTCTCAGAACAAAAACAAAACAAAACAAACCCGGCCTTTGGGCGGAAAGTAACTAAGGTTCCCTTTGAACAGTATGGATCTATGCAATCAAGAGTTGGGAGGGGAGGTTGTTCACTTTTTCATGAACCTAGAGTGACAGCTGAGCCTTGAGCTCTCAGAGGCTGGGCAAGACCATAGTGGTACCATAAAGGGAGTGAATTGCGTGGCGAGGTGCCTAATGCCTTTTCCATCAGCAGAACCCAGGCACTAATCCTTTTATTAGCAGATAAATCTGGGGGTTCCGTTCCTTGCAGGATGTTTGCTCTTTAAGTTGGTGCTTAGCCGCTCAGGTTAGGAGATTGAAGTTCCCTCACTTCTTTAGCTCTGCTGCCTGGTTGCCTGAGAAGAGAGGTTGTTGTGAGATGGACAGGCTAGTTGAGAAAGTGCTGCAGACACACACACACACCCACACACACACCCTGCACCCCGCTCCTCTCTCAAAGATTGTCAAAAAATTCGCCGGAACTGAGGTGGTGGTGGTGGTGGTATGCAGGTGTAATACTCCAGAAAGACTCTGGGGGAACATAAATACTAATTGGAGGGTGAATCCAATTAGTGGTGGATTGTCTGCTGGATTGTCCACCAGAGCCAGTGGTGTCATTATCATTTGTTAGGAGACGATGGACGGAGCCAATACCTATCCTGCCCTTGTCCATCTCATCTCAGGCCAGCACCGGGGCTCCTCTGCTTTGCATCTGCCCAGACTCCCAATCCCCCCAGATGCCTTGCTGTGCACTTGCCCAAAGTCAGCTTAGGGCCGGCGCCGCGGCTCAATAGGCTAATCCTCCGCCTTGCGGCACCGGCACACCGGGTTCTAGTCCCGGTCGGGGCACTGGATTCTGTCCCGGTTGCCCCTCTTCCAGACCAGCTCTCTGCTGTGGCCAGGGAGTGCAGTGGAGGATGGCCCAAGTGCTTGGGCCCTGCACCCCATGGGAGACCAGGAGAAGTACCTGGCTCCTGGCTTCGGATCAGCGCGGCTGCCACTGGAGGGTGAACCAACGGCAAAGGAAGACCTTTCTGTCTCTCTCTCTCTCACTGTCCACTCTGCCTGTAAAAAAAAAAAAAAAAAAAAAAAAAAGGTGAATTCATTACAAATTGTAGAGTAGAAATAGGAATAAATGATAAAAAAAACAAAGCTTAGGTCATCAAGATCAGCATCTCCGAATCGCGGATACCTGCCCAGGTGCGTGCTGGGGAGATCTTCAGCCAGAATTCACGAATGCAGAGACGTCTGCTGTGCAACCCGTGGCCCCCACAGCCTCCACGTCTGCTGTGCAACCCGTGGCCCCCACAGCCTCCCTGTGGGTGACAAGCACAGTTCCCTCCAATCTCAGCGAAGGGCAAATTCTCCTCTTCCTCAGTAGCTTGGCAGCATCAGCGTGGCCGAGGATCGGGGAAGTAAGAGACGCGGTTCGGGAGAGGGGTGGGGGGGCGCTAGTCACTTTTCAGAAAGGAGAATGGATGTCCTCAAAGGAAACCAGACAGGCTTTGGGGAACTCCTAAAACATTCAGGGTGTCCTCTCTCTCTCTCTCTGGTAAGTTTTCAGACACTGGCTTGGGCTTGGCTTTCCTTGTTTTTAGAACAACTCCAACTTGACTTAACTTTTCTAAATAGTCATAGGGGATACTTGATACGGGCACCTGAGGTTGTCGAAGTGTGTTTTGAACGCTGGGCGCCTGAGCCGGCCGCATGGTGCTGAAGTGCCACGGGCTCAGCTTTGTGGGCGCCGGCCAATTAAGACTCAAGGTCACTTGGTGATATAGCACCTGCTGGAAATAGGAGTCTCAGCTTTATTCCTCCAAAGTACCCAGGAGTAAACTCCCTTTGGGAATTTCACAGTTGGAAGAAGGTCCATTTTTAAAAGCATAACAGATTTGAAAAAAAAATTGATTTGTCTTGAATAAGGTTCTACAAAGCACTTGTTCATGATCACAAACCAACAAGTGCTAAGATTTTCCTGTGTCCCATTTAGTGCTAGAATTGTTCTTCCACTTCCTTTTATTTTCTTTTGGCTTATATATTTATGAAAAGATTTATGTATTTATTTGAGTTACAGAGAGGTAGAAGAGGAGAGAGAGAAGTCGTCCATCCACTGGTTCACTCCCCAAATGGCTGAAACGGCCAGAGCTGGGCCAGGCCGATACCAGAAGCCAGGAGCTTCATCTGGGTTTGCCACAGGAGTGCAGGGGCCCAAGGACCTGGGCCATCTTCTACTGCTTTCCCAGGTGCATTAGCAGAGAGCTGCATTGGAAATGGAGCAGCCGGGACTCACACCAGCACCCATATGGGATGCCAGCGCCAAAAGCAGTGGCTTTACCCACTATGCCACAGTGCGGGCCCCAAAGTTATTTATTTTAAAATGTAAAACATCTCATCTAAAATTAAACATCACTGTTATCCCTTCTCCACCCCCCCCCCCCCAAAATGTAAAACAAAAAAGTCCAGACTCCGGGGGAGCAAAATGAATAGGAAGCCTTTTTTTTTTTTTTTTAAGAATTATTTTATTTATTTTATTTGAAAGGCAGAGTTAGGGGGCGGGGGGAGTCTTCCATCTGCTGGTTCACTCCCCAAGTGCTGCAATAGCTGGGGCTGGGCCAAGCTGGAGCCAGGAACTTCTGGGTCTCCCACGTGGGAGCAGAGGCCCAAGCACTTGGGCCATCTTCTGCCTCTTTCCCAGGCCATTAGCCAGGAGCTGGATCAGAAGTGAAGCAGCCAGGGCCGGCGCTGCGGCTCACTAGGCTAATCCTCCACCTTGCGGCGCCGGCACACCGGGTTCTAGTCCTGGTCAGGGCGCCGGATTCTGTCCCGGTTGCCCCTCTTCTAGGCCAGCTCTCTGCTGTGGCCCGGGAGTGCAGAGGAGGATGGCCCAAGTGCTTGGGCCCTGCACCCCATGGGAGACCGTAGCGCGCCAGCCGCGGTGGCCATTGGAGGCTGAACCAACGGCAAAGGAAGACCTTTCTCTCTGTCTCTCTCTCTCACTGTCCACTCTGCCTGTCAAAAAAAAAAAAAAAAAAAAAAAGTGAAGCAGCCAGGACTCAAACTGGCACTCATATGGGATGCTGGCACTGTAGGCAGTAGCTAACCTGCTACGCTACTGCACCGGCCCCTACACGTGGCTTTTTAAATTATTATTATTTATTTATTCATTTGAAAGGCAGTTACAGAAAGGCAGAGGCAGAGAGAGAGAGAGAAAGAGAGAGAAAGGTCTTCCATCTACTGTTCACTTCCCAGATGGCTGCAATGGCCAGAGCTGCACTGATCCAAAGCCAGGAGCCAAGAACTTCTTCTGGGTCTCCCACATGGGTGCAGGGGCCCAAGCACTTGGGCCATCTTCTACTACTTTCCCAGGCCACAGCAGAGAGCTGGATTGGAAGTGGAGCAGCCAGGACTTGAACAGGCGCCCATATGGATACTGGCACTGCGGGTGATGGCTTTACCTGCTACGCTACAGCAGCGGCCTCTACGTGTGGCCTTTTAATGAAAGAACAGGTGTCCCTGGTTCCCTGTTGACAGATTGCCTGGATGAGATTTCAGCATCTGCTCGATTGCCTTCTACTCTCTGTTGGATGGTTCTTGTCCCCTCCCCCGCGCTTTCCCATATCAACTTTATCCAAGTGGGTTTTGCTGTTGTACAAATTTCATGAGAGGAAAGATGTCCATTTTAAGCTTGACAGTGGATTTGGGGCTGGTATTGTGGTGCAGTGGGTTAAGCTGCTGCTTGGGACAGCCGCACCTATGTTGGAGTGCCTGCTTCTGATTCGGCTTCCTGCTAGTGCACACCGTTGGAGGCAGCCGCTGATGGTTCAGGCAGTTGCGTCCCTGCCGCCCCTGTAGGAAACCTGGGTAGAGCTCCTGGGTCCTGGCTTCAGGCTGGCCCACCTTGGCTGTTGTGGCGTCTGAGAAGTGAACCAGTGGCTAGAAGACTCTCTCTTTCAAATAAACAAAAATAAACATATTAAAAAATCTGGAATTTGCTTCCAAGGATTCATTAAGAAAGCTGGGAAGCAGAAGTTCTGTGACAGTACTACTCCAAATAATAATAAAATAAGGAGCATCCCCACAGTGGTCTGGTGTAATTTTTATTTTGGGAAGAGAAATCAAGCTAGCATCATTTGGAACCCCGCTTCCTCCTTCTTCCCCAAGTGTGCTTCTGTGCAGTTGGGAGTTTGCAAATAGAGCTTGACACCCAGATTCCCTGGGGGAATTTGCAGATTCTTAGCGCCCTGCCTAGGCGGCTCTCCCTGGGGTGAGGCAGTGCCCTTGGGTCCTGGGTATGGGCGGGGGAGGGAGGAGAACTGTGAAGACCCACCAGGAGGTAGGAGGGGAGGGCAGGGAGGAGGAGAGGATGCTGGCCGTGGGAAGGAAACAGCGCCGCCTGCAGGTAGACCCACCAGGAGGTAGGACGGGAGGGTGGGAAGGAGAAGGGTGCGGCCGTGGGAAGGGAGCAGCGCCGCCTGCAGTTGCCCTGGACACCTTGATTCCCTGCGTTTACTAATAGGATCTGGGGTGTGAGGCCCAAGCTCTTGTGTCTGAACCCGAGGTTGCCCGGGCCTCTGCAGTCCACGTCCTTTCTGCTTTTGCCACCGGGAAGCACCAGAATGAGGCTCCCGGTGTGGCCCGGAGCGATCGCTGGCCGACTCCCCTCACCCGCTCATGCCCCTCTCCATCATCCTGACCCGTCCCTGACGCTCCGCCTCTCTCCAGGGAACCCGTGGATGAGGTGCTGCAGATCCCCCCGTCCCTGCTGACATGCGGCGGCTGCCAGCAGAACATCGGGGACCGCTACTTCCTGAAGGCCATCGACCAGTACTGGCACGAGGACTGCCTGAGCTGTGACCTGTGCGGGTGCCGGCTGGGGGAGGTGGGCCGGCGCCTCTACTACAAGCTGGGCCGGAAGCTCTGCCGGAGAGACTATCTCAGGTAGGGTCCCCGCCGCCCCTCTGGGGACACCTGAGTCAGGGAGCTGGTCCCCCAGTGCTGCCCGGGACGCTGACGGCCACTTCCTCCTGTCCCAGGGAGTGGGAACCACCAAAGTGCGCTCAGCGGCTCCCCCTAGGGGTCAGACCTGGGAAAAGGCTGGGGCGGGGCACACAGAACTGCCACAGGAGCTGGGGGTATTTGCATGGATAAGTTAGGGGGTGGCTTCTTAGGAGCTCAATTTATTTTACTCTTTTTCCCCCAAAGATTTATGATATGAAAGTCAGGGCAGCAGAGGTAAAGAGAGGTCTTCCATCTGCTGGTTCACTCCCCAAACGGCCCCTATGGCTCGGGCTGGACCGTGCTGAAGTCGGAGGCCTGGAACTCCATCCTGGTCTCCCACGTGGGTGCTAGGGGCCCAAAGACTTGGGTCATTTTCTGCTGCTTTCCCAGGCAGATTAGTAGGGAGCTGGCTCGGAAGTGGAGCAGCCGGGGCCTGAACTGGCGCTGCCGGCATTCCAGGTGGCTGCTTAGCTCCTGGCACCATGATGCCGGCCCCAGGAGCTCATTTCAGTACCTGGAAACATAGATAGGTTATAAATACTCTTTGATATGACTCCAAAATTGTGTGATAAGGAAGGTAAAGGTAGAACAAAGCATATTCTTGCCGTGGAGCTCCATGGTAGCAAGGTGATGGTCAACAGACATAAGGGTGCTGGGGTCCGTAGTGGCTTTGCGGCCTGACACCACTGCGTTCCAGCTATGTGGCTTGGAGAGGTTCCTTACCCTCCCTAAGCCTCGGTTTCCTCATCTGTGAAGTGGGGATCACAGTAGTAGGAAGAGGAGCAGGTAAAGTCCTTGGCTTGGTGCACGCATGTCAAGTCCTCATCAGCTGCTCTCAGAACCTTCCCTCGGGTCGGTCAGATTAGCAAGGAGGGGGAAGAAGAGAGGGCTAGGGCGGGAACCCTGAAATCCCAGGGGGACAGGCGCTGGGGACATCTCCTAGGCTCTGGGTTTCGATCTTGGCTGTGTGAACTTTCCAGGACTCAGCGAGCGTCTTTGCCTGGAACACCCCAGCATTGCTTGTCTCACACCAGCTGCCATGCAGACTCCGCATCTGTGCCCTGGGCTGTGGGATCTGCTCAGCTGTGCAGCTGTGGGTTTTGCACCCTCCTCCCGTGGCCCGGAGTCCACGGAGCGGGCAGCCCTAATACAGGAGGAGCCCACAGCCCGTGGAAATGTGTTTCAACTCCAGTTCCCATGGCTGCTAGGCCAGCTCTTCCTCCCAGACCTGCCCTCAGAGCATTTTGCATGAGAAAACATGAGGACACGGGAAGCTCATCTGTCTACCCATAGACCAGTGGAACAGGCTTTTCCCTTCCGCTCAAATTCTCTGATAAAGTCCTTGCAAATTTGGCAGTTCTGAGAGAAGAAGTGGGATTTTTCAGTGCCTGTGATGATAATTTTGGTCATTTTATTTTTTTTTAAAGCCACAAGAAAATAGATCGGGGATAGATACAGAGGTGGTTCTGCTCACTCCCTGTTTGCCAAATCAGTCACAAAGCAGACTGGTACACGAGTCCCACCGGGCCCCTGCCGACATCCCTGTCAAATCATTTGAATCTTATTAAATGAAGCGCAGATGCAGTAAGGTCAAAGAGCCCCAGCTTCTCACTATCTCTACGGTTTTATATAACATTCGAGAACAGAGCCAGTGCTGCCTGGGCTTGTTAATCTTTTCCATTTTCAAAAAGGAGAGAAAAAAATAGGCTGGGAGAATCCAATGTTAATTAACTTGTGTCTTGGTGACATGAAATAATTCTTCTCCCCGCTAGATTCCTCGGCAACATGTTAATTAACTCCGTGTTGGTGCCGGGGCGTCCACAGCCATCCTTTAATATTTATATTATTGTTATTAAAATGGGCAGCAGAGAGCTTAAGACGTGACACCTCTTGACAGTGGAGAAAAGATTACTCTTTGCTTCAGGGATGGTCGTTTCGCTGTGGACTTGTTTACTTGCGTTCTTAGCATATCTGGTGGGGTCTGTTTAAAAATGTTTTAAATTTATTACTGGAAAGGTAGACAGAGTCCTTTCATCTACCAGCTCATTTCCCAAATGCCTGTAACAGCTGTGTTTGGGCCAGGCTGAAGCCAGAAGCCTGGAACACAGTAGCACGTGTGTGGCAGGTACCCAGGTTCTGCTGTCTCTGAAGTACACAGAGGCAGGAAGTCGGAACCAGGAGCGGGGCAGGACTCAAACCCAGGCAGTGTGACAGGGGATTCGGGCGTCCCAAGCAGTGGCTTCACGGCCGCGCACAACACCCAGCCCCTGGCGGGGCCTTTGGACAAAGCCGTGGGAGGAGTGACCCATTGCGTCCTCTGAAGGGTCCAGCCCTTCTTGCCCCAAGGTGACTTTCTGTGGCTGGCCTGCCGTTCTGGTCCTTTCCAGACACGTGTGGCCTCACGTATTCCCCAGGCTCCTATGCTGAACCTCAATCCTGCTGCTGGCAGTCTAACAGGGGCTGTTAGTGCTGCTATCCAGCCTGGATCCCCTTGGATCTCTCTCTCCCTCTCTCTTAAACATTTTTTTTTTTTGAAAGGCAGAGTGTAGAAAGAAGAGAGAGAGAGAGAAAGAGAGAGGGAGAGAGACAGACAGACAGACATCTTACATCTGCTGGTTCACTCCCCAGTTGGCCTCAACGGCTAGGGCTGGGCCAGGCTGAAGCAGGAGCCAGGAATTTATTCTGGGTCTCCCATGTGGTTGTCAGGGGCCTATACACTTGGGCCATCTTCCACTGCTTTCCCAGGTGCATTAGCAGGGAGCTGGATTGGAAGTTGAGCAACTGGATCTGGAACTGGCACTCATAAGGGATGCCAGCTTTGCAGGCAGAGGCTTAATGTGCTATGCCACAATGCTGGCCCCTGGATATCTCTCTCTTTCTCTCTCTCTCTCACCAATTTTTGTGTGGTATCCCTGCCCACCACCCCTGCTGCTTGTACTTTCAACAGCCAGTATCTTCAGCTATTACAGCCAGAAGTGCCCTATGGATTCTTTGCAAAGTTTCTGGAAAATGGAATGAGAATATACATTTATGTTGGTGCAAAAAATTTTGAACTCTGTGTAGTTTTCTCATAATATGCATTCTTATAAACTGTTTGAAGACCAACCTCATATGCATGGATTTCAGAAATCTTCTGTGCCAAAATAAAATGATCTTAAATTCCATTTTCCATTAACCTTTTAAAAATTATTTATTTTCATCTTATTTGAAAGCGAGACAGAGATCTTCCATCTGCTGGGTCTCTTACCAAATGCCTGCAACAGCTGAGGCTGGGCCAGGCTGAAGCCAGGAGCCTGGAACTCCATCTGGGTCTCCCACATGGGTGGCAGGGGCCCAAATACTTGAGCCATCACCTGCCGCCCTCCAGGGTGTACCTCACCAGGAAGCTGGAATGGGAAGAGGAGCAGGCGGTTGAACCTAGGCACTTCTGTGTGGGATGTGAGCATCCCAAGCCCCACATGCCCACCACCCCACGGCATTTCTGAAGAGTGCTTTGTCTGCTCCATCACTCCTGCAAACTGACCATAACAATGGCAGACTCTAGGTCCCAGAGGCCTGCATCCCTGCCTGTGCCAGGATGACATGGAGGCTTAACTTACACTCCAGGGGTCCCGGAGCTAAAACTCGCCTCTCAGTCACGTTGCCTGAGATTCCAAATGGGCTTGACTTCCCCCTACTCTGTCCATTTTCTCCTCCGCCTCCCAGGTGTCCTCTGAAAACACATCCTTAGTAAATCAGGTGCACACAAATCTACACCCCAGGCTCTGCCTGAGACACCCAGGTTTGGTGCCGGAGCCCCAAGTTCAGTGTCAAGTCCTGGCTTATTTTCACGATTATTAGAGGCTCTGAATACCTGAGCAGGAGGAGGCTAGAGGGGCCTTCTCTTCCAGTTCCCTTGCATTAGAGCTTGAGGCACAGAAACCTGGAGACACCGTGGCGTTGGCCCCGGTCACCTGGTCCACCGGAGGTGATGCTGGGACCTGCACTTGTCTCCCAAATGTCAGCCCGTGGCCCTTCCCTTCATTAGCTGCCTGATGTGCGCTGTAATTTACCCCCTGACTCCCCTTTAATAAGCTGCCTCCTTCCTTACGGCTCTCGCACCCCAGGCAGTTGGAGTCGGTCCAGGCACACTGTTTTCTCAGCCGTTTACCCTTGCTCAGGCCCCAGCTCGACTTAGTGAACAGTCAGGAAAGCAGAACCGTCTTTCCACTCGGTGACCTCCAGTGTGGCAGGTACCTGCGGCTCCACCATCTGCTGCGTTGGCATGCGCGTTCTCCACCACTAATGAGCCAGCTCCCGGGCGGCGCCGCGAACGTGCTCAGATCCTCAGATGGAGAGCGGGCCTCGCAGGGAACTTGCCGGTCCTGACTCTGAACACAGAGCTCCCTGCTCAGAGACTGCGTCTTCACCAGGCTGCTCATTTTCCCCAAATGTTGCAAAGCTTGTCGCCCGCCCTCATGTGCCCCTGCAACCTCTCAGAATGTACCAGCTGACTCTCCGGTATTCTGAAGTTAGTAAGAGCTTCCTAGGAGACCCGGCATTCGCTTAAAACCTTCCTAAAGCTTTCACGTCGAAACCCCCCGCCATGCGTGGAAGCGGCCTGTTGGAGCAGCGCTGGCGCACAGTCCGCGCGGGCGTGGCCCCTCACTGCGGGAGCTCTGACATGCGCTGTTTCATCCTTCCACCAGTCCCTGAGGTGGGTGCCGCCATCACTGCCGTTTCATTCACACCGAGGAATCCGAGGGCGCAGCGGGGTCGTTCAGGGACTCGGGGCTGGTCTTCTGGCTCCAGGGCTTACGAGGGCACTTCACCAAGTTTCTGGAGGGGCGAGGGTTTGATGCTTGGGCTACGTCCCTGCTTGGGATGCCTGCATCCCATATCAGAATGCCTGGTTCAAGTCCCGACTCCTCCACTTCCAGCCCAGCTTTCTGTGACCCATGGGAGGCAGAGGATGATGGTTCAAGGACTTGGGCCTCTGCTACTCACATGGGAGACCCAGATGGAGTTTTGGCTCCTGGCTTCGATCTGGCCCAGCCCTGGTTACTGTGGGCATTTGGGGACTGAACCAGCAGATGAGAAATCTCTATGTGTGTCTCTCTGCCTTTCAAATGAAATGAAAATTAAAAGTTCCTGGAAAACTGGAATTAATATTTGGGTGCATCAACATTTTGAAATCCAGGGACCAGCATTGTGGCACAGCAGATTAAGCTGTAGCTTGCAATGTTGGCATCCCATATGAGCACGGGTTCGAGTCCCCGGCTGCTCCGCTTCCGCTCCATCTCCCTGTTATTGCACCTGGGAAGGCAGCCAAAGATGGCCCAGGGACTTGGGCTCCTGCCACCCATGTAGGAGACCAGGATGGAGTTCTAGGCTCCTGGCTTCCATCTGGCCCAGCCCAGGCCATTGTGGGGAGTGAACCAGCAATTGCCTTTCAAATAAAAATTCTTTTAAAAAAATTTATTTTAGAAATCCATGCATACTTTTTTGCCGGCGCCGTGGCTCAATAGGCTAATCCTCCACCTTGCGGCGCCGGCACACCGGGTTCTAGTCCCGGTCGGGGCGCCGGATTCTGTCCCGGTTGCCCCTCTTCCAGGCCAGCTCTCTGCTATGGCCAGGGAGTGCAGTGGAGGATGGCCCTAGGTGCTTGGGCCCTGCACCCCATGGGAGACCAGGAAAAGCACCTGGATCCTGGCTCCTGCCATCGGATCAGCACGGTGCGCCGGCTGCAGCGGCGGCCATTGGAGGGTGAACCAACGGCAAAAGGAAGACCTTTCTCTCTCTGTCTCTCTCTCTCACTGTCCACTCTGCCTGTCAAAAAGAAAAAAAAAAAAAAAAAAAAAAAAAAAAAAAAAAAAAAGAAATCCATGCATACTTTTTTCATCAACTGCTTTTCCCATGGGCTTCTTGAAAGTGCCTCTTGTGTCACTCCAGTCTTGCGAGCTGATTCTCAAGCCCTCCCCTGCACCAGTCACCTGGAAGAGGCCCTAGGCCTCCTCCCCGGAGCACCGCGTGGGCTTGGTGGGTGGGGACTGAGACTTTGCGTCCCTAACAGAGTTCCCAGGCCGTGCTGATGCGGCTGGTCGCCATCCCAGCGCTTTGAGAACCACTGTGCTGAGCCCTGCGGTGTTGTCTCTCCCACCCCGGCCCTCAGTACTGCTCAAAGTGAATGACCGGTCAGCTGAGGCCTGGGAGAGACCCGACATAAACGTGGGAAGAGCGGCTTCCCCAGAGGCTCCTGCCCCCAGGGACAGGAGGGCCCGGGACTTCAGAGCTGCCCTTCACCATGCTGGCACAGCTTGCCCTGTGGTCTCCGAGGCCTGATTACCTGCACCGCGAGTGTTGCACCAGGCTCCCTGCAGCAGGGCCCTGTAGCTGAGGGAGGGATTCGAGGCCAGTCCGACCCCCTGGGTGGGTTTATAAGCTGATGACATGATCGAGGGTGGGAAGCTCACCATGATGCTCACTGCACCCGTTTCCGGTCTGTTCCCTCCAAGGGGCCCCGAGGGCTGTGCCTCAGCCCAGTCCAGGCCCCGGGAGCAGCCAGAGGCACGGAAGAGCTCAGCACAGTTAGCAGCTATGCCAAGCACCGAGGCAGGAGCCAGAGTCCCCTCTGCATCCCATAAGACACCTCGCCCGGCCGCCGCCCCGGGGTCCGAAGCTTCGCAGCTTCCTGCCACCCTGGTGGAAGTTCAGCCTCCCTCCCGGCTTCGTCCCCGCCTGCGTCTTTGTAGCTTCTCTGTTTTCTCCCGCCAGGCTGTTCGGCCAGGATGGTCTGTGCGCGTCCTGTGACAAGCGCATCCGCGCCTACGAGATGACGATGCGGGTGAAAGACAAGGTGTATCACCTGGAGTGCTTCAAGTGCGCCGCCTGCCAGAAGCACTTCTGCGTGGGCGACAGATACCTCCTGGTCAACTCCGACATAGTGTGCGAACAGGACATCTACGAGTGGACTAAGGCCAACGGGATGATGTAGGCCGGGGTCCTCGCGGGCCCTGAGGCCGAGGCAGGGACAGAGGACAGAGCCCCCCTCTCCCCCCTGCATCTTTTGGGGTGGGGGCGTTCCCAGAAGATACGGTCTCCGTGGGGTCCTCACTCTTGGGCACTTTGGGGATTTGCGGGTGGGGTGAGGCATTTCTTGGGAGACGATGGGACCTTCCTGGCCAACAAGACATGGCACTCGAGGGACCTGTGGCAAGGATTGAGACTGGTGACAGAGGACCAGCCGTTGGGGAGAGTTTCCGGCCACGGCCTCTCCCTAGTAACTGACAATGATTAGTGAAGAGAGGAGCGTCTGGGGGGCAAGCAGGCAGGGGCCGCCTTGGGGGAGTTTCCCACCACAGAGAGGGCGCTCGGTGTAAAGGCTTGGGGTGACCTTGATGCTTGCAGACTTGGGATGTGCAATTGATTTCTTTCCTTCCTGGATCTGTGACAAGTCTGTTCCAATCCCTGTCCTAACACGGGCAAGGACAGAGAGGAGAGTGGCCATCCTCCTGTTCTTGGCCACCTTCCCAAGCCGTTCCCTCTGGGCCCAAAGGGATCTGCATGGAGATGCATTTCAGTTGACGATGGAAACCACAACTTTTAGGCAAGGATGTAAGACAATGAATCACTGTTTTTAGACACCTTCGTATTGAGGGCTGGGATTCCAAGGATCGTTTCTATACAAAATGTAAATCTTAAAAAAAAAAAAAAAGTTGTTCAACTATTTTATTATCTTAGATTATATCAAAGTATTTGTTGTGTGTAGTAAAAAGAAAACAACTCCGCAGACTTAATAAAAATGATGGACTAAAATGCAGTGTTTATTTGATAATGACTTATAATTTGGGGTGACAGGAAAATGGTCTACTTCATCTCTGGTAGAGGAGACGCAAATAACAATTTCCTTTTAGGTCAAATAAAAACTTGCATGTATTGCAAGGGCTGCTGTGAGGGAGGACCATTGCTGTATTACCGGCAATTATATAACAGGTCATCGTGTAGCTCAGAGGGATGGAGAATAATTAAATTGTTATTGTAAAATGTGCATTTCTCTTCAGCATTGTGTAGAAGGAGTGGAAGGCAAGCTCATTGCCTTTGGGAAACGTGTAACCTAGAAAGGACGCAAATACATAAAACAGATTCCCTTGGGAGAGAAGGTAATTACCTCGTTTGAAATGTGGCAAAGATGCTGAGCTTGACACTTCGATTTTCCGAGACGTGTGTCTCAGGGTGTTTTATGACAAGTGGTTAAGAGGACCTTACTTGGAGGGTTTCTAACAGGCACCTCCCTGTGCGGGTTTGCCTTCACCCCCAGCCGGGCTGCCGCCATGAACTGATTCAGAGCGCCACCTGCTGGTCGTCACCTCAGCTCCCTCACCCAAGAGTCAGGAGCAAAGAACAAACCTACATGAAGGTTATGCTTGTCAATTATTTCATAAAAATATTGAAAGACACCTTGAGATGTGTCTAATTATCAAGGCCAGAAATACCCAACTAAAGCTACAGTTAATTGAGTGTGAGACGCCTTTAAATCTCCATCCCTGAGGCGTTTGGATTTTTGCTAGAGGAGAAATCGCAAGACGACACTTCTGGTATGCCGAACCCTAGGAGGAGGAAATATGACTGTGCAGACTGGCCTATTTAAGACAAGTCCAATTAGCCTGCGTGCCAGCAGCACAGGTGGTGGGCAGGGGTTGCCAGCGAGTGGATGCTTGTTCTAACTCAGTGCTTCCCAAAGTGTGGTCCCTGAACCTGGGAACCTAGTAACATGGATGTGGGGCTGGGTGCTTAGCCTAGCAGTTAAGATGCCAGTTAGGACACCTGCGTCCCGCATCAGAGTACCTGGGTTCAATTCCCGGCTCCGACTCCTGACTATGCTTCCTGTTAATGCAGCCCCTGGGAGGCAGCCGTGGTGGCTCAAGTACTTGGGCTCCTGCCACCCATGTGGGAGACCTGGATTGGATGGGTTCCTGGCTCCACCTGGCTCAGTCCCAGCTGTTGGCGGGCGTTTGGAGAGGAAGCCGGCAGATGGAGCTCTCTCTGTTTCTCTTGGTTTCTCTGCCTCTCGAACAACAAATTAAAAACAAAATGTGAGTCTTTAAAAAAATGTAAGCCCATAGGCCCATCTCAGACAGACTGAGTCAGAGGCTCTGGGGACAGGGTTTGGCGACCTGTTCTAGCCAGCTGTAGAGATGTGGTGGCTCCTGCTCAAGCTTGGCAATGGCGATGGTCACTATTCGACCCGAGAGTCAGTAATGCTTCCACAGGCCGACAAATGCTGTCTACCCAGGAAGAGACAGAGAGAGGGAGAGGGATAGGGAGAGGGAGAGAGAGCAAGCTACCACTTGCTGGTTCACTCCCCAAACATCCACAATAGCCGGCACTGTGCCAAGCCAAAGCCGGGAACTAGGAATCACCTGCTGGTCCCCCCAACCCCTGCCAGGGTGGTACTGGCAGGAAGTTGGAATCAGGAGTGGAGCTAGGATTTGAACTGCAGTGCTCTGATATGGGATGCTTTTTTTTTTTTTTTTAATTTGAGAGGTAGAGGCAGAGAAAAAGGTCTTCCATTACTGGTTCACTCCCCAAATGGCCGCAATGGCCAGAGTTGAGCTGAAAGAAAGCCAGGAGCCAGGAGCTTCTTCCGGGTCTCCCACACAGATGCAGGGGCCCAAGCATTTGGGTCTTCTTCTATTGCTTTCCCAGGCCATAGCAGAGAGCTGGATTGGAAGAGGAGCAGCCAGGATTCAAACCAGCAACCATATGGGATGCCGGCACTGCAGGCAGACAATTAACCAACTGTGTCACAGCACTGGTCCCCTGTTATGGGATGAAGTTGTCCTGAGAGGTATCTTACCACTACACCAAACAATGGTCCCAATAGATTTTTTTTAAAAAGAGTTACTTATTTTACTTGAAAGGCAGAGGTACAGAGAGAAGGAGAAACAGAGAAAGTCTTCCATCCACTGGTTTACTCCTCAAATGGCCACAATAGCCAGAGCTGGACCAAGCCGAAGCCAGGAGTCAGGAGCTTCTTCTGGGTCTCCCACATGGGTGCAAGTGCCCAAACACTTGGGCCATCTTCTTCTGCTTTCCCAGATGCATTAGCAGGGAATTGGATTGGAAGTGGAGCAGCTGGGACTTGAACCAGCGCCCATATGGGAAACCGAAGCTGCAGGTGACAGCTTAACCCGCTATGCCACGGTGCTGGTCCCAAGCTTTATATTTTCATCTCTATTGTAGTGCACCACATGGAAGATTCAGGAAAGCAGCCAGTACATTTACCATCCTCAACAGAACAGTGACTAACATTTTCCACTGGCCAGTGGCACCATCTTACAGAATTATGGATGCACAGGCAGTCCTGGAGCCCAAATGTCTAGCCCACAGCTCCCTGAAGAGGGAGGTTGTGTAAGGAGTTTTGGAGAGGCACCAGCTCGGAGTCTCCCCTGCCAGGCCCGGCCCGAATGTGGGAAGCAGGTGCCTAGAGCCGGCCCCCGCGCCCTTCCCAGGCCCTTGCTCTGGGTCAGCCGTTTGTTGGAGTGTTTTGCTTCCTTTCACCTCATTAACATCTTCTGCTGCCATTCAGCTGCTGTCTTGGGTGACTGTAGTAGAACCACTGCTTTTGGAGACAAGTTTGGACTCATACAAAGTTAAAATAGAGCGGTCAGGGTGCAGGGCGGTCACTGGACACAGCAGCTGAGATGCTGCTTGGGACCCTGTGTCCCATATCAGACTGACTGCCTGAGTTTGAGGCCTGGGTCCACCCCGGAGTCCAGCTTCTTGCTAGTGCGCACCTTGGGAGAGCAGGTGATGGTTGAAGTCCCTGCTACTCATATTTGAGACCCAGATGGAGTTCCTGGGTCCTGGCTTCAGCCTGGCCCAGCCTGGCTGTTGTGGGCACTGGGGCCTGGGGGTAAACCAGTGGATGGACAATCTGTCTGACTCTCTCTGTCTCTCAAATTAAAATAAACAAATTTTTAAAAAAAATTAGACTTCATTTGGGAAGAAGGGTTTATCTTAAATCAACCTATAAATTCTATATCATCACTCTCCTTGGCCAATGTTGCACACATGGCCAAGAAGGGATGCATAGTTACAGGATGACCGGGTAAGAGAGAGGCTGGGTAGATAAATAGGAGAGAATTGATGGAATGTTTTGCAATTTTGAGAGTAACTAGCAAATCAGATTCAAGACAGAGAGCAAAAGCCCAGGAACACACAGGTGCAATTTGAAGAAGGAAAGAAGCAGAGGAGAAAGATCGAGCAGCCCTTGGTAGCACACTACTGTCTGCTTGTCAGTTTTCCTGTACTTTTGACCTTAGCCATGAAGAACGCACCGCAGGCAAGCAGCGCCCCCTCCACACGCCCCCCACCGAACGTGAACAATGGGCAGGGGTGCAGAGGGACTCGCTGCTTGAATCCACTCACTGCCAGTCTCTGCAGCGGGGTGTTTCTCAGCCTATAAGGCGAGCTCACTACGGTTTCTACATTTCCTGTGTGACTAGGGCGGAGATCAAGCCTTCTGGCTCCGGGAGGTGTGTAGGGTTCCCGGGGCCTGTGTCGGAGCTGCTGTGTTTTGTTTCCACATCTCAGATTGAGTGAAAAGAGGTTTCCAAACACTGAAGACACTTCCGTTTCCTACCAGTGGCCACGTATTAATTCTTCCGGAAAAAAAAAATCATCATTTCTCTGAGTTAATAGAATCTTTGAAGCCCAATCAAGTCAATTTTCATTGTCACATTGTGATGCTTTTGAACCGGGCTCCCTGAATTATCCTGTATGGTGACCCCAGGAGAATCAGCCCATCCCTCCTTCCCCACTCATTCATTCCTGAGCAGCTCCAGGCAAACGCTCCCCGTCCATCACCCCGTGAGTGCAGCCGGAGCCCGTGAGAGCAGTGTCCCAGAAAGATCATGCATCCAGAGCGCTGATTCGGCCTCTAATAGGGAGCGTGTCTTGGGGAGGATCTGTTTCCTCCTTTGAAAAGGGGGAACCGAGGGTGGGTTATCTCTAGGCATTTGGTAGTCACCATCTGGTCCAGACAGCTAAGTATGGAAAATAGGAGCAGGATCTCCCTCTGAGAGGTCCCCAGCGATTCTCACCTCCCCCCGCATGGAATAGGACCGACGCGTCCACCTGGGACGATACAGCAGAAAGCAGGAAATGTGCTAGGTCACACAGACGCATGCTGTCACTTGGGTCACTAACAAGTGATCACAAAGATGTGCGGCCTGGAGAGGCCGGTGGGGAAGAGGAGCTGAGGACCCCCGCCGGCAGCCGGCACTCACCGGCCAAGCCTGGGACAGAGCCGCTGGACGCCAAGACGCTCCAGCCCCAGCTGTCTTGCTGGATGCGGCCTCATGGGAACCCGCCCCGACCTACCCACTGCTCCCGGATTTCTGACCCATGGCAATCACCTAAGAGAAATCACCAGTGTGTCAAGTAAGCCACTGAGTTTTGGGGTAATTTGTTGGGCATCAAAGTATAATTAAATACATTTAGAAACTTTGATAAGCAACCAGAAAGGGTAACTATTTGTATAAGGATATTAAATTTAGCCTTTTTCTTTTGTATGTCTTTTTTTTTTTTTTTTTTTGACAGGCAGAGTGGACAGTGAGAGAGAGACAGAGAGAAAGGTCTTCCTTTGCCGTTGGTTCACCCTCCAATGGCCGCCGCGGCCGGCGTGCTGCGGCCGGCACACCGCGCTGATCCAATGGCAGGAGCCAGGTGCTTCTCCTGGTCTCCCATGGGGTGCAGGGCCCAAGTACTTGGGCCATCCTCCACTGCACTCCCGGGCCACAGCAGAGAGCTGGCCTCGAAGAGAGGCAATGTCTTTTAAAATTTTATTTTCCTGGTCATCCACTTGTTATTGTACTGTGTTACACGAGAGTATCAATCCACAGGGGATTATAAGATTCCAGAATTTTCCAGAGGTAGGTAAAATGACTTAGGAGCCACTACAACAAGATGGCTTATTTCATTTTTTAACCATCTCAGGCATAGTTTTTGTTGAAGAAATATTGTCTTAGGGATGGGCTTCAGGCAGGGCTGTTGAAGGCCACTTGGGATGCCCTGTCCCATACTGCAGTGCCTGGGCTGGAGTCCTGGCTCCACTTTTTTTTTTTTTTTTTAAAGCTTTATTTTATTTATTTGAAAGACAGAGTTAGAGAGAGAGGTAGAGACAGAGAAAGAGGTCTTCCATCCGATGGTTCACTCCCCAGTTGGCTGCAACTGTTGGAGCTGTGCCGATCTGAAGCCAGGAGCCAGGAGCTTCTTCCGGGTCTCCCACACAGATGCAGGGGCCCAAGCACTTGGACCATTTTCTACTGCTTTCCCAGGCCATAGCAGAGAGCTGGACTGGAAGAGGAGCAGCCAGGACTAGAATCGGCACCCATATGGGATGCTGGTGCTTCAGGCCAGGGTGTTAACCCGCTGTGCCACGGCGCCGGCCCCACTTTCAATTCCACCTCCCCGCCTATGCTCGCCCTACGAGGCGGCCAGTGCTAGTTCTTGTGGTTGGGTTCTCGCTGCCCACAGGGGGGACCTGGACTGGCTTCCAAGCTCCTGGCTTTGGGCTGGCGCAGCCCCCAGCTCACAAGCATTTGTGGGGTGAAACAGCAGATGGAAGATCTCGGTCTCTCAGTCTCTCTCTCCCTACCTCTCTGCCTTTCCAATGCAATGAAAATAAATGAATAATGTTAAAAAGAAATATTGTCTTAGTGTTTACGTGAACACAACTTGCTGTGTTCTCTGAGGTTTTGCTGGATTAGAGGAACCGAGCTACAGAGGAAAGGAAAACCTCATTTGAATATAGATATAATCAGTTGGGGTCATTAGGACAGAGTGTGACCCTTCTGCTTCTACCTCCCATGGCTTGTCATGAAAACAAGATGACGAGAATGGGGGGCAGGGCCGACACTGCTGGGCAGTGGACGGGGAGCCGAGTCAGACCCAGCTCTACGCACAGAACGAGAGGCTGAACCGGACAAGGTTAAGCTGGGGCCGGCTGGAGGCCAACCATAAGCTACAACACTGAATGATGACGAAGACCCATCCGCAGATGCTCAAATGCAAAACTGAGCCGCCGGGAGAGATGCATTTAGAAAATGTTGGGTCCAGAAATAGTGGTTAGAAAATTGCAGCAAGCTGGTGGTGGGGTCAGCGGCCCCTGGGCACAGGAGGGCTGCTGGCAGGGGGAGGTTAGACAGAGCACCGGCCCTGTCCCCTGGGAGAGGGTGGACCGGGAAGAACAGTCTTGCCGCAGACACTGAAGATGTCAGACAAGTTTGCATTCTCTGCCTGGGCTCCAGATGAGACAGGACAAAATTTCCCCAGAGAGCAAAATAGCTCCAGCTGCCACTTAGCCAGTTTCTGAATTTACAATAAACGCCGAGCCCACGAATCCCCACTCGCAGTGTAAGAAATCCTTTACCCTGGGCCAGGACTTTCCTTGTCTCAGTAGGAAGAGGCAAACCAAACCCCTCCCCTTCCAGAAAGTATTGGGCTGGGAGAACTCACTTGCAGAACACGTGTCTGGTCGGGGAACTTGGGGCCTGAGTGCGTACAGAACACTTACAGCTCAGTCGACGGCAGCTTGACCAAAATGGGCCAGAGCTTTGACTGGACCCTATAGCTACTGTGCAACCAAGGGCCGGGGGAGCCCTACGGGTGCATCTGCACTAAGCAAGGGAAAGACCACTTCCATTCTCCTGAAATTCTTGAAAAGAGAAACTACAGTGCCTGAAGCCAAACCAATGGTTGTTAGGAACCAGGCATGGGGGTTGCTGGGTCTCACAAGCGTGGTCCTGGTTACTCGACTGTGAGTTCATTAAGCCTCATTGAGTGAACACTCAAAATGGGGGAACTTTTTTTTTTTTTTTTTGACAGGCAGAGTTAGACACACAGAGGGAGACAGAGAGAAAGGTCTTTATTTCCGTTGGTTCACCCCCCAAATGGCCTCTAGAGCCGGCGCGCTGTGCCGATCCAAAGCCAGGAGCCAGGTGCTTCCTCCTGGTCTCCCATGCGGGTGCAGGGCCCAAGCACTTGGGCCATCCTCCACTGCATTCCCGGGCCACAGCAGAGAGCTGGACTGGAAGAGGAGCAACCGGGACAGAATCCAAAGCCCCAACCGGGACTAGAACGTGGGGTGCCAGCGCCATAGGCAGAGGATTAGCCAAGTGAGCCGTGGCGCCGGTCCAAAATGGGGAAACTTTATCATATGTAAGTTATACCTCAACAAATCCTATTTTATTTTATCATTATTTTTAAAGAGTTATTTGTTTATTTGAAAGAGAGAGAGAGAGAGAGAGATCTTCCACCTACTGGTTCACTCCCTAAATGGTCACAACTGGCAGGACTGGGCCAGGCTGAAGCCAGGAGCCAGGAACTCCATCCAGGTCTCCCATGTGGGTGCAGAGGCTGGAGCGCTTGGGCCATCTTCCATTACATTCCTGGGCACATTAGCAGGGAGCCGGATTGGAATTGGTGCAGCCGGGACTTGAACCAGTGCTTACACAGGATTCCGGCATCACAGGCAGTGGCTTTACTGCTGTGTCACAATGCCAGCCCCAACAAGTCTTATTTTTTAAAAAAACTAAATATGAGCCCCCACTGGGCAGAGCTAGGAGATGCTTGAATATACCGTTTTCTGTACATTTGGACCATGGAACTGTCACACACAATAGCTGTGTGACACTGGCCAATCTAATCAACTTCTCTGCGTCTTAGTTGCCTCAGGTACTGTGTGAGGTAATAAAAAGAATATTATAGTTGTATGAGGACCCAAGTAAACAGCATATATGCAGCACTTTGCAGAGTGGCTGTCACACATCTCAGTCCCCAACTCGGACACTCTCTAAGCCTCTCCCTGCCGCAGTTTGCCTCCCCCGGGGGCTCCCCACAGGAAGAGCTGGCCCGAGGCATGGCCAATTCCCTGGATAATTTGATTTCCAAATGTCAAAAGTGCATGCTGAGTGATAATTTAATCTCGCGTGAGTTGGGTTAGTATGAGTTGCTTTCCCAGATCCCGTCCTCCCTGGGATGCAGATAAGGTGACACCTCCAGATCTGCCAGGCTGGACACCTGACTCCCCAGACTGTGTGGACAAAGGAGGCCCCACAGAGTGGCCCTCCCGGCCCCACCCCGCACCTGACCCCGTTCAGTGGCAACGCAAGGTAGTAGAATAAATGCCAGAGAGCTGGCCCAGCCTTCACTTTCTGTCCTTAAAAAAGATTTTTTTGGATACAAGAACAGTTTACCTTGCTCAGGACACATACATACACAAGAGAGAGAGAGGGAGAGAGAGAGAGAGAGGGAGAGAGAGAGGGAGAGAGAGGGAGAGGGAGAGAGAGAGAGGGAGAAAGAGAGGGAGAGAGAGCGAGCAAGAGAGAAAGCGAGAGAGTGCACAAGCGTGAGCAAGCAGGCCCTAAGGAGATACAATTTCATTTTCCTGAAGAATCTCTTCAGGATTGCAATAGGTGCAACTCTTGGTTATTTCGAGGGGCTATTTGTTTTTATAAAGGATCTTTTCCTTTTTTTCCTTCCATGAGGAATCCTGACCTTGAGTCGCAATGGACATTTTGGTTGAATTCTCATTCCCAAAAGAGCACGTGGCAAGGAGAGAATACCTCCTCCACCAGTGCGTGGCAGGTGTTCCCGGGGAGGGAACTGCCGCTGGGGACCAACAGCCTCCCCGGGGCTGCTGCTGACCTGGGCCCACCTGTCAGCCTTGCTGGGCACACCAGGACCCCCCCACCCCACCCTGCCCCCGCTGGGCTGTTCCGGCCCAGGTGTGACAGCTCAGATACAGCAACGGCTAATTAGGAAGGAATAATGCTCTCAGTGCCAGCTGGGTGTGATCCTGTCTCAGGAGATCTGTAAGTTAATCAGAACATCGCACAGTGGATTCCTGACTGCATTCCTACATGGCATTCGTGGAAGATAACGGACACCGGGACCGGCACTGTGGCACAGTGGGTAGAGCCGCAGCCTGCAACGCCAGCACCCTTCGTGGGCACCGGTTCATGTCTCAGCTGTTCCCTTTCTTTCTTTCTTTCTTTCTTTCTTTCTAAGATTTATTTATTTATTTGAAAGTCAGAGTTATACAGAGAGAGAAGGAGCAGCAGACAGAGAGGTCTTCCATCCGCTGGTCCACTCCCTAATTGGTCACAACGGCCGGAGCTGCACAGGAGCCAGGAGCTTCTTCCAGGTCTCCCACGTGGGTGCAGGAGCCCAAGGACTTGAGCCATCTTCTACTGCTTTCCCAGGCTGTAGCAGAGAGCTGGATTGGAAGTGGAGCAGCTGGGACTAGAACTGGCACCCATATGGGATGCCGGCACTGCATTAACCTACCACACCACAGCGCCGGCCTCTGCCCTAAATTCTTAAGTCTGTGAAACAGGCAGGATCTGGGAACATGTTGTTGATGAATTTTTATCCATCCATTATCCCTTTTTGTCTCTCTGTGCATGGTACCCCTGTAGCAGAAACAAGGCATATTATAAATTATTTCTTATAATTGTAAAACTTGAATAATAATTCCTGCCTATCCACGTTGTTGTGAAAATAAATATAGCATCAGAGCCAAATATTCACATAGTAAATGTAGTTGTTTGCAATTATTATTGACAAGTTCACATTCTGAAAACTATTAGGTTAAAGGAGACTCAACATGTTCAATTTGCCAAATTTATCCTAAGGGATCGTGACTAGGGCAGGCACCTGGACTGGCAGTTGAGACCCTGGTCAGGGGGCGGGCCCATTTCTCACGCCAGTGGACCTGGGTTCAGGTCCTGACTCCTGACTCCAGCTTCCTGCTAATGCAGACCCTGGCAGGCAATGCAGCAACTCAAGTAGCTGGGTTCCTGTTACCTGTGCGGGAGGTCTAGACTGAGTTCCTGGCTGCTGGCTTCAGTCTGCCCCTGCCATCGTGGCCATCCGGAGAAGGAACCAGCAGAGCTTTCTCTCTCCCTCTGTCTCTCAAATAAATAAATAAATAGTGATTTTTGTAGGAAAGAGGAGAGCAAGGTACCCTGGAATTTTGCGAAGGCTCCCCATCCGGGGATGGTTCAATGAGACAGAAGAATCAGGGATGCGGGAAGCTGGAAGGGAAAGACCAACGATTTCCTTTTCCCCAGGGGGGCACCACAGCGAGCAAACCGGAAATCCCAGCAAACAACACGCACGCCCTGCCCAGAGTGCTGTGCCACGGATAACGGGGCTCAAATACATAAATAAAATAACAAGGGCACTCGAGTTGAGCAAATAAAGTTAGAAGCTGCTTATCAGTTTCTCTAGTGGAAATTTCGCCCTGTGATCCGGCAGATAACAGAGGCAGCTGGGGCTGGGGCTCCCCAGGTCTCCTGCTGCTGTGGAAGCAGCCTCCCAGCCATCACACCTCGGAGAAATAATGACGCCATCCTCCAACCAAGACAAATCTCCAAGCCGAGACAGCCAGTGGCGATGGCACCAGATATTCAAATGGCACTTCTGAGCGAGCTGGTCTCATTTTTTTCAAAAGACAGATCAGTTTCAGTCAAGGGTTTTGTTCCATTTTCCCCATTCTTCACTGCCTGGAGTAGGGGAGAAAGGAATGAGCGGCCGCATTACTTTTTAATTTAATGTCCCCGAGGACGGGCACCAGCCCTGAGGCTCACGGATGGTGGCAGTGCCACCACTTCTGTGGACATGGGCCGCAGCCCTCTGCTGTCTTCCCATCCTTACGAGGTAGCCTAGTGCTTCCCATGTCCTTGCATCTTAGAATCAGACGATTTGAATTCCAGACACATCAAAAGCACACAGAAGGGCCCCTGCCAATTTTTGCAGCTTGCTTGGAAGACAGCATCCCGAGGCATCCCTGGGCATGCACATGATGCCCAGGCTCCTACTGTGAGTTCTGTGAATTCAGCGTGCGGGACTGCCTCCAGGTGCGGCCCTGCGGCTCCGCCCTCTAATCCATCCGCCTCTTCCCATAAACCTGTGCGGGTCAGGCCTCCCATGGCTCTGAGCCTCTGTTGGTGATGAGGGAGTCCTCGCGGGAGACCCCAGCAAACCTTCCCCCACCAGGCCCAGGGCTGAAAACACCCAAGTGAGTGCAGAACCCTGGGCTGTCCCTACAGCTGGCTGGGGCCGCCCCTTCTGCATTTCCATACTGATGAAGTCCACCTGGGAGGCAGCTGCTGATGCCCACCCTCGGTGGAGGAGGAGGCGGTCCCTGAGTCTTGCAGGTTAGTCTGCCTTAGTATCCAGGAGACAGATGTGTGATTTTTAAAAAATCCTGTTTCCATTAGTGCCATAGATGTCCTTGCAGCAATCTGTCTAGAGGCCCATTACAAATCCTCTCCCGGGGCCGGCGTTGGGGCACAGCAGATTAAGCCACAGCTTGCCAGCCGGCATCGCAAATCCACACAGCTGCTTGGGTCCTGGCCGCTTCCGATCCAGCTCCCTGCTAATGCACCTGGGAAAGCAGCAGAGGATGGGCCCCGGCCACCCACATGGGAGACCTGGAGGAAGCTCCTGGCTCTTGGCTTTGGCCTAGCCCAGCCCTGGCTATTGTAGTTATTTGGGGAGTGGATCAGTAGATGGAAGACCTCTCTTCTCTCTCTCTCTCTCTCTCTCTCTCTCTCTCTCAATCTCTCAATCTCTCTTTCTCTCAACGTTGCCTTTCAAAGAAATGACATAATCTTAGGAAAAGTGAAAAAGAGGATGTGGGATGCGGGGTGGGCACTGTGGTGCCGCAGGTTAGACCACCACTCGGGCTGCCCAAGTCCCACATCAGGTCCTGGTTTGAGGGCTTGCTACTCTGTTTCTAATCCAGTTCCCAAGTGGATCAGAATGATGATCCAAGTGCTTGGGGCCCTGTCACCCACGTAGGAGACTCAGACGGCCAAGACCCAGCTGTTAGGGACATTTGGAGAGTGAACCAGTGTGTGGGGAGCAACTCGGACTAGACTAAGTTACTGGAATTAAGACTTATTCTATGCATCTGCTCTCCCACAATATGGCGCTGAGAAGGGAAACAGCTTCTATGCAGCTGCCTCCAGTTCAACCAATAAACTGTAGGACCTGCTCCTGATTGGAGGAGAGCAGCGTACTCGGCGTGTGGGTAGCAGAGTTGGGATTGGTGGAAGAGGACTATAAAGAAGGAGAGAGACAACATGCACCAGGAACATCTAAGGGGAACATCTAAAAGGAACACCTGTGCAGCCCCCGAGAGAGCCAGCCGGCGGTGTGCCGCTCCCCCGCGGAAGTAGGGAATGTGGCAGGGGGAACCGCCCTTCCACGGAGGTGGAAGGGATGGTAGCCAACCCGGGAAGGACCAGCAGCCAACCCGGGAAGGACCAGCAGCCAACCCGGGAAGAACCAGCAGCAAACCTGGGGAGGGCCGAGCAGACAAAAGAACAGCGCAGGGTCCTGTGTCGTTCCTCCATGAAGAGGGGGAGCAACATAATGGTGCCGTGACTCGGATAGGAAACCTAGGAGGGAAGAAACGGGAAGAAGTGGAAAATACCGGAGAGAGAGACTAGCAAAGAGCCTAGGGGAAAGCCGGATGGAAAAGGTGCCGGAAGAAGCTATCGAAAGCCTAGGCATAGACTCGGATACGGACTGTGGGAAAGAAGTTAGGATTTAAAGTGAAAGCAAGAAGAAACTTAGACTCAGATACGGACTGCAGGTTGAAAGTGAAAGTGAAACCTATAAGAAACTTAGACTTGGATACGGACTGTGGGGAGAGGCCAGGAGAAATGAGGGAGGAATATTGTTGGAAGAAAACTTAGGGAAACATACCGGGTAGAGAAAAATGTTAGGGAGGATGAAGCCGTGAGTGCAGGCCGAGGCGGAGACGTAAGCCAGCTTGGAATTCTTCAAGTCAGCCTGGGGAGCAAAAGGCGAAAATCTGGAACCAGAGGCAGAGACGTGGGCCGCCAGGTTGGAATTCTCCAGGTTAGTCCGGGGAACTTGGACTGAATGCCGGTGGTGGCGGAAATGTAAGCTACGCTGTGTGACTTGCGGAAGCCGCCGCATGCAGAGAGAGCACGGGGCGTGAATAGATAGGGAACGCGGGGCTGGCGCGAGGCCGTGGTGTGGGCGCGAAGGGCGTGGAGACCACGGAGTGTGCGCGCGAAGCCGAGCTGCGCAGAGCCGGGAGCCCACCGCAGGGCGGGCGCCGGGAAGCCGCGCAGATGAGAGAAGCGCGGGCTGAAGTGGCGCAAAGCCGGGAAGCCACCGCGGGGCGGTGAGGCGCCGAGAAGCAGCCTCGGGGCGGGCGCCGGGAAGCCGCGAAGATAAGAGAAACAGAAGTTTAGAAGTAAAATGAGAGAAATAAGAATGCTGGTAGATAGAAGTAAAATAGGAGAAATAGGAATGCCCGGAGGTAGAGAAATAGAGAAAAGTAAGGCCTCCCCACAGCACGGCAGTGAGAGAGCTTGGATTCGGTCTGCCTGATTAGTAAGACGATAAGTACCTGTGGGCGGCTGCAGGTCACCGAAGACAGGCACGAATTAACATCAAAAAGTCTTCCCACAATACGGCAATGAGAAGGCTTGGATTCGGTTTGCCTGATTGATAGGACTTGTAAGCACCTGTGGGCGGCTGCAGGTCACCGAAGACAGGCACGTTATCAACACTAATAAGTCTCCCCACAAGACGGCAATGAGAAGGCTTGGATTCGGTTTGCCTGATTGGTAGGGCTTGTAAGCACCTGCATGCAGTTCTAGCAGAGCAGAGCATGCGCTGCAGGGCACCAAACTCAGGCACGCATCAGCGCCTAAAAACCTCCTCACAACATGGCGAAGAGAGGACCCGGATTCGGTTTGCCTGATTGATAGGACTTGTAAGCACCTGTGGGCAACTCCAGCAAGCAGAGCAGAGTGTGTGCCGCGGGGCACCGAAGACAGGCGCGTATCAACGCCAAAAATAAAAAGAAAGGGGGATCTGTGAGGAGCAACTCGGACTAGACTAAGTTACTGGAATTAAGACTTATTCTATGCATCTGCTCTCCCACAATATGGCGCTGAGAAGGGAAACAGCTTCTACGCAGCTGCCTCCAGTTCAACCAATAAACTGTAGGACCTGCTCCTGATTGGGGGAGAGCAGCGTACTCGGCGTGTGGGTAGCAGAGCACGGATTGGTGAAGAGGACTATAAAGGAGGAGAGAGACAACATGCACCAGGAACATCTAAGGGGAACATCTAAAAGGAACACCTGTGCAGCCCCCGAAAGAGCCGGCCGGCGGTGTGCTGCTACCCCGCGGAAGTGGGGAATGTGGCAGGGGGAACCGCCCTTCCACGGAGGTGGAAGGGACGGTAGCCAACCCGGGAAGGACCAGCAGCCAACCCGGGAAGAACCAGCAGCAAACCTGGGGAGGGCCGAGCAGACAAAAGAACAGCGCAGGGTCCTGTGTCGTTCCTCCACGAAGACAGGGAGCGACACCAGTGGATGTAAGATTTCTCTCCATCTCTGTCTTTCCCTCTCTCTCTGTCACTCTATGTTTCAAATAAATACATCTTAAAAAAAACGCAGACTCAGGGCAGGAGCACACTGGTTAGGCTGCTGCTCGGGAGGCCTGCGTCCCGTACGGGGCTGCCCAGCTCCGTTCCCCATTCCAGCTTCCTGGGAGGCAGCGGTGACAGCTCAAGTACTTCTGTCCCAGCGCCTGGCCTGGTTATGACAATCATTTGGGAAGTGAATCAGAAGATGAGAGATGTTTCTCTCTGCCTCTGCCTTTTGCATGAGTAAAATCTTAAAAAGAGCACTTTACGGCCGGCGCTGTGGCTCACTAGGCTAATCCTCCACTTGTGGCTCCGGCACCCCGGGTTCTAGTCCTGGTTGGGGCTCTGGTTCTGTCCCAGTTGCTCCTCTTCCAGTCAAGCTCTCTGCTGTGGCCCAGGAAGGCAGTGGAGGATGACCCAGGTGCTTGGGCCCTGCACCCCATGGGAGACCAGGAGGAAGCACCTGGCTCCTGGCTTCGGATAGGTGCAGCGCCGGCTGTAGCGCCATTTGTGGGGTGAACCAACGGAAGGAAGACCTTTCTCTCTGTCTCTCTCTCTTTCTGTCTAACTCTGCCTGTCAAAAAAAAAAAAAAAAAAAAAAAAAGAGCACTTTACAAAAAGGCAGCTGAGGCAGCTACTCAGCCCAAACCCGAATGACTGAATCAGACTCTGCAATTTTGCACGGATGCCCTGGTGCTCTGTATGCACAGGAAAATTAGGGGAAAAACTGGTTTAAGACATTGAAAAGACTGTCACACTCCTCCCCAACAGTTCTTCAAAGATCATTGTTGTCACCAGTACAGAAAAATAGAAATAGATTTTGGGTCATAGGTGGATTGATCGTGGAGCTATCATTTGGAAGGAATCTTTTTCCCTCCTTTGGTACTGTTTTATTTTTTAATAGAGTTTTGGTTGTTTTTCTCTTTTTTAAACTTTATTTATCTGAAAGACAGAGTTACAGAGAGAGGTAGAGACAGAGAGAGAGGTCTTCCATCTGCTGGTTCACTCCCCAGATGGCCGCAGCGGCCGGAGCTGCGCTGATACGAAGCCAGGAGCCAGGAGTTTCTTCCGGGTCTCCCATGCGGGTACAGGGGCCCAAGGACTTGGGCCATCTTCTACTGCATTCCCAGGCCATAGCAGAGAGCTGGATGGGAAGAGGAGCAGCCGGGACTGGAACTGGTACCCATATGGGATTGCTGGCACTGCAGGCCAGGGCTTTAACTCACTGCGCCACAGTGCTGGCCCCTGGAATTGTTTTATTGGAGAAGTTGTGGAGTGGAGACACTCTATGGTTTGTTGAAGAGCAACAGTAGCTTCCTGTAAATACTGCAAGCTAATTTTTGGAAACATTTTCTAGACCGGTCATATGCATCCAAGGGAATGATAATACAGTGCCTTAGAATTCCTAATCTGGCTTATAGCATTAACATTGTCATCACATCTAGGTAGGACTGAGCGCTGCATTTTCAAGAGGATGTCTTCAGAAGGCTGCGTCTGACTTGCATTTTGGAGTCTGCAGCTTTATCTACATCATCAGCATGCAATGCATAGGCTTCTAATTAAGTTTTAGTAGCAGAAAGGGCATCTGCTCAATTTTCCCATTCCACATTCAACATGATTTTAAGTTTTATGTTCAGAAAATGCCTTTTCAATACACACCAACATTTGGTTGGAAGAAAGGAGTGGTTATATAGTCTTGAGTGATAAGTAAAAAAACCTCTGTGCTGTCAAAACAGATTTTTTCCTGCATCATTGGAGATCAAATTTAAAGATACAGAACAAAAAGTATAGAACACCCCAGAATTTTCTTTCAAGAATCTTCTGTTGCCATCCGTTATGTTTACACATTCTTGGGGCATTGCTGACTCCAACTTCTTTTAGATTGGATTGCTCCAAGTAGCCCTCTATAAATGTGCCTGTGCATTCCTTTGTTTTCTTATCCGCTGGACAGCCCCCCCGCTCCCGCCCCACCTGGCACTCACCTACGAAACATTTTGCTCCTTGGAGGGCCATACTTCTAATAGTTTTGTCTATTCTACATGGCTTATAACAAGGATTGTATCAAAGGATCAAGAATAATACATAGAATTTCTTGCCTTTTTCAAAACTGATCAATTCAGTTGCCTTTACTATAAATTCTAATTATTGGGTTTTACATTTCATTGCCTAAAAATGTATGAGATTATCTGGTGTCCATGTGCCATTGTACTGTGAAATCTGGGGAAAATCCTGCCACGTGAACACTGTTCCCTGTAGGTGTCTCCTTGCCAAAAGCCAAGTCCTGGGGACTTGGTGCACATTACGCTGTTTCTCAATTTCCTGTCACCTCTGTCCCAGTCCGTCTCTTCCACGGCACGTTTCAACTTTGGATTGTCGACACTCTTGCTGAAACCCATTTCCCCAGCTGTTAGCGCTGTGTGATAAACACTGCCCAGCCTTGCCCGGCTTTCATTCCCATCCCTGAATTCACAGTAGAGAGAAAAACAGAAGTGGCTAAGGCAGAGGAATAGAATTTTGATCATCAGTAAAAATTCACGAATAAACAATTTATGAAAACTTCTTACCTATACTGAGAGTAGTTAAATTTGATGAAAATTAATTTCAAGACAAATTTCTTATTCGAAAGATAGAGTTACAGAGAGAGAAACAGAGCCCGCGCCGCGGCTCACTAGGCTAATCCTGCACCTTGCAGCGCCAGCACACCGGGTTCTAGTCCCGGTCGGGGCGCCGGATTCTGTCCCGGTTGCCCCTCTCCCAGGCCAGCTCTCTGCTGTGGCCAGGGAGTGCAGTGGAGGATGGCCCAGGTGCTTGGGCCCTGCACCCCATGGGAGACCAGGATAAGTACCTGGCTCCTGCCATCGGATCAGCGTGGTGCGCCGGCCGCAGTGCGCCGGCCGCAGCGGCCATTGGAGGCTGAACCAATGGCAAAGGAAGACCTTTCTCTCTGTCTCTCTCTCTCACTGTCCATTCTGCCTGTCAAAAAAAAAAAAAAAAAAAAAGAGAGAGAGAGAGAGAGAGAGAGAAACAGACACAGAGACAGAGAAGTCTTTCACCAACTGGTTCACTCCCCAAATGACTGCAACAGCCGGGCTGGGCCAGGCTGAAGCCAGGAGCTTCTTTCAGGTCTCCCACATGGGTGCAGGGGCCCAAGGACTTGGGCCATCTTCTACAGCTTTCCCAGGCCATAGCAGAGAGCTGGATCGGAAGTGGAGCAGCCGGGCTCAAACCGGCGTCTATATGGGAAGCCGGCACTGCAGACAGTGGCTTTACCCTCTACGCCACAGCGCTGGCCCCCTTATATATATTTTGTAGACACTTTTCAACTAGAGTGTTTCATTGTTAGATATTCAAATTACATAGTCAGGTAACTTGAGAGAAAAAATTCAGTTTATTGCTTTTCCCTCAAATTATCCTTGACATAGCTATCGGCAATCGGGTGGCATTTAGCCCAGCGGTTAAGGTGCTGGTTACAATGCCCGTGCTCCACACAGCTGTGCCCAGGTTCGATGTTGGCCTCCGGTTCCTGACCTCAGCAGCGAATGCAGACCCTGGGAGGCTGTGCTGTGGCTCAGAGGTTGAGTGCCTGCCACACACGTGGGAGACGGACATTGAGACCCTAGCTCCTGGTTTGGGCCCTGGCTCAGCCCTAGCCCTGGCCATTTATGGAGTAAACCGGTAGATCAGAGCTTGCTCTCTCTCTCTTTCTCTGTCTCTCAAATAAATAAATAAATCACTTTATTTTATGTATTTATGTTTTAAAGATTTTATTTATTTATTTATTTACTTATTTCAGAGGCAGAGTTAGAGAGAGAGAGAGGAGAGGGGGAGAGAGAGAGAGAGACAGGTCTTCCATCCATTGGTTCAGTCCCCAACTGGCTGCAATGGCCGGAGCCAGGCTGATCCAAATCCAGGAGCCAGGAGCTTCTTCTGGGTCTCCCACATGGGAGAAGGGGCTCAAGGGCTTGGGCCATCCTCTACTGCTTTCCCAGGCCATAGCAGAGAGCTGGATCAGAAGAGGAGCAGCTGGGACTCAAACCAGCACCCATATGGGATGGTGACACCATGGGCTGTGGCTTTAACGTGCTACGCCACAGCGCTGGCCCCCAAGTAAATAAGTTTAAAAAATACATCAACAGTAAATTCCCACCCTTTGCCTCACCATTCTTCTCCAAAAATGTATTAAATGCTCTAATTGTTTCTCTCTTATTCCTTTCCTGTTTTCTGATTTGAAAAGTCACTTCAAAAATTCCTGTGTAGTATCTGAGCAAAAAAAGTAGTATTTTGTCTTAAAACTCACATGCATGTAACACACAAAATAAAACACTGGGCAAGCTGCTCAGTACCCTCAGGTATGACTATTTTTACTAACAGGATGCCCACAGCAACAAGCAATTTCCAATACATAACTGCCCGATCTTTCAGTGATAAACTCTAATTGATGCACATGGAAGTTCTTTTGTGGATGATTTGGGCACATATAATTTGATGGTGATTCATATAATAATGAAAATTTTTGTAGATTTCAGTTGGGAATTCAGCAATGCCTTTTGGGCTCAGCAAACAAACAGCAGATGTGAAATGCAGTCTGAAATATTAAATTAGCATACTAATAACAATAGGGAATAGACATTTTTTAAAGTGTCTACCAGCACAACAGTTAGCAAAGTGGTCTCTTGTTGAGAAGCAGCTATTTTAATTTTTTTTTTGACAGGCAGAGTTAGAGAGAGAGAGACAGAGAGAAAGATTTTCCTTCTGTTGGTTCACCCCCAAAATGGCCGCTACGGCCGGCGCGCTGTGCCAATCCAAAGCCAGGAGCCAGGTGCTTCCTCCTGGTTTCCCATGCGGTGCAGGGCCCAAGGACCTGGGCCATCCTCCACTGCCTTCCTGGGCCACAGCAGAGAGCTGGACTGGAAGAGGAGCAACGGGGACAGAATCCGGCGCCCATATGGGATGCCGGCGCCGCAAGCGGAGGATTAACCAAGTGAGCCCCAGCCGGCCCCAGAAGCAGCTATTTTAGATGATGTGAGTCTGCTCTTGGGTTTGTTGGGTTTGGTTATGGACTCATTTTTCCTTTGTGAGTGGAAGCCAAATAGGATCCAGGAGACCTCTTAAAAAACAAGATACTTTACTGCCATCTGCTGGAGGTTATAAAAACACGCAAATCATCCCTCTCCTGTAAAAATATACAAACATTTCTCAGAATGTCTCTGATGTGAATGCTGCCCTCTTATACAAGGAGCACTTGTGCAGTGCCCAACCTGGATAGCCATACTTGACTGCCCCAATCCCAGCTCCACAGAGGCTTAGCTCTCGCTGCTCTCCATCTTCTGCCAAAGAAGAAGCAATGTTGCACTGCTCACTCATCCGCTGAGTGGGAACACAGGAGAGGGAAGCATGACGTATATCCCAGCTTCTGCAGAAGGGCTGGGAGCCGGAGACTCTGCACACTCGTCCCTGAGCAGAGGACAGAGCTGTACTCAGTCTCTTGAGGCTAAATCCACCAACCATGGAGGTGGGGGAGGGCAGGAGCCCAGACGAATCAGGGAAAACCCTCCAGCCTCCGTGGCCACACCTGCCCTCTGAGCCACACCACGCACGCGCGCTTCCTCCTCCAGGGGCCCCTGCTTCCCACAGGGAAGAGACCCGGGTTTATCAAACAGCCCCCCCCGACACACACACACTCCTGCCGTCCTGCGGGCCCTCCTCTTCCTTGGTGCCGCCTTCTCCTGAGAGGACCTGGCTCCCGGACCCATGAGAGACCAGGCTGGGCGCACCTGGGACCCCAGCGCACCAAGGGAGGGGATGCTTGGTAGGAAGAGGACAGAAACCGCCCTCTTCCAAACTAAACCAGAGCAGAATCTCCGCGGCCGGAGCTGGAGGAGAAGCTGGCCCAGGGCAGGCCAGACCTGCAGCCGACTCGGCTCGGAGCCTTCGCCTTTTCCCGTTGGTTTCCTGCCACCTGCCCAGGGGCGCTGCTTGCCCTTACTGCTCCTGTATGCCTCCCAAGGAGTGCGGGGCAAGGCTGTGATATTGCGAGAGAGCCTCTGCAAAGGCTCTCTCGTGGGTTATGACCGTGGCCATGAAGCTGCAGGGAAGAGGTGGAACCTGCTCCACCCCCGTGAAGCTTCTGCCGCCTCCATCAAGTCCCAGAGGGAGAAGGGGCCCATCGGAGAGTGAGTGGGTGAGGGGCAGACCCAGAGCAGATGGCACTGCGTGACCTTTGCCTAGGACCCTGTCTCCAGGGCCCTCAGCGACCTCATCTTAGAAACACAGATGAGGGCTGATGTCTGGCACAGTGGCTAAGAACCCACATCCCTGGGGCCGGCGCTATGGCGCAGCAGGTTAAAGCCCTGGCCTGAAGTGCCAGCATCCCATCTGGATGCTGGTTCAAGTCCTGGCTGCTCCTTTTCCAATCCAGCTCTCTGCTATGGCCTGGGAAAGCAGTGGAAGATGGCCCAAGTCCTTGGGCCCCTGCACTCACGTGGGAGACAAGGAAGAAGCTCCTGGCTCCGGGCTTCGGATCAGCGTAGCTCCGGCTGTTGTGGTCAATTGGGGAGTGAACCAGTGGATGGAAGACCTCTCTCTCTCTACCTCTCTCTGTAACTCTGTCTTTCAAACAAATAAAATAAATCTTAAAAAAAAAAAAACCCACATCCCATATTGGAGGACCTGGGTTCAAGTCCCGGCTCCGCTTCCAATTCCAGCTTCCTGCTAACGCACACCCTGGGAGGTGGCAGTGGTGGCTCAAGTAGTTGGGTTCCTCCTACCCATGTGGGAGACCCAGGTGGAGTTTCAAGCTCCCGGCTTCCCCCTGACCCAGCCCTGGCTCTTAGAGGCAGCTGGGGAGTGAACCAGCAGATGGAGGACTCTGTGTCTCTGCCCCTTAAGTAAATCAAGTTCAGAAGGAGAGTTGAGTCGGAGTGATGCCAGGGAGTCGGTTGTGCACAGGAGTGCATGGCTCTGTTGACTCTCATGCATCTCTGCACTGGGGATCACGAGCTCGGATTCACAGATCAGGCAGCCAAGACAGGGCGCGGAGGCACAGGGTCACAGGCTGGACAGACGTGCAGCTGGAATTTTTGTTCATTTTTATGTATTTCCCTCATTTGAAAGCAATGGAGACAGAGCGAGAGTGAGAGCAAGAGCAAGAGAGAGAGAGAGAGAGAGAGAGAGAGAGGGTTTACTCCCAAAATACCTGCAACAGCCAGAGCTGGGCCAGGCCAAAGCCAGGAGCCCTGATCTCAATCCAGGTCTCCCACGTGAGTGAGCAACCACCCACAGCTTCCCAGGGTGCTCGTTAGCAGGAAGCAGGAACGGAGACCAGGGCTGGACTTGAATCGGGGCATTCCAACACGAGATGCGCATGTCCGGAGAGGTGGCTTCACCACGGCAGCCAGCGCCTGCCCGCAGCTCTGAGTTTCTAAGCCGAAGCTGCTGCCTCTTCAATCTGCTCCAACGTGACAGTGGGGGCGGGGGGAAGGGGCGGGGCGGCGGGTCTTCCTCCCCAGTCTCCTAAGCCACTTTCCCACCTTTCGTCCCAGCCCTCAAGAGCCCAGCTTCTCCCGCTCACCTGAGAACCACAGACCCCACTGCTTTTATTCATCGCCAACCATTCCACTTCAGCACTAGACTCCACCCCTCCTGCCCTTGACCTCCAGGCTCCGCCTCCCCAGGGCTTTCCTCTGTGTGCGGTCATCCTTGAGCCAACAGAATCAGGCAGGAGAGGGGATTCTACAGATCAGCTCCCCGGCTGATCTCAATCCAGGTAGTCTGGGTAGGACATGCACCCACGTAAGGTGTAATCAGAGGAGCTGTCACCAGTGTACACGTGCATGTAATCGCCCCCTTCCTGTCACCCAGAGGCGCCCAGGGCTGGCAGCATCCCCGGGAGGGCGGCAGCCCCGTCTGCGTGCTCATCCGCCTGTTGGCGTGCACTTGCGTCTGCTTCTTGGCTGTTAGGAGTAACAACTGTGGGTGGGCAGGTGTTTGGCACAATGATTGGGACGCTGCTCAGAACACTCCTATCCCATCTGAGAGTGCTGAGGTCCAAGCCCCAGCTCAGCTTCTGATCACGGCTTCCTGCTCATGCGCACCCCAGGGGGGTAGCAGGTGATGGCTCAAGTGCTTGGGTCCCTGCTACCCACATGGGAGACCTGGATGGCTCCTGGCTTCAGCCGGGCCAGCCCCAGCTGTTGTGGGCATTTGGGGAGTGAACCAGTGGATGGCAGATCTCTCTCTTTCCCTTTGAAAACGACAGCAACGGGCCGGCGCCGCGGCTCACTAGGCTAATCCTCCGCCTAGCGGCGCCGGCACACCGGGTTCTAGTCCCGGTCAGGGCGCCGGATTCTGTCCCGGTTGCCCCCCTTCCAGGCCAGCTCTCTGCTGTGGCCAGGGAGTGCAGTGGGGGATGGTCCAAGTGCTTGGGCCCTGCACCCCATGGGAGACCAGGAAAAGCACCTGGCTCCTGGCTCCTGTCATCGGATCAGCGCGGTGCGCCGGCCGCAGCGCACCGGCCGCGGCGGCCATTGGAGAGTGAACCAACGGCAAAGGAAGACCTTTCTCTCTGTCTCTCTCTCTCTCTCTCACTGTCCACTCTGCCTGTCAAAAAAAAAAAAAAAAAAAAAAAAGAAAGAAAGAAAACGACAGCAACAACAAATTGTGCAGAACACTTGCGTAGAAGCCTTGGTGTGGACTTGAGTTCTCTAGAGTAACCAGTGCAATGGCTGGGCCACGCGACAACATACAAGGAGCCTTCAGAAAACCCACGGCAAATGCCTGCTGGGCAAAACTATGTGTGGATTTCAAACTCTTTTGCACCACAATAAACTGAGGCTTTAATTTATTTTTTTCCCCATGAACTCATGTTTCTAGTAGAAACTTTCAAATTGGTTGTGCATGATAGTTGTAGCATATTTTTTAAAAGATTTATTTATTTGAAAGACAGAGTTATGGAGAGAGGTAGAGCCAGAGAGAGAAAGAGAGAGAGAGAGAGAATCTTCCATCAGCTGGTTCACTCCCCAAGTGGCCACAATGGCCAGAGCTGAGCTGATCTGAACCAGGAGCCAGAAGCTTCCTCCAGGTCTCCCAAGCAAGTGCAGGGGCCCAAAGACTTGGGCCATCTTCTACTGCTTTCCCAGGCCATAGCAGAGAGCTGGATCGGAAGTGGAGCAGCCAGGACTCTAACGGGTGCCCATATGGGATCCTGGCACTGCAGGCCAAGGCTTTAACCCGCTGTGCCGCAGCGCTGGCCCATTGTAGCCGTTTACATTTCAGTAGCAGGTGTGGTATTGCCAGCTCTTTCTGCCGATGTCAGCCATTCACCTCTGCATAGGTGCACTCGTTTGGAGTTTAACATGCGTTTCTCCAGTGACTAATGAGGTTTTCCATGTCTTCTTCTGTGAAGTCCACGCCTATCTTTTGCCTATTGTATGAGTGTGCTGCACATCACTCCACACTTGTCGGGTTAAACCAAAATATAACGTTTGTTTACCGTCTCACACTTCGCTTGGCAGAGGCATGGCTCAGCTGGGGCTCTGCTCCGCGCCTCCAGGGCTGCCTCAGGGCTGCAGGCTGCTGGCCTCATGTGAGGCTCAGGTGTGCATGAACACTCATGTGTGTTGGTAGAACCCAAGGTGATTTGCTTCCAGCTTCTCCAGGTACATGGCAAAGGCTCACCTGATTAGGTCAGGCCCACCCAGATGATCACCCTCTTCATTGGTTCAAGGTCAACTAATTAGGAGCCTTAATGACACCTGCCCAAATCCCTGCCTGTAATCTAACGTGACCTGATGGGGGGGAGGGGAGACATGTTTTATAGATTACATTGCCTCACGAACACAGGATGGAAGTCACTGACTACTCATCCCTTCCCACCCCACCCGTGTGAAAACTATCTGCCACATGTCTACAAGCCAAACTGTGCCCCTTATCCCCGGGGCGGCAGGGTGTTCAGGTGACACCTGGCCTTGGGGAATGTGGAGTCTCCTCTGTGCACTGAGAGCCCTCAGGAAGAGGACCCCCGGGCTCCCTGGCGTTGCCGCCACCCTTGGCCAGCCGGCCTGTGCTGCCCCCAGCAGCACTTTCTGTTTTCATTTTTATTTTCTAATTTTATTCAAAAGACAGTGAGATGGGGGAGGGAGGGAGGTGGGGGAGGAAGGGAGGGGGGAGAGAGATCTCCCAGCTGCTGGTTCACTCCCCAAACGTCCACGGTGGTCAGGACTGGGCCAGGCCACGGCCCGGAGTGCAGAACTCCATGTGGGTGGCAGGGACCCAAGCACTTGTGCCACCCTCTGCTAAGACTCAGCCCACGCACTCTGATAGAGTATGCGGGGTTCCTAAACACAGGGCCCAACGCCCACCCTCAGGGACCTCCTTCTAAGGCCCAGCACACGCCCACCCTCCAAGGCTCAAAGACCTGCCACGTGTCTTTGTGGTTTCCAGGCTGAAACCTGGAACATATCATAGAAGGCTTGGACCCTCCGCCTGGGGTTCAAGGTCACATCTGTGAGCTGTGTCCCCTCTGTCTCTCTTGGTAACCCCCCATGGCTCACCAGGCCCCAGGGGCCCCATCACTACCTCTCATTTCCTCCGCTCCTCTGGATACTGAAATGCAACCAGTCTTGGCCTCCTCCTGTCTCACCTCCAGGAAGCCCTCCTTTCTTTCTTTTCTTTTGACAGGCAGAGTTAGACAGTGAAAGAGAGAGACAGAAGAAAGGTCTCCTTTTGTTGGTTCACCCTCCAAATGGCTGCTACGGCCGGAGCTACGCCGATCTGAAGCCAGGAGCCAGGTGCTTCCTCCTGGTCTCCCATGCACTTGGGCCATCCTCCACTGACCTCCCAGGCCACAGCACAGAGCTGAACTGGAAGAGGAGCAACCGGAACAGAACCGGTGCCCCAACCGGGACTAGAACCCGTGGTGCCGGCGCTGCAGGCAGAGGATTAGCCTAGTGAGCCGCGGCGCCGGCCCAGGAAGCGCTCCTTGACTGCAGCTGTTTTGCCACCACTGTCTCCCTCCTCTGGCCTCCTGAACAGAGGCATAGAGCCTCAGCACACACAGGGCTGGGCTGCTTTCCAGGTGGGTTCTGCGGACCAGTCCTGGATACTCTTTGGGGTGGGGGGGTGCCGGAGCCAGGGACACAGCCCTGAGCTCACGGTGTGCTCGCGCCTGAAATCAGGAACCCATCGCAGGAGAGGCCAGTGAGCCGGAGAATGAGGGTGGGGGGAGGGGAAAGGAGGACGTCTAGGATGGTAGTGGATGGGAGCCGACTTCTCCACCAGGGGGCAGCAGGCCCCTCATACGCGGAGGCAAGGCCAGGGCGTGGTCTCCCCGCTATTCCATCGCCAGCTGGGGCTGCTCTTGGGACCAGGTGTCCCCAAGCAGGCTTCAAACAAAATCATCCAACCAGGAGTGGCAGGGGGCCCGGGGTCAGCCCAGGTCACTCAGCTCTTTGAACCCTCCAAAGGGTGTTTGGTTAGCCTCTCTGACAGCCGGGAGGCAGGGAGTGGTCCCTGGTGCCTTCCCACGCCCAGATCCAGCAGCAACTAGGATGAGGCGCAGGGTTAGAGGAAGGAGAACCGGGCTGAATGTCAAGGTCTTGGCCCTGTCTTCCAGCGCCCCGTAAACACAGTTTCTATCTCTAGGCCTCAGCTGCTGAAGCTGTGAAATGGAAACAGATGGGCTGGTAGCTGCTGGGTGGGCCACCGAAGTCTTAGGTATTTCTCATCAGCGGCCCTCTCTGCTCTTCATAAGCCAGGGTCACCTGAGGCTGCCCGGGCCCACTCCGCGGGAGAGAAAACTCAGTTTGGCTTGAGATGGAGTCCCCCGCCCCACCCACAACCTGTGATTTCATAAAAGAACGCCCAGAGCTGCAGGTGTAGCCCCCGGGAAACTGCAGTGGCCTCATGCTGCCCCCTGGTGGTCAGAATGTTCATTTCCGGCAGGTTTCCGGATCTTCAGGATTTCGCGCTGGGTCAGGAAAAAAATGTTTGAGGATAAAGAGGAGAAAAGAGGAAGAGAGAGAGAACGAAATGACCTGGCTTCTCCACAGCCGAGGGCTGACAGGTGTTCTTCCTTCCCACTCTCCCCGCGGTCGGCCACAGTGTAAGGGAACTCGGAGGTGCCAGGCTTGGAGGGGTAAAGGAACGCCAGGGGTACTGGGTGCCCAGGGAGGAGCAGGGTGCTCAGGCCATGGTGTTTGGGCAAGGTGGTGTCTCTGAGCCTTGTGGACCAGTGCCCACCTCCCAGCACTGTCCTGAACACCAGACGTGTCCATGGGCGGTGTCTCTGTGCGGGGTGGGGTGGGGTGGGGGAGCCTGCCAGGTGATGAGCCTTAGTGCTCCCCACACCCAGTTGTGAGCGTGCATGCACTGGGGAGGTGGTGGTTTCATCAAACATACAATAATACGGAAGGATGCATTTAAATGCATGGCCTGATAATGCAATTTACAGAACAAATTATAAGCAAAAGAGAGGCGGGCGTTGGGCATAGCGGTTAAGGCACTGCTTGGGACACCTGAGTCTCATATCAGAGCATCTGGGCTCCGGTCCGACCTCCTTTCCCATTCCAGCTTCCTGCACGGGGTCACCTGAATGACGCTGCCAGCTCCTGGCATCAGCCTGGCTCAGCTGCTGCTGTACTCGGCATTCGGGGGAGGGGGTGAACCAGCAGATGGGAGATCTCCATCTCTCTCTCCCTCACTCCAATAAAACAAATAGATAAATAATAATTTAAAAAGCAGGTATGTCTCCCAGGCTAGAGTTTAAGGATAAGGCAGGAGTGGGGGCAGGAGTAAAGGGTGGGCTCCACAGCTCCTCAGTGAGAACTGGGCCCAGCGCACAGCCCACAGGGACTGGGTGTGTGTCTGTGGATGAGCGCAGCCTGGGCGTGTGTATGAACTCCCTGGGGGTCTTTGGCATCAGCATCAATTACACCAAGGCTCATTGCCCCAGACCCCAAATCAGAAAACAGGGGTTGGGCACCTGGACGCCTCACACGGGGCCAAGGTAGTCCCCCCCTCCTGCACCTGCCGGCACCTCTGCACCTGCTGCTGCCTCACGCAGCCCTCGGTGCTCACCTGGGACATCACCTCCTGCTGGGGGCTGCTGCAGCTCTCCATCGCCTCCGATGCCCCAGGCGGAGTATTCTCAGGACGAGCTGCACCTGATCTGCTCCAGGGCTCGCAGTCGTCACTTGCTTGGAGAATAGTTATTTGGAATCAATATCCCCCGAATGAGTGTTGGGCGCTGGCGGGGGACTGTGTGTCCAGCAGGTCCCTTGAGTAAGAAACAGGTCGTCTACACAGCCAGCTTTCTTCAAGCATCACACGGTAATTCAGCTACCGGCTCCAAGGACTTTTATTCATTTTATTTATTACAGAGACAGAGAAAAAGAAAAAAAAAAAGCTCTCTTTTGCTGGTTCACTCTCCAAATACCCAAAACAGCCTGGACTGGGCCAGGACCAAGGCAGGAGCTGGGAATTCAATCCAGGTCTCCCCTATGGGTGGCAGGGACCAAACTACTCGAGCCAGTTGAGTTACAGAGCACTCGGTGGACAGCCCCACAGTACCGTTTCACTTCATAAAACTCTACCTCTTCCATCCGTATTGTCCCATGCACTGGTCCCACTCCCTAAATGCTAGGCTGGGCCCAGAGACCGGAACCACATGGGTGGCAGATAGGAACTCACCTACCTGAGCCACCTCCCGTGGCCTCCCGGGTACATTAGCGGGAAACTGGATTGGAAGTGGGGGAGCCGGGACTCAGGGAAGGCACTACAATATCGTGTGCAGGCATCCTAAGTGATGCCTTAACTGCTGCACCTCATGTCCGCCAGGCAGAGATTCTGCACGTAACAGGGCAGCTCGGGGTGTTAGGAAAGATGCTGATAGCTTGTTTGGTGTCCACGGCGTGCGAGTTTAGTTGAAATCAGAGGAAAGCATCCAAAGGCTTGGGAGCTTGGAATGCTGGAGTGGATTTGTCGCTGAAGACCCCCTCCTCCACACCCGGGGTGGGGTCTCTGCTCCAGCTTCCTGCTAGTGCAGACCTGGGAGGCCCCGGGGGTGGCTCAGGGAATCGGGTTCCTGCCATCATTCACAGCTCTCAGCCTCCGCCTAGGCTGTTGTGAGCATTTTGGTGCTCAATCAGTGGATGGCAGCTCCCTCTGTCTCTCAAAAAAGAGGGAAAAAAAAGCTATACCTTTCCCAGATTCTCAGAGCCACAGCATTCCTGAAGAGCTGTACAGGTGGACCATGCTGGGGCAGCTGTGGTTACTCAGCTGGAGACCTGAAATACAGTGGGAATATTGGGCTCCCCAGGGGTGGGCGGGGCCAGGTCGTGGTGCAGAGGCTAGGAGGCTGCACTGACCACAACAGACAACAGAGGCAGAAAAGCCCATCTGAACAGCCTTGTTATGGGTATCTGTTCCCTGGTTTTTATTCCAAGTTCTTGCCCCCATGTGGGGTGAGAATTCAAAGCAGGTGCATAAATGACATTAGGGTTTATTCAAAGGGAGAGTGAGAATGCGTTCCTGCGTGAGCTTGGGCAGCCCCACCAGGAGAGAGGGCCAGAGAGATGCCACGGGGGAAGGGAGAGGAGGGCCAACAGAAGGGTGAGACGGCAGAGAAGGCCACACCCACGTGTAGCGGTTCCCCTAATGGGGTAGGGGGTGGTCCCCTAATTTTTTTTTTTTTTTACAGACAGAGTGGACAGTGAGAGAGAGAGAGAGAAAGGTCTTCCTTTGCCGTTGGTTCACCCTCCAATGGCCGCTGCAGCCGGTGCACCGCGCTGATCCTATGGCAGGAGCCAGGTGCTTCTCCTGGTCTCCCATGGGGTGCAGGGCCCAAGCACTTGGGCCATCCTCCACTGCACTCCTGGGCCACAGCAGAGAGCTGGCCTGGAAGAGGGGCAACCGGAAAAGAATCCGGCACCCCGACCGGGACTAGAACCCGGTGTGCCGGTGCCGCAAGGCAGAGGATTAGCCTAGTGAGCCGCGGTGCCAACTGCGGTCCCCTAATTGAATATACAAACAAAGTGGCGTTTGGGGTGCGGTTTGGTATGCATGAGGTTTTCTTGGAGTTTCGGGTTGCCTTCAATGGCGTTTAACTTCGAAGTGGCCATCATGGCGTCCGAGCGAGATGCAGGTGCAAAGTGGGCATCCTAGATTGACAAGTGAAGCTGCAGGGCGGGGAGACGCAGAAGTTGTGGGAAAATCTTCCTGCCTGCTTCACTTGTTCGCGCCTACCTCCCTGCCCGGTTGCCCCATAGCAGTCTGACTGGCGTAGACCTGGGGCATTGGCTGATTAGTCGTGGCGGGCCTAGAAGAGAGAGAGATAAGGAGGTTAGTACATTCTTTCTCATTCTAGATGAGCAGAAAGCTTTTCAGTCAAGTGAACGCAAATCTCCCTGGAGTCATTGAAGTGGAGGGTCATGGCCCCTCAGCCCACTGCCAGACGTGAGCCGATTACAGCCCCAGACCCTCTTGGATGAAGGGGATGCCAGGGTACCCTCCAGAAAGCATCCTGGTGCAGTGCCAGCCGTTTATACCAATGCCATCCGCCTTCTCCAAAGCTCCCCCCACCACAAGCTACCTGCAGCCTTTTATCAAGGTCACTGTGCACCAAGGAAAAGGAAATAACAGAATTTTCAGGGCCTCCTGGACCCTGGCTCGGGGGGACATAGCTCCCAGGAGAGCCAGGGTGTCCCTGGGGCCCCGCAGTCGGACTGGGAGGTGATGGGAGTGAGGTGTAACTGGTGGAGCTCCAGCTCAGGTCCGACTCCCGGCATCCTCCGTGCGTCACTGGCGTGGGCACCCTTGGCAGCTGGCGGAATCCCTGCGTTGGAGGGATGGAGTGAGGGTGGAAGCCCCGAGAGCTGCCTCTCCCCAGGGAAATAGCAAGTCAGAGCAGTGCCATGCCCCGCAGGGCCACCCCAGGGACGTGAGGGATGCAGGGGTGGCCGTTGTCCCTGGGTGGCCATTCAGCTCTCCTGGGCGACATCCCTGTCCTACCTGAGGAGTCCACACCTCCGTGTAGATGGCAGGGATCACAGCTGTGGATGCGGCCTTGGCCCCGCCCCATGGTCGATGTTATGCTGACAGCTCTCTGTGAGCCTGAGTGACATCAACCCTGTTCTTGCTGACACATTCACGTGTTGGGGTGTGGGAAAGAAACCCGGCTAGAGTTCAGGGCTGGTCCACCCCAGTGAGGGGTGCCAGTGGCATGGGGCGAGATGCAGTACCCCTCCCAAGGTGAAGGGCAAATTGTTGTACCCGACCCTTCCTGCAACCAGGAGAGGGCGCCAGCGCCTCGTGGGCCTGTTTGTGTTTTGGCGGTGGCACATTCTTCATTTGGGCGAGTGTCTCTGCCCATCTATGAGTGGCCCAAATGGCTGTTGTTGTTTTTTTGTTTTGTTTAGAATTCTTTATTTTATTTGAAGGGCAGAGTGATAGATGAGAAGGAGCAAGAGACAAAGAGACAAAGGAGAGATCTTCCATCCGCTGGTTTGTTCATTCACCCCATGACAGCAATGGCCAGGGCTGCAAAGGCAGGAGCCTGGAACTCCATCTGGGTCTCCCACATGGGTGGCAGGGGCCCAAGTATGCTTTCCCAGGCATATTAGCAGGGGGCTGGATGGGAAATGGAGCTGGTGGGACTTCAACTGGGCTCATAAATTGGATGCTGATGTCGCAGGCATAGGCTTAGTACACTGTGCCACAGTATTGGCCCTAACTGCTGGTTTTGAATGGGGCACAGAACAGGAGACAGCTCTGCCACAGGTCTGGGCTGCTGGGCCAGCTGCCCTGCCTTTTGGGCCATTGGATCAGCAGATGCAGGGGAGACTGGGGTGTCAGTGGCAGGTGGGGAAGCTATTGGGACACAGTGGAAGCCCCTGAGGATTTTGGAGCGAAGCCCTGGCATTACCTGCAGATAATTACTCTCCTTTGAGAGACGGCTGTTGGCCTGCTACTGGGCTTTAACAGAAACTGAGCCCTTGAGCTGCTAAGTTACCATGCAACTGCACTACGCCTCATGAGCTGGGTGTTGTCTCACCCACCACGCCGCAAAGCTGAGTGAGCACAGACAGAGGGGGATCTCCCTGGCCAGGCCCACGCAGGTGCAGAAGCAGAAGTAAGTTCCACAAAGCAGCAGCCCAGATGCCCGTGGTTCCTCCTCTTGCTGCACTGCCTGCTCTCCCTCAGCCTGATGCTCTGGCCTCATGGGAAGTGCGCTGGGATCAGTTGACAGAGGAAGAGAACCCTGCTGCACGATCTGTCCACAAAGTGGTTGCAGCCTCGGGGTGGGGCACTGCACCTGCGTGTGTGCCTTTCCTTGCAAGGAGAAATAGCCAGGCAAGTGCTTACATTTAGATTCCAGAGCTGCAGCCAATGGTTTGATGGTGGGGGCAGTGCGGAGGAGAGTGATGTGTGTTCCCATCCCACACACGTTTCCACCTGCTCCCGGCCCCACAGCCCACTCTGCTCCCCGTGATCCTCTGGGTCCCAATGGATCTACTTTGTTGCCAGAAGTGAGCCATTATGGATTCAGGCCCATGGCTGAATGAGTGATGAGAACTCCCAGAGCGGAGTGAGCAGAGGCAGATGCTTTGCACACCCTGCGAGGCAGCCGTGGGTAAGCAGGTCAGGTAGGGGCTGGCTGTTGCTGCGACACAAACTGTGATCCTAGCAGGCGGGCCCTCCTTAGGGTGCTCATTGCCTGATGCTTGCAAGAGAGCAGCACGATGTGGACTGAAGCCCAGGCAGCACACTTGTAACTGCAGCACTTCCTCAGTTAAAGTGGGTTTTCTCTGCCCAAGAAGGTTTCCCAGGCAGGTGATTTCATCTCTGGCCCCAGCTGGGGAGTCTATCCCCCCTTTATCTAAAGGGGCTTCACCACATGCCCTGGGGACCCCTGCACATCCATCTCCTGGGTTGTAACACCCACCCTGGGGTCCTTCTGCCCACCCCAGCTCTGGCACCAGCCTCCTGTTCCTCCTCCTTCCTTGGAGGCACTGGGATTCCCATGTGTGTGAATTCCTCTCCCGCCTCTTCAGCCATCCCTCAGTTCAGGGGCTTTAGACTTCTCCCCAAGGACATGATTCTGCAGCCTGTGAGCAGCCCTCCTAGGGAACAGCCAGAAGCTAGTCAGCAGGTGCACGGGATGGGAGGGGGCACTGCACAGGTGGGAGAGCTCAGGAAAGCTCCCAGGATTCGTGTTCAATCTGGTCAGGTGTCCCTCCTGCCCAGGTTGGTTGGCAGGTGTGCGGCGGGCTGCCTCCCAGCTCATCCTGAGCGAATCCAGCTGCTAACAGGTAGATTCCTCCTGACCACCGTCCCCTGGCCATGGAAACTGTGATTGTTCTCCTATGGAATGCCCGCCCTGAGCTGGCCTGATCCACCCCCAGGCTTCTCTGTCACAATCCTCTTTCTGTTCATTTATTTATGTGTTTGAAAGACAGATATAGGGAGATCTCTTCCATCCGCCGGGTCATGCCCCAAGTGGCCATGTTGTGGGATACTTGGACAGAGAGACACAACACTGAGGCTTTAGCAGGAAGCGGGATTTATTTATGCCAGCATAAGGCCCAGTGGATTCATAGCCAAAAATCTGAGCCCCGATCAAAGCGGGAATTGCCTTACGTGCAATCTTAGTTCCGTTGACTCCCTTTCACGGTCACATACATTCCGATTGGGTGCCCCAAGGCTATAGGGTTGCTACGAGGGAGCTCTATGGCTGCACATAGTTACTGGGCAGGCCACGGTGCCCCGTCTTTGTTCTGGGAGGGCCCTAAACTTTCCCTTTTGAAAGTCCCTACCTCAGCCCCAAGCATCTAGATTACTTTCCAAAAGAGGTTGTGCCAATTTATCCTTCCCTTCATCAAGTTAGAAGGTAAGTCCCTCCAATTCAAGTGTTCAGCACTGAGTTAGGCAAGAACAATTTTAAAAGCCCCCAAATGTGCTCAGTGGGGTAGGTGAGACTTTCAATTGCATCTTGTTTTAGCTGGCATTTTTTATTTAGAAATGAATATTTTCCTTTTCAAACATCCCATTTCTTACGGATCCATGAACCCATTTTTCTGCTGGCTATTTCTCTACCCCTGTTGGTTTGCATCCACTCTTCATAAGGATATTGAGCCTTTGTCCATCTTTCATGGCAAAAAGGTTAACCTCATTTGCTGCTGTGTTTCAGCAAATGTTGGAAGTATAAACTCATTTTAATCAAATGTAAGGAGAACATGCTTTGGTTTTTAACAGTAAATACTGATAATTTTTAGATAGAATTAATTTTTTCCCTTCATTTGGTTTATTGATATGTATTTGTTCATCTTTATTTAGTGTGAGCATCAAGATTTTTGGAGGGGACTGGTGCTGTGGTGTAGTGGGCTAAGCCTCCACCTGTGGCACTGGCATCCTATATGGGCACTGGGTCATGTCCCAGCTGCTCCTCTTCTGATCCAGCTTTCTGCTAGGGCCTGGGAAAGCAGTGGAAAATGGTCCAAGTCCTTGGGACCCTGCACCTGTGTGGGAGACCCAGAAGAAGCTCCTGGTTCCTGGTTTTGGATCGGCGCAGCTGAGGCTGTTGTGGCCATTTGGGGAGTGGACCAGCAGATAGGAGATCTTTCTCTCTGTCTCTTCATCTCTCTCTTTGTAACTCTACCTCGCAAATAAATTAAAAAAAAAGATTTTTGGAGGGCCAAATTCAAAATAGCAGTCTGTATATTTTTTCAACTTTCTTGAGCAAATGATTGCATTATTCCATAAGGAATATCCCACCAATTCTATTCAATAGTTCATTATGACTTGGAGTGCTTTGTAAGGGTCTAATTTTCATTGAAATATAAATGCTTGTAGCTATTTATGGAGTATGGGATGGTAATTCAATACACGGACACAATGGTAATGATTGAATGAGGGTCACCAGCATTTCCGTCTCCATGGGCCTTATTTTTAGATGTTGTGGTCTCTTTCACCTTTCAGAAAAATCAGAGTTTGAATTAAAATCCTTTACACACCCCTACGGATAGAACTTACATCTTATTTTGCAAAGGAGGAGGATGAAGTCAGACATACTTGCAGTGAGAGTTCAACCTCTAAGTTTTTCTTCAAGCTACGTTTGGGGACAGTGATTAAGGGTGAGCTCTCTCCAATCTGGTGTGCTTTTAGATAAATCCTGATAGGTATCACTCCAGTTATTTATTCTTAGGGCTATTATTATTTTAGAGCTTAATTTGAAAATCGAGCATTTTGCTCTTAGACACCCTGTTTGAAACAGTGTGCAGCTAATGTGTCTGGGAAGGCAGTGGAGGATGGATGGCCCAAGTACCTGGGCCCCTGCTATCCAGGCAGGAGACCTGGATTAAGCTTCAGGCTCTTAGCTCCAGCCTGGATCAGCCCAAGCTATTGAGACCATTGGGAAGTGAACTAGCAGATGGAAGATTTCTCTCTCTTTCTCTATCACTCTTTCACATAAATAAATGAATGAATATTTTAAAAAAAGATAAGGGTTTTTGGGAGGAAAAGGAAGTTTGAGATCCATGTGTAATATTTTTTCCATAATCTGCATTTTTCTCAAACTTTTCCCACTCTTTTTTTTTAAAGATTTATTTGAAAGTCAGAGTTACACAGAGAAGGAGAGGCACAGAGAGAGAGAGAGAGAGAGAGAGGTCTTCCATCCTCTGGATCGCTCCCCAGTTGGCTGCAATGGCCGGAGCTGTGCTGATCCAGAGCCAAGACCCAGGAGCTTCTTCTGGGTTTCCCATCCCAGTGCAGGGCCCAAGGAGTTGGGCCATCTTCTACTGCTTTCCCAGGCCATAGCAGAGAGCTGGATTGGAAGTGGAGCAGCTGGGACTTGAACCAGCATCCGTATAGGATGGCAGCACTGCAGGTGGTGGCGGCGGCTTTACCTGTTATGCCACCCCTCGGATACATGAATTTCAGAACGTTTTGTGCTGAGATACTAGCTTTGAATTCCATTTTCTGTGGAGCTTTTGAAGCACCCTCATGTGCAGTTGTCCCTCTAACAACCAGGTTGGAGGGTTAGGAGCTGTCACTTAGGTCCTTTAAATACTGCCTGGCCTTTTGGCTTTGTCTTTCTGGTCCTGCCCTAGCCTTACTATTTTGGCCATATGCCCAGGTCAGACCCCAGATGCTGACCCCATCATCCCTGCCCAAATGCTTCAGGCATTGCCACCGTAGCCTTAATCACCTGGCCTATCACCCCTGAGCTATCCGATGTCCTTGCTGCTAGAGTTATTTGCACTGGCTAGACCCCTGGCCGTTATCTACACTTAAAGCCATATCCTTCCCCAAAACTTGTCCCTACATTCCCCCTCCTGAAGAAAACACCTTGAATGACCTATCAGAAATTACCCCATAACTGTACTCACTTGCCTTAGTCACATGACCCGTTCGAAGCCCCTTACCCCGTCCATATCCCTCAGGACATATCCAGGTGCCCTTGTCCTTAAGCCCTTGGACACTCCTGCCTAACTATCTATTGGCCTTACTCCCATAGTTATATGTTCTATCAAAAACCATAGACCCTTTCCCCGCTCTTTTCACTGAGAGCTAGTGATCCTGAGCATTTTTTCATGTGTCTGTTGGCCAGTTGGCTTTCCTCTTTTGAAAAGTGTCTCTTTAAGTCCTTTGCCCCCTTTTATTTTTTAAAAAATATTTATTTATTTGAAAGTCAGAGTTACACACAGAGAGAAGGAGAGGGAGAGAGAGAGAGAGAGAGGAGGTCTTCTATCTGCTGGTTCACTCCCCAGTTGGTTCACAGCTGCGCCAATTGGAAGCCAGGAGCCAGGAGCTTCTTCTGGGTCTCCCACATGGGTGCAAGGGCCCAAGGCCTTGGGGCCATCTTTCACTGCTTCTCCAGGCCATAGCACAGAGCTGGATTGGAAGTGAAGCAGCTGTGACTCGAACCGGCACCCATATAGGATGCTGGAACTGGAGGTGGTGGCTTTACCCATTATACCTCAGCGCTGGCCCCTGCCCATTTCTTAACTGGGTGTTTGTTTTGTTGTTGTTGAGTTTCTTGATCTCTATATATCCTTGTTATTAATCCTTTATTAATTGCATAATTTGCAAATAATTTCTCCCATTCTGTTGGTTGCCTCTTCACTTTCCTGAGTGTTTCTTTTGCAGTACAGAAGCTTTCAATTTGATATAATCCCATTTGTCAATATTGACTTTAATTGCCTGTGCCTCTGAGTCTTTTCCAAGAACTCTTTGCCTATGCCAATATTTTGCATGGTTTCCCCAATGTTCGCTAAAAATTTGATGATATCAGGTCATAGATTTAGGTCTTTGATCCATTTTGAGTGGATTTGTGTGTAGGGTGTAAGGTAGGGGTCTTGCTTCATACTTCTGCATGCAGAGATCCAGTTTTCCCAGCACCATATGTTGAAGAGACTGTCCTTGCCCCTGGGATTGATTTTAGCTCCTTTGTTAAAGATAAGTTGGTTGTAGATGCGTGGGTTGATTTCTGCAGTTTCTATTCTGTTCCATTGGTCTTTCCATCTGTTTTTGTATCAGTACCAGGCTGTTTTGATTATAACTTCCCTGTAGTATGTCTTTGAATCTGGTATTGTGATGCCTGCAGCTTTGTTTTTGTTGTACATGATGACTTTAGCTATCTGGGGACTCTTTTGTTTCCATATGAATTTCAGCATCATTTTTTCTATATCTAAGAAGAATGTCCTTGGTATTTTGACTGGTATCACATTGAATCTGTAAATTTCTTTTGGTAGTATGGACCTTTTGATGATATTGATTCTTCTAATCCATGAATGTAAAGGATTTCTCCATTTTTTGTGTCTTCTTTTGTTTGTTTGTTTGTTTCTCAGATTTATTTATTTATTTGAAGGGCAGAGCTACAGAGATGCAGAGGCAGAGACAGAGAGAAAGAGAGAGAGAGAGAGAGGTCTTCCATCCACTGGTTCACTCCCCAAATGGCTGCAATGGCTGGGACTGTGCCAATCTGAAGTCAGGAGCCAGGAGCTTCTTCCATGTCTCTCATGTGGGTGCAGGGGCCCAAGGACTTGGGCCATCCTCCACTGCTTTCCCAGGCTTTAGCAGAGAGCTAGATCAGAAGTGGAGCAGCCAGGACTCAAACTGGCGCACATATGGGATGCTGGCACTATAGGCAGCAGCTTTGCCTGCTATGCCACAGTGCCAGCCCCTATTTCTTTCTTCAGCGTTTTGTAATTCTCATCATAGTGATCTTTGACTTCCTTGGTTAAATTTATTTCAAGGTATTTGATTTTTTGTTTGTGGCTATTGTGAATGGGATTCTTTCTCAGCCATGGCATTGTCTGTGTATACAAAGGCTATTGATTTTTTGTGTTGATTTTTATATCCTGACACTTTACCAAACTCTTCTATGAGTTCCAACAGTCTCTTAGTAGAATCTTTTGGATGCCCTATATATAGAATCATGTAATCTGAAAATAGGAATAGTTTGACTTCCTCCTTCCTAATTTGTATCCCTTTGATTTCTTTTTCTTGCCTAATGGCTCTGGCTAAAACTTCCAGGACTATACTGAATAGCAGTGGCAAGAGTGGGCAACCTTATCTGGTTCTGGATCTCAGTGGGAATGCTTCCAACTTTTCCCTATTCAATAGGACGCTGGGCATGGGTTTGTCATGAATTGCCTTGATTGTGTTGAGGAAAGTTCCTTCTATACCCAATTTATTAGAGTTTTCATCATGAAAGGTGAAATACTTTCTCTGCATCTATTAAGATAATCCTATGATTTTTGTTCTTCAGTTTGTTAGTGTGATGTGTCACATTGATTGATTTTCAAATGTTGAACCATCCCTGCATACCAGGGATAAATCGCACTTGGTCCAGGTGAATGATCTTTCTGATGTGTTGTTCGATTTGATTAGCCAGTATTTTGTTGAGGATTTTTGCTTCTATGTTCATTAGAGAAATTGGTCTATAGTTCTCTTTCTCTGTTGTTTCTTTTTCAGGTTCAGGAATTAAGGTGATGCTTTTTTGCTTCATAGAAAGAGTTTGGGAGGATTCTCTCCCTTTCAATTGTTGTGAATAACGTGAGAAGAATTGGAGTTAGTTGTTCTTTAAATGTCTGGTAGAATTCAACAGTGAAGCCATCTAGTTACCAGGGACCTTTATGTCCATGGACATATGACCAGGCCATATCCCAGACCCATCCTAACCTGTCAGACTACCTGTCTCTTTCAGGCATCACCCCTTTGCCATAACTACCTGGCCATTACCATTGACAGTATCTCCTGAGCTTGTTCTCATGGCTATATGCCCTATGTAGAACACTGGCCATTGACCCTAACCACAAACCTTGCTCATTCCCCTGTGCATCATCACATCCATATTCGATGGTCACACACATGTGGAATAATCCATAGACCTTTCCATCTTGCTGTACCCACTGGCCTCACCCTCACTGCCATATGCCCAAGGTACACCCAGACCCATGACCTTCCTTAAACACCACCAAAATCCCCTAGGCATTTTACACTTAGGTGCAATCACCTAGTGATTATCCCTTCCCCATTCTCAGCAGTACACACTGTCCTGTCGCCCTTGGATATGTGCCCAGTCCAGACCCTATGCCCATGTCCCACATATACAATACCCATTTCGCCTAGATCTTGCCCTTATGAGTGGATCATCTGGAAATTATCCTGGATTCTATCCTCTTGCCTTGCTTCCATGGCTATATGCCCTATCAAAACCTCTGACCTTTGTCTCCTCTCCTGCCCATATTGCATGGCCAAATAAACCCAGAATTATCCTTAGAAGTTTCCTCTTTACTTGATCCACTGGTCTTTAACAAATGGCCATGTGCCCAGGCCAGACCATAACTCCATACCCTTCCCTACTTGCTGCCCAAAACCTAGGCTTAGTTGGCTGGCCACACCTCTCCAGCCCCTGCATCTGTATCCACTGGCCTCCTTACTATTGGCTCCTGGCCCATTCTGGAACCCAGGCCCTTATATTGTATATAGCTCTGTCCATATCTTCCAGATCTTATCTTTTACCTAAGTCACCAGGTTACTGCACCTGAATGTATCCTCTGGTGTGGTTCCAATGGCTGAATGTCCCATCAACGGCCCTGCCATTGTCTACCCTAAGCTAGTATTTCCACAGACTGTTCACCAAATCCACCTTGATTTATCCTATTTATCCTTAGGCTGATCCCCTTGTCTGTACCAAATGTCCTTAAATCTAAGTATTCTGGCCAGACCAAGCCACAGACCACATTCCCCTAATCCAATCCCATAGTATTGGCTTTAACCACCTGGCCATTCCTCCTCAAGCTATAGCCAGTGGCCTTCATTCCTGGGATAAACGCCTTGGTACAACCCCTAGCCATTATTCCCATCTGTACACATTGTCCATCCTGGCTCTTGCCATTCTTTACCCAAATTGCAAACTTCACACAGGGAATTCTGATCTTCCCTATCACCCTGCATATTACCATGTCCAGACCCCAGACTCTAGAACCATATCCCAAACATGCGAACCCATATATCCTAGATCTTGCCCCATTGTTTGAGTGACCTGCCCTTTGTACTTCACCGTATCCTCTGGTCCTGTTACCTTGGCTGTATGCTCTGTTGAGCCCCCTTTCCCGTTTCCTGACCCACATATGTGACAATTTACCTGCTATTCTCACTCCCTAAGCTGCATCCTATGGCCGTCTGACCATGGATCTAGGTCTAGTCCAGATCCCAGGTACTTACCTTTCAGGTAACTCTGGACCTGTCATCCAAATCATACCCTTTTTACCTATATCACCTGTTTATTTTTGCCTGGCTGTAACCTCTGGCCTTGTTCCTGTGGCAATATGCTCTATCAAGACACCTGCTCATTGTCCCCATCAATAGACTTAACCTTGTCTTGAACCCATGTCCCTCCCCACATATCCCAGATCAAATCTACTGAAATTATCCTTAGACCATTCTCCCTCTCTGTATCCACTGGCCTTACTCCCAGACCAAAGATTCATCTTCCCTGACCAAATACCTTGGGTTTTTTTTGCCACATTCATTTTAGCCATTCCTCCTGAGCCATATCCACTGGCCTTCCTTCCCAGGTATGTGCCTTGGACTTCTATACCCTGGCCATTATCCCTATTCACTCAGCTGCTCCTTCCCTAGCTTTTACCCTTCCTTACCACAATGGTGAAACTCATGTCTGGAAATACCCATTTTCCCTACTCTCCTACCTGCCCCCACCCCCAGCTGTATACCCTGGACTTAGTCATCTGAGCTTATGCCCTGGAAAGTTCCAGCTGTTTACCCTGCCCTATACCTCTGGATTTGCCCACCTGCCTCTAATGCCATGGCAGTTGCCATCTGCTTGTAGCTGCTGGCCTTGTTCCCATGGCTGTACACCATGCCAAGCTCCTGGCCCTTTTGCCAGCACCTGGCCCTTATCCCTGCCCAGGCCCCAGGCTGTTATCCATCCACTCAGCCACACCAAGGCTCATTCAAAGGCTGCACCCTCCATGCTCTACTAGGAAGCTTTATGCCAATGGCCATGTACCCAGGTCAGATCCAAGATTCAAAATCCACCTGGAATTTCCCCCAGTGTCTCCCAGGATTCTCTCCTCCATAGCCACCTGACTGTGGTGCCTGCTGTGTCCCCTGGCCCGTAGGCCCTACCAGGCCCTTATTCCCAACTGTAGTCTAGTCCATCCCACAGTGCACATCCTTGTCCATATCCCACCGGCCACCACACCTGTAATTATTCCTGAACCTCTCTTCCTATCCACTGGCTTCATTTCAAAAATATATGCCCAGGCACAACCCTGAACCATAATCCATTATGATTCTTGGCAGAATCCCTAAGTCTTTCCAAATCTGGGTTTAATCATCTATCCATTTCCTACTCGATTCCCAGCAGTGTTCATTGGCTTTTTACCCTTGTCTAAAAGCAGTGGTAGACCCCAGGCCTGCATCCCAAACATAGCATGCCCACATTTTCCAGGCCTTCCCAATAAACGTGAACCACAAGGGGATTGTGCTTGATTGTATCCTGGCCTTGTTTGCTTCCCTATGTGCCCTATAAAGACATTTAGTCCTTGCCCCCACCACCAACTATGCCCTTTCAACAACCCATATTCTTGCCCTTACCCCTTAGCCAAACAGACATGGGATTATTTGTAGGCCTTTCCCTATATCTGGATTCCTTGGTCTTGCTCCAAAGGCTATACACCTTGAGATTATCGACCTAATCCCACCCAGACACATGGCCATCACTACTGTCCATACCCCAGTCCACCATCCACTTGTGTAGCCACAGGAAGAATCATCCACAGGCCACTCTATCCTTGGTCTAACTAGGCGTTTTATTTATTATTTTTTAAATATTTTTATTTATTTATCTGAAAGTCAGAGTTACACAGAGAGAGGAAAGGCAGAAAGAGAGAGAGAGAGAGAGAGAGAGGGAGAGAGAGAGAGAGAGAGAGGTCTTCCATCTGCTGGTTCACTCCCCAATTGGCCGCAATAGCTGGAGCTGCACCGATCTGAAGCCAGGAGCCAGGAGCCTCCTCCGGGTCTCACACATGGGTGCAGGGGCCCAATGAGTTGGGTCATCTTCTACTGCTTTCCCAAGCCGTATCAGAGAGCTGGATCGGAAATGGAGCAGCCAGGTCTCGAACTGGTGCCCATAGGGGATGCCGACACTTCAGGCCAGGGTGTTAACCCGCTGCGCCACAGCGCTGGCCCCTAATTAGGCAATTTAAGCCCAAGGACTCAGGCCACTCCCCAGGCCCACACCCTGCTTGTCCTCCTGCCTATATTTCCCAGGCATTACCCTCCTGCCATAATCATGTGGCCGTTGCAGCAGGCTGTATCCGCTGGCCTTTTCCCTTCGGCTTTAAGCACTTTTAGGAAACAGGCCATTGTCCCAAACTAGAATCCTGGCCCATTCCCCAGGACATAGCCTTCCCCATATCCCACTGGTCAAGCACATGTGGAGTTAAACTCAATCCTTTCACTCTTGCATATGCACTGGCCTTACTCCATTGGCCTTACATCTAGGCCAGACCCCAGACATATAACCTGTACCAATTGTTGCCCAAATCCCTTAGGCATTGTGAACCTAGTCGTTATCCCTGGCCCCCACCCCTCCCCCAGCTGTATGCACTTGCCTTCCCATCCAAGGCTCTAGGTGCAGTCCAGTTCCCTGAGCTTTACGCTGTTTCTAATCCTGTCCCTGTATTCCAGACCTTACGGCTTTGCCTAACTCACCTGGCGATTAATGCCTCTATGTATCCTCTGTGTATTCTAGTGGTTACATGCCCTATCAAGATCCCTAGCCATTGTGTCCACCGTGGTCCTGCTCCTTTCCTGAGCCTGTAGACTCTTGACCAAATCTACCCAGATTAATCCTAAGGGTTTTCCCCCAATCTGTACCCACTGATTTTTTTTTTTTTTGGACAGATAGAGTTAGACAATGAGAGAGAGAGAGACAGAAAGGTCTTCCTTCCGTTGGTTCACCCCCCAAATGGCCACAAATGGCATAGCTGGAGCTATGCCGACCTGAAGCCAGGAACCAGGTGCTTCCTCCTGGTCTCCCACACAGGTGCAGGGGCCCAAGCACTTGGACCATCCTCTACTGCCCTCCCGGGCCACAGCACAGAGCTGGACTGGAAGAGGAGCAGCCGGAACTAGAACCAGCACCCATATAGGATGCTGGTGCCACAGGCAGAGGATTAACCAAGTGACCACCGTGCCAGCCCCCCTACTGATCTTATATACACAGCCTCATACCCAGCCAGACCACAGATCCATCACCCCTGAGCCAGGACCCCAGGTTTTGGCAAGCTTGTCCTGATCACCTGGCACTTCCTCCCTGAGCTGTGTACAGTAGATATCCTACCCAGGACCATATGCCTTGCTCTGACCACTGGCCATTGTCCCACCATTCACCTGGTCTGTCAATAATAGCATTCCCCTTTCCTTATACTAGTGACAAAGTTAGCATCTGGAAATAACCTTCTCTACCACCCTGGCCTTAGTCTCACAACCTTACAATCCCAGTCACATACACAGCCCAAACCTGTCTACATTTAACCACCTGCCTTTACTAACCTGACAACTCCCATGTGGCTTTAGCCTCTGGGCTTGCTCCAAAGTGCATAAACCATGTGAAACCCATGGTCCTCTGACCCAGACACCTAGTCCTTGTGCTGGCCCCACCCCATCCCATTATCCACCTGTGAAGCCTCACTATGATCATCTATAGGCCTTTCTACCTTGCTCTACTGGAGGTTTTATATCATGGCCCAGCCACACCCCCATCCAAGCCCTGCTTCTAAGCCTATCCATATATCTCAGGCATCACCCCTCGCATAAACACCTGGCATTGCCTCTAGCCTTGTTCCTGTGGCTGTCACAGTATCAGTAAAACTGGACGTTGTCCCCAACCACAGCCCTGTCCCATTCCTCAGTACATACCCCTGCCCATATTCTCCTGGCCAAACACAACATTGAAGTCATTCCTATTACTCTCTCTGCTGCTTTACCCACTGTCCTGACTCCCTTGGCCATACCCATTCCCATGGTCTACCCTAATCACTGACAAAATTTCCCAGGCACTGCAAACATAGGCTTCAATTTTGTGACTAGTGCCCGACGGCACCCCCAAAATAAACATCCTTAGCTGTTTTCACTGGCCTTTAGCCTATGGCTATAAACCAAGTGCAGGCTCCAGTCCCGAGTCTCCCACAGATCCAGGCTGTATGTCCTAGAACTTACTCTTTTCCCTGAACCAGCTGAACATTGTGCTATCCTGTATAGGCTGGCCTTGTTCCTATGGCTAAATGCCTTACAAACATCCCTGGCCATTGTTCCCACTCCATCTTGGCCCTGTCCGGAGCACATACTCCTGTCCACATGCCCCAGGCCAAAGAGACCTGGAATTATCCCTTGACCATCCTAGCGTGGGGGACTCACATGCCTGATCCAGATCCATACCCCTATCTAATGTTGCCCCAAGTCCCTAGTTATTGCCAACCTAGGCGTATACCCACCTCCCCTTCTCCCGACTCCCGGACAACACCTGAGGCTGTATTCCCAGGGGCCTTCTGCCCATTAATGTAGGCCTAGTCCTTACCCCAACCCTCACCTTTCCCAAAGCCTGGTCCTTGTTTCCCAGACCCCATTCCTTCCCCAAATCACCTGGATACTTTGCCAGCTACAGCCTCTTGTTTCATTCTCCTGGCGTTATGCCCCATCAAATCCCCAAGCCACTGTCTCCACCCACAAACCTGGCCCTTGCCCACACCCATACCTCTGCTCATACACCCCTGACCAAACCTTCAGCTATTCCCCCATCTGTACCCACTGGCATTATTCCCTTGGCCTGCATGTAGCCCAGAACAAATATTCATTGTCCCTGATCAAATTCCCTAGGTTGTGCCAAATTGATCTTTATCACCTGGCCATCCTCCCTAGGCTGTGGTAAGACTCTGGATCATTTTTCCCACCCATTCACCTGGTCTTCTCCTGGCACAATCCCTCTCCCACCTTTTTACAAAATATTTATTTATTTATTTGAAAGAGTTACAGAGAGACGGAGAGAGAGAGAGAGAGAGAGAGAGAGAGAGAGAGAGAGAGGCAGAGAAAGAGAGAGGTCTTCCATCTTCTGGTTCACTTCCCAGCTGGCTGCTTCTGGATCTCTCACATGGGTGCAGGGCCCCAAACACTTGGACCATTTTCCATTACTTTCCCCAGGCCATTACCGGGGAGCTGGGTTGGAAGCAGAGCAACCAGGACTCAAACCAGCGCCCATATGGGATGCCAGTGTCCTAGGTGGCTACTTTACCCACTAGACCACAATGCCAGGCCTGGACTTACCCTTTTGTACCCTGGAAATTCCTGTTTGCCTTTAGCCACTGACCTGGTTCCCATGGCTGTATACCATGGTAAGTCTCTGCCACTTTTTTCTCACCCAGGCACATGGCCCATTCCCTAGCCCATTATCCACCTGTCCAGCCACACCATAACTTGTCAGAAAGATATTTTACCCTTCTGTACTTTTGGGCTTGATAACCAATGTCTCTGCCCTTGCCAGACCCCAGGCCCATATTCTATCTGTTAGCCTAATCATATCTCCCAGGTATTACCCCTGCTTCATAATCACCTAGCCATTGTACCAGGCTGCACCCCTGGCCTTGTTCCCCTGGCCATATACCCTACCAGGGGCCCCAGTCATTTTCTAAACCATAGACCTGGCCCATTCCTTAGTATGTACCACTGCCCATATGCCTCTGGCCACCATCCCTGAAGATAAACCTTAGACCTTTCCCTCTTCTATAGCCACTGGCCTTATTCCCATGACCACACCCAAACACATAACCTTTTCTAATCTCTGTCAAAATTTCCACGTATGTGCAACCCTGGTTTTAATCACCTGCCCATTCTGCCCTCCTCCATTTCTTAGCTGTATTCATTGGCTTTTTACCCTTGGCTACATTAGATCCTATGCCCATATCCCACACATACACCAAGCACATATATACCAATTACTCATGGCTATATTCTCTGGCTATATGTTCCCATCAAGACACCTGGCCACTGTCTTCTCCCAGAGACTTAGTCCTTTCCATAGCCCATACACCTGCCCACATCACCCTGACCAAACAGACCTGAGTTATCCCTAGTCCTTTCTCCGTGTTTTCCCACCGGTTGCATTCCCATGCCTACATGCCCAGCCCACAACCAGCCACATACCACACCCTAATCACTGCCCAAATGCCCCAGGCATTGCCAACCTAGACCTAATCATTTGACATCCCCCTCCCCTTGTGGCATCCAGTGGTCTCCAGCTCGTGGCTCTAAGCACGGTCCATGCAGTAGGCCGTTGCAGCGTCTGGAACACTGTATGTTCCACATCTTTTCCCTTTCCCTAACTTACCTGGCAATTGGCCTTGATCCTTGGGTCAATGCCCTGTGAAGATCCCTGGCCACTGTCCACACCCACAGACCTGGCACTTTCCTGAGCCCACACCCTTCCTTGCAGATCGTTAACCGAATCTAGCTGGATTCGTCCTTAGTCCATTCCCTCTACCCACTGGCCTTACTTTCATGGCTTGTCCCAGGCCAGACCACAGTCCCTGAGAAGATATGCCAGGCTTTGCCAAGCTAGTCTTACTCACCTGGTCACCACCCCACCCGCCACCCCCATTCTATATCCATTGGCCTTCCTCTCTGGGCCATACACCTGGTTCTAACCACTGGCAATTATCCCCACCCATGCACCTGGGCCCTCCCCAATACTCACTCTTCCTTACCTCAATGGCAAAATTCACCTCTGGAATTATCTACTTTCTCAACCATCCTGGTTGTCCATTTGACTTTATGTCCTGGCTGGTTCCATCTGCTTACCTCACCTGCACTCCTGGAGTTACCCACCTGTGTTTAATACCATGACAATCTCTGTCTGGTTTAGCTGTAGCCTGACTCCTGTGGTTACATGCTATATCAAGCCCTGGCTGTTTTTGCAAGCCAGAAGCCTTGCCTTTACCCTAACCTATAACCAGCTTGTTAGATGTGTGTTCAGTCTCTACGTCCAGCCTCACCGGAACTCATCCATAGGGCATTCTACCTTTGCTCTACCAGGTGCTTTTCACCCATGGGCATATGACCAGGCCAGACCCCAGACCCATACCCTGACTATAAGCCTATCCATATCTACCAGATGTTAGCCTTTGCTGTAACCACATGGCCATTGCACCTCATGGTAACTCCTGGCCTTGTTCTCATGGCTTTATGCCCAATTTGGAATACTCACCATGGTGCCTAACTACAAACCTGGCCATTCCCAGATCCTGCTGACCCAACTCACTTGGAATAATTCCTAGCCTTTTCCTTCTTGCTATAACATTTGGCCCTTCTCCCATGGGTATATGCCCCAGCCAGGCTCACACACATGACTTCCCTTAGTCCCACTCAAATCCCCAGGCATTGTGCAACTAGGCTTAGTCACATGGGGCTAGTCCCTCCCCTACTCACAGCAGCATAGAATGCCTTTTACGGAGGCTATAAGCCCAGTTCACACTCTAGGCCTGAATCCCACACACACTAAGCCTGTGTCTCCCGACTTTATCCCCATTTTGAACCACTGAGTGATCGTCCTTGGCTATATCCTCTTGCTTGCTCCCATGGCTATACGTCGTTTGAAGATGCTTGGCCTTCATCTATTCCCACAAACCTAGCCCACTCCATAAACCATTCCTCTGTCATTATCCCCGGGCCGAACACACCTGGAATTATCCCTGGTAGTTCCTTCTTGCTTTATCTGCTGGCCTTTTTCAAAATGCCATATATATATATATATATATATATATACACACACCCATGCCACAGTCCAGCCTCCTACTCTGTCCTGATCCCTGCCCCAGCCCCTTGGTTATTGCCACCCCAGGTTTAATCACTTGGCCATCTCCCCATGTCCCCCACATAATAAGCCCAGTCTCTTGTGCTGCCTAAAGTTCTGTCTTCTAAACATTACCCTTTGCCTAAATCGCATGGTGACTGTGCCTGGCTATGTGCTCTGGCCTCACCCCCATTGACATATGTTCTCTCAATACCACTGGCCATTGCCTCCACTCACAGCCCTTTCCGGAAGTGGCACCTCTTTCTACAGACCCCTGACCAAATCCACATGGATGAGTCCGAGGACCATTCCTGATGTCTGTACCCAGTCCCATGGGCTGTGCCTAGCCCAGATTACAGACCTATAGTCCCTGATCAAATACCCCAGATTTTGCCCAACCAGCTTTTTTTTTTTTTTAAAGAAAAGATGTTTTTTTTTCCAGTGTGTTATTATTACTCTTAGTATTTGAAGGGCAGAGTTACAAAACAGTGGGGGAGACAGAGAGAAACTTTCCATCCATTGGTTCACTCCCCAGATGACTGCATCAGCCTGGGCCAGGCTGAAGTCAGGAGCTTCCTCCAGGTCTCCCACGTGGGTGCAAGGGCTGAAGCACTTGGGTCATCCTCCGCTGCTTTCTCGAGCCATTAGCAGAGAGCTGGATGGGAAGTGGAGCAGCTGACACCTGAACTGCTGCCCACACAGGATGCCCGCATCACAGGCAGCAGCTTAACCTGCTTTGCCACAATGCTGGTCCCTCAACTAGTCCTAATCATTTATCCAATCATCCCGGGCTCTGTCTGTAGACCTGCTTCCTTGGGCTCTCTGCCTTCCCTGGCCCCTGGCCATTATCCCCAACCATTCACCTGGTCCTTCCCAGCTCTTATCCTCATTTACCCGGCGGCAAAACTTAAAATTATCTATTACCCTGGCCACAGTCATCTGCCCTAATGTCTTGGCCAATTCGCTGCTTACCCCAGCCATTCTCGCTCAGACTACTCACCTGCCTTTAATACCCTGACAGTTCCCATTTGGCTTCAGGTACTAGCCTTGCTCCCATGGCTACACAATATATGCAGGTCCCGGCCTCTTTATCCCAGACAGCTGGCCTTTACTCCAGCCCATACCACGCCCAATATTTCCCCACCCCATAATACCAAGACTCAACTGTAAGCCATTCTACCCTGGTTCCACCAATGGGCTTTCTGCCCATGGCCAGGTTCTCAGGCCAGAGTGTAGGCTCACACCCTACCTGGAAGTGTGCCACTATCTCCTAGGCGTTGCCCCTCTTCCATAACCATGTGCCCATTGCACCTGACATTGTCCCCATGACTATGTGTGTAATAAGGAACCCTGGTCCTTATCCCCCACACAGACCTGGCCTGTTCCTCAGTGCACTTCCTTGTCCATATCCCTCTAGCCATCATGCCTGCAATTATTCTGAGGCCATTCCCTCTTGCTGTATCCACTGATCTTATTCCTAAGGCCGTATGCTCAAGCCAGACCCTGACCCGTCACCTGCCTTGATCCATGCCCGAAATCCCCAAGGTTTGTGCACTTGGGCTGAATACCTGTCAGTTGAGCCTATCTTTAGCTTTTTGCCCTTGGCTATGTGCCCTGGTAAGCACCAGCCCCATATCCCACACATGCCATGCTTATACCTCCAGACCTCCCCTATATGCTTGTATCACCTATTGGTTTTGCTTGGCTGTATCCTCTGGCCTTGCTCTATGGCTATATGCCATGTCAAGACCCTGTAGTTTTCCTGAAGTAGACATCTGGCCATTAACCTTGCTTTTTCCCTAGCCCTTTACCAAGCTGTCTAGCCACAGAAGTCACCTTTAGTCCATTCTACCCTTGGTCAATCAAGGGGCTGAATGCACAAAGCTACATCCTTCAGCCAGACCCAGGTCCATACCCTGCTTCTCAGCCTATCCATGTGTCCAAGGCATTACCCTTCTGCCCTAGTCACCTGGCCATTGTACCAGGCAACATCCCCTGGTCTTGTTCCCATGAATATATGCCCTATCAGGAGCTTGTAATTGTCCCAGTGTCGGACCTGGCTCATTTCTCAGTGCATACCCCTCCCTGTGTGGTTTTGGCTAGGACACATGAAATAATACATGTTCCTTTCCCTCTTATTACATGCACTGGCCTTACTCCCATGGCTGTGCATCTAGGCCAGACCAAAGATGTGTACCCTGCTCTGACTGTGATCTAAATACCCTTGGCCTGGCAAATGTAGGTTTAGTCCTCTAGCTATTTCACCCACCATACCCCTCCCCAAGCTGCATGCCCCTGCTTTCTGCTCATGTCTCTAGGTGAGGTCCAGACCCTAGGCTGTCACCCTGCACATAACCCTGTTCACGTGTTTGTCTAAACCACCGGGCACTTTTGCCTGTGTGTACCCTCTGACCTTATTCTGGTGGTTGTATGCTCTATCAAGACCCCTGGCAGTTATGTCTGTCTACAGATCTGGCCCTTTCCTGAGCCCATATCCCTGCCCATGGACTCCTGACCAAATCCACCTGGATTTATCCTTTAGCTTACTCCCCCTATCCATTCCCCCAGGCCTTACTTAAATGTCCTAGTGCTCGGGCTAGACTACATACAGATCCATCGTCCTTTACCAAATACCCTTGGTTTTTGCTAACTAGTCTTAGTCACTGGGCCATTCCTCTCCAGGCTGTTTATGCTGGATTTCCTACCAGGGTATGCCTTTCTGTGAAAGCTGGCCATATCCCCACCCATTCACCTGGTCCTTCCTCAGCCGTCAGCTCTTCTTATACCAATGGCAAAATTCACATCTGGTGTTACCTCTGTTTACCACCCTGGCTGTACACGTTGGCTTTAGTCTCATCACCTTGTACACTGGCCAGGGCAGATCACTTTCTCGAATCATGCTCCTGCATTTACCTGTCTCCCTCTAGAAGGCTGGCACTTCCCATCTGCTTTAGCCAATGCCCTTGCTCCTGTGGCTATCTGCCATGTGAAGTCCCTGGCCCTTTTCCTGTCTTAGACATCTGGCTCTTCCCTGGCTCATATACCAGCCTATTGTCCACCTGGTCACCTCACCACAATTCATTTATGTGCCAGTGTAACCTTGCTCTACCAGGGAGCTTTTCGTCCATGATGATATGCCCAGCCTAAGCCTCCAGTCCAAACCCCATCTGTGGCCGGCGCCGCGGCTCACTAGGCTAATCCTCCACCTAGCGGCGCCAGCACACCGGGTTCTAGTCCCGGTTGGGGTGCCGGATTCTGTCCCGGTTGCCCCTCTTCCAGGCCAGCCCTCTGCTGTGGCCAGGGAGTGCAGTGGAGGATGGCCCAGGTGCTTGGGCCCTGCACCCCATGGGAGACCAGGAAAAGCACCTGGCTCCTGGCTCCTGCCATCTGATCAGCGCGGTGCACCGGCCGCAGCGCGCCGGCCGCGGCGGCCATTGGAGGGTGAACCAACGGCAAAAGGAAGACCTTTCTCTCTGTCTCTCTCTCTCTCTCACTGTCCACTCTGCCTGTCAAAAAAAAAAAATCTGTTAGACTTCCAATACCTCCCAGACGTTAGCCCACTGCCATAACCAGTGGCCACTGGACCAGCTGTATATCCTGGACTCCTTCTCTAGACTGTACGCACTTTCAGAAAGCCTGGGCATTATCGCCAACCACAGACCTGGCCCATTCCTTAGTGCCTACCCCTACCCCTACCCCTATCCCACTGGCCAATCACAGAGGCAATGATTTCCAACCCCTTCCTTTTTCATTTCCCCACTGGCCTTATTCTCTTGGCCATATCCTACAACCAGCCTCAATCCCTGCCCAAATCCCCTAGGAATTGCAAACATAGACTGTATCACCTGGACGCCCCTCCCCCCAGCTCCCCTAGCCATTTCACTGGCCTTCAGCCCCTGGCTATAAGCCCAGTCCAGACCCCGTACTGGTATCTTCCTCATACCCAGCCTATATCTCCCTGACCTTACTCTTTTGCTTAAACTGGCCACTGTGCTAGCCTGTACCCTTTGGCCCTGCTCCCATGGCTTTACGCTGTATCTCAACCCCTGTCCACACACAGACATGCCCTTTCCACAGCCCATACCCCTGCCAAAACAGACCTGGAATTATCCCTAGGTATTTACCTTTGCTGTATCCACTGGCCTTATTTCCATGGCTATATATGTCCAGGTGAAACCCCAGACCCAGCCCCCACCCTAACTGAGGTCCGAATCCCCTAGGCAGGTGTACCTAGGCTTAATCAGCTGACCATCCTCCCATACCCCCAATTCCCAGTATTATTCAGCGGCCTTTGGTCCTGACTATTAGCCCAGGTCAGAGTCCAGCCCCATATATCCTGCCCATATATCCCAACACCTGTATGTTTGAGCCACCAGGTAACTGTGCTTGTCTGTGTTTTCTGGCCTTGTTCCCATCAAGACCCCTAACCTGGCCATTATCCCCACCCACAGACATGGTCCATTCCCCAATGCACACGCTTGCCTGTGTCCTACTGGCCAAAACATAGAATTAACCCTAGACTTTTCTCTTTTGCTGTATCCACTAGCCTCACCCACATGGCCAGACCCAACCACCCTGGCTATATATACCCTGGCCCCAGTCACATGACCACATGTCCTGGCAAGTTACAGCCACCTCTCCACCCCATATGTATTTGGATTTACGCACTTTCCTTTTGTACTCTGACCATTAACATCTGCACGTGGCCTTGCTCGCATGGCCATGTATTACGTCAAGCTCCTGGCCTTTTTCCAACCCAGACACCTGTTCTTTACCCTGGTCCCTACTCTAGCCTATTATCCACCCATCCAGCCACACCACAATTCATCCATTGGTCATTCCATACAGGTCTTTAGACCCATAGCCATATACCCAGGCCCATACATCCCCCACTAAGGCTTACCATATTTCCCAGGCTTCACCCCTCTGCCATAACCACCTGGCCATTGCACCTTATTGACTCTGCTGGCTTCATTCCCATGGCCGTGTGCCTTATCAGGAAACCTGACTGTTATCTGCAACCACAGATCTGGCCCACTGTTCAGTGTATACCCTTGTCCATATCCCAGTAGCAAAACAGCTGGAAAATCTCAACACCTTTTTGTGTTCTGTACCCACTGGACTTATCCCCATAGCTATTTGCTCAGTCCAGATCCAGACCCATAGACTCTCTGCCTGTTTCATTTTTTAAAATTTATTTATTTGTTTGAAAGTCAGAGTTCCTGAAAGAGAAGGAGAGACACACAGAGAGAGCGAGATCTTCCATCCACTAGTTCACTCCCCAGATGGCTGCAAACTCCAGGGCCGAGCCAGGCCAAAGCCAGGATCCAGGGGCTTCCTCCAGGTTTCCAGGTGAGTAGAGGGGCCCAGGCACTTGCACCATTTTCTGTTGCTTTTCCCAGGCCATCATCAGGGAGCTGGATTGGAAGTGGAGCAGCTGGGACTCAAACCAGCACCCATATGTGATGATGGCATTCCAGGTGGTGACTTTACCCTTAATGCCACATTGCTGGCCCTTCCTCCCTGCATAGACCCTCTCAATCACTACCAAAATCCATCAAGTATTGTGGATTTAATTATCTGCTTCGTTTCCTGGCTTTTTACATAGGCAGACATGCATGCACACACACATACACAACCTTAGCTGTATTTACTACCTTTAGCCCATGGCTATAAGCTCTGTTCATATCTGATATCCCCAACATACCCAGCTCAATCTTCAAGACTTTACCCCATTTCTTCATCTACCAGGTACTTGTGCTTGTCCGTATGTTCTGGCCTGTTCCCCTGGCTACTTGCCTTGGCCATTGTCCCCACCCACAGACCTTACCCTTTCTAGAGTCCCTACCTCTGTCCATATGCCCCTTGACAAAGGCTCATGGAATTATCCCTCAGCCTTTCCATCTTGTTGGTCTTTCTGGACTTATTTCCATGTATATGCCCAGGCCAGACCCCAGACCCATACCCCAGCCCAATTGATATGAAATATACTAGGCGTTAGGAATGTAGGCTTAATCACTTGGCCATCTCTCCCTAACCCTGAATTGTACCCACTGGCCTTCTGCCCATGGCTCCTGGACCAGTCTGGACCCCAACCCCTCACCTTGTACCTTGCACATAACTGTGTCTGTATCTTCCAGACCTCACTGCTTTGGTGATTATGCCTGGGTATATCCTCTGTGCTTGTTTGTTGTTCTTGTGACCATATGCCCTATCAAGAGCCCTAGCCATTTCTCCTACCCAAAGAATTGATCTTATTTAAATCAATACTCCTGCCCCTAGATCCCTGACCAAGTCCACCTGGATTTATCCTTAGGCTGTCTCCCCATCTGTATCCACTGGACTGGCTCACAGTGCAATATGCTTTGGGCAGCTTCTCAGCCCTTCCCCGACCCTTCCATACCTCAGTGGCAATAATCCTATCTGCAGTTTTCTATCTTGACTACGTCCCTGGCTGTTCTTCCTGGCCTTAGTCACTTGACTTTATAGCATGGCTTGTTGTGAGCCCTATGTGGCCCATACCCATCAGGATTTACTCACCTGCCTTAAGCCCCTGGCCATTTCCCTCTGGCTATAGCCAACAGCATTTTCACATGCCATTTTCACGTGCCATTTTCACGTGCCCTCTCGCGATCCGTGTCCTTTTCTGTATCTAGAGACCAGGCCCTCACCCTAGTGCATGCCCCATGCCCTTACCCACCTGGCCCACCAATTCAGGACTTGCCCATATGCCATTCTCCCATATTCTGAACCCAGTGCCCTTTCACCTATAGCCATGTGTCAAGGCCAGATCTAAACTCCATACCTTGCTCCAAACCTGCTCACCTCTCCCAGGAGTTAGCCCTTAACCATTTTGCCATAGTGCCTGCCTGAGTGTTCTCCCAGTTCCCATGGCTAGAGGCCCTTTCAGTACCCCTGGCCATTTTGTTGCCATCCTACAGCCACTCACAGACCTGGTCCTTTTCCTTGCTTGTACCCTTGCCCATGACCCTGTGCCTAAACACATCTGAAAGGTATCCCTAGGCCTTGTCCCCTTTGCTAAACCCTCAGCTGTCATTCCAGTGGCCACATGCCCATACCAGTCTCCAGACCCATTTGTTGCCCTGATTCCTTCCCAACTCCCTCATGTTTTGCCAAACTTGTCTTAACCACTCGATTATTCCTCCCTTAGTTGTATCCACTGGCCTTGCTTCTAGGACTATGTGCCTTCATGAGACCCTTGGCCATTATCCCCGCCTGTTCACCTGGCCCTTTTCCCACGCCCACCCTGCATACCCCTGTGGGCAAAACACACGTGGATCTCTTCCCCTGTTGCTGTCTCCAGTAGCCTGAGTCACATGACTTATGTGCAGGCCAGTTGCCAGCCCTTTAACCCCCACTGACTTGTGTCAGGGCTTCCCCACCTCCCCCTAATATCCCAGCCGTTCCAGTCTGGGCTTAGGCACTGGCTTTGCCTCTATGGTTTTATTCCCTGTGACGTCCCTTGGCCCATTCCCCACCCTGAGACCTCTTCTGTACCACAGTTCATATCCCCCCAGGCAACCCCACCTGGACTTATTCCTAGGATATTTTCTGGTGTTCTACCTTGTCACCTATGGCCTTGGCTATATGCCCAGGCCAAATGACAGGCACATTGCCCACCAATAGCCTTGCTATATGTCCCATGCATAGCCACCTGCTTTAAGTACATGTATCTATTGGCCTTGCTACCTTGACTATATTCTCTATCGAGACTTCTTGACACCATTGCCACCCATAGACCTGACCCTGGCCTTCGCCCTTTTGCCTGCACTTTCCCCTTCCCCAGAGGCCATCTCCCTGTGCTCCAACCCTGTTCCACCTTATTCCCATGGCCTCACCTCCTCGCTGACCCCAGGTCCATGTGCTGCCCTCATCTCCTTGGCTTTAACCATTTGCCTCATCTCCCTGGGCATTGCACATGGCTGTATCCACTGGCATTTCTCATATGAGAATATACCCTATCAAGACCCATGGTCTGGGGACTGACACTGTGGCATAGAAGGTTAAGCCTCTGCCTACCGTGCTGGCACCCCATATGGGTGCTAGTTCGAGTCCTGGCTGCTCCGTTTCTGATCCAGCTCCCTGCAACTGCACCTAGGAAAGCAATGGAAAATGGCCCAAGTCTTTGGGCCCCTGCACCCATGTGGGAGACCTGGACGAAGCTCCTGGCTCCTGGCTTCAGCCTGGCCCAGCCCTGACCATTGCAGCCATTTAGAGCAAACCAGCAGATAAAAAAAAAAATCTCTCTTTAAAAAAAAATTCTTCACTCACACCAAGAGACCTCTCTGTTAATCCAGCCCTTAAACCACTCATGTAACTTGGACCAAATACAAATTGTAACTAGACAATGCCTCCTTTTCTGGACTCACTGACCTTGCTGCCATGGCCACATGCCCAGAGGCATCTGTAAGCCCATACTCTAGCCCTTATCCCTGCCCCTAAACCCTTGTGTGCTGGAATTGTCCATGGGGAATTACCTATGGCCCTTCCCTCCTTGTTCTACCTGGTAGGTTGACACCCCTGGCCATATCCTTTCTTCAAATACATCTGGACTTAGTTATTTGGATTTATTCTTGGCTTATTCTTTACATTTATGTTATTCATATTATTCTGTATATATTTTTTATTTATTTGACAGAGTTAGACAGTGAGAGACAGAGAGAAAGGTCTTTTTTCCGTTGGTTCACCCCCACCCCCACCCCCCACCCCCCACCCCCTCATATGGCCACTACAGCCGGAACTACACTGATCTGAAGCCAGGAGCCAGGTGCTTCCTCCTGGTCTCCCATGCGGGTGCAGGGGCCCAAGGACCTGGGCCATCCTCCACTGCACTCCCGGGCCACAGCAGAGAGCTGGACTGGAAGAGGAGCAACCAGGACTAGAACCCGGCGCCCATATGGGATGCCAGCGACTCAGGTGGAGGATTAACCAAGTGAGCCATGGTGCCGGCCCTTTTTTTTTTCTTATTGTTTTATTTATTTATTTGAAAGTCAGAGTTACACAGAGAGAGGCAGAGAGAGAGAGAGAGAGAGAGAGAGAGAGGTCTTCTATCCGCTGGTTCACTCCCCAATCGGCCACAACGGCTGGAGCTACGCCAATCTGAAGCCAGGAGCCAGGAGCTTCTTCTGGGTCTCCCATGTGAGTGTAGGGGCCCAAGGACTTGTGCCATCTTCTAATGCTTTCTCAGGCCATAGCAGAGAGCCGGATGGGAGTGGAGCATCCGGGTCTCGAACTGGTGCCTATATGGGATGCCGGTGCTTCAGGCCAGGGCGTTAACCTGCTGCACCACAGTGCCAGCCCCTGTATATTCTTTTTATAACCTTCTTAGACTACACATAGGTCTTTCTTTATCCACCTGGCTTTGCCTATCTCAGCTGCCTATGTGGATTAAACCTTATCCTAATACAAAGCAGTTATTTGCCAGCTTGATTTATTCTGCTTGGCTTGACTTGCTAATTGACCTTCTTGTACTTAGCCATACAGCCTACCACCCTGGCCATTCTCCTACACTTTCTGCTGCTGGCCTTAGGTTTCACTCAACATACTTAACCCTGCCAGCTTTATCCTCTTAGCCCTAAGTTCCTTGCCATGTGCTCTTTTTTTTTTTTTTTTTTTTGACAGGCAGAGTGGACAGTGAGAGAGAGAGAGACAGAGAGAAAGGTCTTCCATTGCCGTTGGTTCACCCTCCAATGGCCACCATGGCCGGCGCACCGCACTGATCCGATGGCAGGAGCCAGGTGCTTATCCTGGTCTCCCATGGGGTGCAGACCCAAGCACTTGGGCCATCCTCCACTGCACTCCCTGGCCACAGCAGAGAGCTGGCCTGGAAGAGGGGCAACCGGGACAGAATCCGGTGCCCCGACCGGGACTAGAACCCGGTGTGCCGGCGCCGCTAGGCAGAGGATTAACCTAGTGAGCCGCAGCGCTGGCCGCCATGTGCTCTTGGTGTTAACTACATAGTATTCCTACCTGGCATTGATTTATTGGCCTTAAGCCCATTGCCTTATCTCACCTCAATTGACCCCATGACCATATTCTGGCTCTGCACCCCTGCCATAAGCCCTGCCTTATTTCTCTGGCTTCATCCTCATGACCTTAAACACTTGTCCTTGCCAATTTGGTGTTAGCCACCTAGTTTTACTTATATCTACTTAGTCTGCAGGCCTTACCTGTCAGGCCATATCCCCTTGCTGTGCCTCTCAGTGTTAATTATATGGCCTTACACTCCTGGGCATAGCTTGTATTGGCCTGAAACTTGGATCTTCTCCTGGTCACATCAGACGGGGAGCGCTCGCCCCATCATAGAGTCTGCATCTTGGTCCCTGACTGTGCCCGGCCCCACCATTATCTTTGCACCCAGGCACACTTTCCCCTTCTCTGACCCTGATTTGGGGCTGTACTGGCTATGGTGCGGCCAGGATGTTCTCATTGCAAGTTGCATCACAATCACTCCAGCATGGACCAGTGTGTTTTCTTCTAACACTGCTGATGTAACCCTTGATGGCGACATCCTGGGAGTCACCTGGATCTCATCCCTCAAAGCTGGGAGCAGGAAAGTACAGGGCCCCTGTCCAAGCGCCCTTTGTTCCCCTCCTCTTCATGCAGGCTGGCTCACCCTTGCTTTGTATGACAGGAGGCCTGAATTGTCAGTATGTAGTTACCTTCACCCTCCGCCTTGTGGGGTGTCAGGGGAGTTCAGGGACCATGTCTGTAGCACAGTGAGACTCAGAAAAAGGAAACTGTGGCTGAGGTAACCTGTTGCATCCCTCATTGGTGGTCTTTCTTGCCCAACGTGGATACAACTGTATGGTTGAGAGCTTGTGGGCAGCCCTCACTTTGCACTTGCTATGTAGGAAAGTAGAGCTTAGAAAATGTTCAAAAACTCGTGTGGCCTCCTAACTGGCAGCTGGTGCCTCTTGTCGCTCTTGACCATGAACTTCCATCTGGGTCACATCATCTGGACAGAATTCTCATACTGATTTCTTGTAGGAAAAGTGCATTTGGGTGTGTTAGTTGACTTTTTGCCCAGCAAGGTTAGACCACCTCTTGCACAGTGGATCTCAGATGTCCGAGCACTCTCCCCATGAGTATTGTTCAGGCTTCCAGCTCCTCCCAGGGGACTGGGACCCTGTCACTACCTCTGGGGTTGGGTGAGTATGGACCTATGGCAGAGAATGGGAAGAAAATGACAGGTTTTCCCTACTTTCCTGAAGATGGTGAAGGTGACCATGGCAGTCAGACTTCTCTTTAGTCCATTTGCCCAGTCCTGTGTTCTCTCTGTGTTAACTTTGTGTTGCCTTCCATTTTGACATTGTATTGTGTTTTATCCATCTTTAAAATCTTCCCAACGTCTTAAAAATTCATCACTGTTATTTATTTCAAAAGCAGAGGGACGAACAGAAAGCAGGATCTCTCAGCCACTGGTTGATTCCCCTAATGTCTGCAACAGCCCGGAGTAGGTCAGGAGCCCAGAACTCCATCCAGGTCTCCCAGGTGGGTGTCAGGGACCCAAGACCTTGAGCCATCACCTGCTGCCAGCAAGGGTACACCTTAGCAGGAAGTTCAGTTGGAAGCAGAGGTGAGACTTAATATGCACTATGGAGCTCAGGCATCCCAAGCAGTGGCTCAACTTACTGTGCCACAACACGCTCCTGAATCTCTTCCAATTTTATTGATAGTATGAGTCCTTTCCATCTTAACTGTCACCCCATAGGGTGCTGTTGTTGCCACTGGAAGTGACGAGAGCATCAGCAGTGCCCCTGGGCCTCTCTAGTTGGTGCTGGAGTTCATTGCCTCACACTGACCTTGCTTGCTGTGTTCTTGTGATTTTCCCTTCCAGAACCCTCTGCCAGGGATGGCTTGTCAACACAAGGTAACTGTTTGAGATGTGTGTCATTACTCTTGTTACTTCCTGCAGGGCCACCTAAGGGAAACCAGCGGAGAACCACTTACCTTCACAGACCAGAGTCTTAGTCTTGGAAAAGATGAGAGAACTTGTTTTGGAAATACAGGTGCGTTCAGAAATATATCAGGGTTGATGCTTTCATACCGTTATGGAAATGGCATCCTGTAACTGGAAACTTCCGTTGTAAGAACTTCCTTGTTGCAGGGCCTCTTCTGGGTCACTTGGTGGCCTCATATCACGCCTAGACAAGCCCACTGGTCATCTTGTTCGTTTTGATGCATATATTATATGCTCAAAGGTGGGTATTTCAAAAGCTCAGAAAATAAGGAGGAAAAAGGAGCTCACTGGTGTTGCTTCTACCCACAGAGGAGATGTGCTGCTCTTCGTCCAGCCTTGGAGGACCAAAGCCAGGCCTCATCTCCTTAACTTCCCAGCAACCATCCCCACTGTCAGGGCTCGGAGAGTGACAGCCCCGTGTATGCTGCTGTGGCTCACTGCCCACTTTCCAATGAAAAGGAAGTGGGGAAACTTTAGAGGCTGCCTCAGAATTGAGAACGTCTTGTCCCTCGAGAAGGGGGGGGGGCTCCCTCGGTAATTCCCATTTGCCTGAAGACTGGAGCCACTATAGAGGAAAACAACCAGCTTTGAACTCGTCCCTCAGGTTTCATTAACAAATCTCATCGCAGGAAAGAAGAACAAAGAATGGAGCCAAACTAAGACAAACGTCGGTCCCTGGTGGTCTGTGTTCTGGGCCCATTCAGCTTCCAAAAAGTGTCAGCTGCCAACCCTTGCCTGTGTGTTGGGCCTCTTCACTTCCCCTGAACTCTCCGTGAACACCCCCAATGCTGCCTCCACCCCTTCCCCCTGTAGCTTGTGGAGAAGCGTGGATTACATAGATCTGTGTCTTGGGTTAGCGGGCCCTCGCCTCTCCCTGACACACGTTCATAAAATTGTATGGCCCTCCTCCTGTTTGTCTGCCATCATTTCACTTCAGAGAGCCTGCAGAAACAGAGGAGTCGCTGTTCCCTGGACTCTGGGACAGCTCATATTCCCCTTGGGCCTTAGCTCAGTTCACAGGCCCTGTGCATCTAAACCCCCTCCCTGTGCTCCTGCCGCACCCTGTGCACCTCACCCCAGTCAGATCTGTTGATGGAAGTGTTGCTAAGTGTAATGGCTCCCTGAAGACTGCAAGTGTCCAATCAGACTGGACTGCATGGCAGTCATGTGCCACTCACTGAGGAGGGCAGATTGTGGGGCCGATCTCGCCCAAGCACTGTCAGTGTCCCCAGCTTACCTCGTGGGTAATGGATTCATCAGTGAGTATGTGTAAAGCACCCCCACAACTATACGTCAAGTGACTGTGTGAAGTGGGTAAGCTTCTGTGAACGTGTTAAGTGCACGTGCCTGCAGGGAGTGATGCTTTTACAAGGCTTCTACTCACTGCTGTTAGTACGGGTGTAATCATTATCTTCAAATCTCCCTTCCTCTGTAACCACCACCAATCTTTGGTTCCGGTTGTATGGAGGGAAAGAAGAAATAAGCACGGTGCTAAGGGAGTTCCACTTTGGTTCCCCTTTCATGCCCAGCTCGAGGCAATGCTGAGGCTGAGGCAGAATGGGAGGTGGATCTTGGGCTGGGCTGTGGTCTGCATGGTATGCTTCTGTGAGGCCGACTAGGAGAGATCCAGTGGGCCCAGGAGGTGGTGGTCAGCCTTGTGGCCTGGGACATGAACGAGATGGCCTTTGTGTACTTGTGTACCCAGGAGGGTTGTGGTGGGATGTGGGGAGGCTTAGCAGAGAGGGTTGGGAAGACAAATGGAGGGGGCTCAGCTTGGGTGGAGGAGAACCTTGGTCAATACCACTGGAGAGGACGAGAGGTGTGGGGGATCGCAGGTCTGTGTGGACCTCAGAGAAATCCTGTGGAACGAGTTGTGATCCAACATGGGGTTGCACCGGCTGGGAGTGAGGAAGTGCTTGGCGCATCCTTGGGCACCCTGATTTCTGGACATGGTTGGATAGTGTGGACTAAGTGGGTCTGTGCTTCCAGAAATTTCTGTGCTTGCTTCAGTGAACCTGTGTGTGAGGACCTTCTTGACGTGCAAGGGCAGGGGTGAGTCAGGGGCTGTGGGGCCAAGTCAGGGCTGGGGAGGACGTGGGTGGTACCCAAGTGACACGACTATTGGAGCCAAAATTGTGATTTGAGCTCACATTTAAATAAGTCTTTTTTTTTTTTTTTGACAGGCAGAGTGGACAGTGAGAGAGAGAGACAGAGAGAAAGGTCTTCCTTTTTTGCTGTTGGTTCACCCTCCAGTGGCCGCCGTGGCTGGTGCACTGCGGCCGGCGCACCACACTGATCTGAAGCAGGAGCCAGGTGCTTCTCCTGGTCTCCCATGGGGTGCAGGGCCCAAGCACTTGGGCCATCCTCCACTGCACTCCCGGGCATAGCAGAGAGCTGGACTGGAAGAGGGGCAACCGGACAGAATCCGGTGCTCCAACCGGGACTAGAATCCGGTGTGCCGGCGCCGCTAGGTGGAGGATTAGCCTAGTGAGCCATGGCGCCAGCCTAAATAAGTCTATTTTATCCATTTCCCAAGAATAAGACTCCTTTGATGTGAAATGGACTCCTTTTTCATTCATGAGGAACTACAAAAGAGAAAAAATTAGGTTCTGTTTTATAATACATATGATTTCATTTAAAGTGGTTCAGGGGCCGGCACTATGGTGCAGTAGGTTAATCCTCCACCTGTGGCACCCGCATCCCATATTAGCACCGGTTCTAGTACCGCTGCTCCTCTTCCGGTAGGAAGGTGGGAGACCTGGAAAACCTCCTGGCTCCCAGCTTCAGATCCACCCAGTTCTGGCTGTTGCAGCCATCTGGGGAGTGAACCAGCAGATGGAAGACATTTCACTCTAACTCTCCCTCTCACTTTCTGTAAATCTACCTCTCAAATAAATAAAAATAAAATCTTTTTTAAAAATAAAAAAATAAAGGTAGTTCATGTTGTGTGTTCACTCAGAGGCGTGTGCATCTCCTGTCGTGGGCTTGCGCTGAGGGAGTGAGGGTTTGCATTGTCGGAGTGAGTAGCTGTTGTGACAGCAGCCGGCACAGTCTGTGCTGAGGGTGCTGAATATCTTCAATCAAAGAAATTAACAAAGCTCAGGAATCTTTTAAAAAGTTTTTTTTTTTTAATTAAAGATTTGTTTGTTTATTCAGAAGTCCTTAGAGTTACACAGAGAGAGGAGAGGCAGAGAGAGAGAGAGAGGTCTTCCATCCTCTGGTTCACTCCCCAGTTGGCCGCAATGGCCGGAGCTGCGCTGATCCGAAGCCAGGAGCCAGGAGCTTCTTTCGGGTCTCCCACATGGGTGCAGGGGCCCATGGACTTGGACCATGTTCTGCTTTCCCAGGCCATAGCAGAGAGCTGGATTGGAGGTGGAGCATCCAGGTCTCTACCAGCGCCCATATGGGATGCTGGCGCTTCAGGCCAGGGCGTTAACCTGCTGCTCCACAGTGCCAGCCCCTTATATAATATTTTAAAAGCAGAGTTTAATATACAGACGGGGAGATAAAGAGATCTTCTATCCACTAGTTCACTCCCCAGATGGCCACAAAGCCCACAGCTGTGCCAGGTCAAATCCAGGAACCTGGAACTCCATCCAGGTCTCCCACAAATGTGCCAGGGACCCAAGCACTTGGGTCATCGTCCCTTGCTTTCTTAGGGACATTAGCAGGGAAGTAGATCAGAAATGGGGCAGTCAGGACTCCAAACCAGTACTCATATGCAATGCTGGTATTGCAAAATAGTGACTTAAGCTGCCGAGCCATGCCGCCAGTCTCAGTCATCTGTGTTTTTAATTTTTCAGTATGCACACATCACTAATTGCTTGCAGATGTATGGATCACTAGCATATTTGAGAACACTGTAAATAATTTCTGACTGGTAAGCAAATGGCACAACAGGATGCTTTGGTGATATTTCAGAAGTGACTCCGTACCTCTAGTTCAGGGCTGCGTGCCTTGTCAGAATTTGAGACCCTCAAATGCGGATGCTTTGAAAGCAAGATTCTGAAGCCTTTTAGTCTTTGTCCTTCCATCTTGAAGGCTGTTACTAACACATCTTTTCTTTTGGAATCCCTGGTCCCTGCCCCAGCCCTGGTGGGCTAGAGTGAGCAGGTAGCTTTTGTGGCAAAGCCTGGAGCAGTGTCATGGCTGCCCGGCTGCCCGTCCTGGGCACTGGTGGTGGCTTCGGGCGGCTGTACAACAGGTTGAAGAGAGGGCTGTCTGGCATCCCCACGGGGCAACCTTCCCAGAGCTGGCTCAGACCTTTCAGGTGGAAACCCAAGCTTCTGCCACATTAAACCTGCCCTGGGTGAGATGGTTGTCGTCACTTTTAGAATTCCTGTCTTTTAAGATAATTCTAGCCCATTCCTGTAGCAAAAGAACACTAACTACACTAACAGTCAGCTAATACTAACACTCCGTGAGTTCTCAAGTGGTGCCAGGCTTGTTCCCCATCTCTAATTTAATGTTCAAATCGGAGTAAGGCTTGTGTTATCCTGACCTCAACATGTGAGGGCTGTGAGCAGAGACTCAGTAACCTGGTGAGAGGCCCCCTCGCTGCAGCCATCTGTGGACAGTAGCTAAGAGGAAACCCTTCCCGACCCCTTTCCTCCTGCATTCTGAAAGGAGGGAAATCTGGTCCTCAGACCGCCCAAGGCTGGCTAGGCACTTCGTTTACTTGTGTAGACACTGGTTGGGTCACCTCCATCTTCTATCTAAGCCCTTGGGTTTAAGTCCCCGTTTCACTTCCAATTCCAGCTTCCTGCTCGTGTGTGCCCTGGGAGGCAGCAGGTGATGGTTGAAATGCTTGGGTCCCTGCCACCCACAGGGGAGACCTGAATTGAGTTCTAGGATCCTGGCTTTGTCCTGGCCCAGTCTTAGTTGTTGTAGGCATTAGCAGACTGATCCATTGAATAGAAAGTGTGTGTGTGTCTTGAGAGAGAGAGGGTGAGAGAGAGAGAGAGACTGTGTCTGCTTTTCAAATAGTATTTTTAAAGAAATGTTATCATTGAGCGTTTCCCTGGCTAAGGATATGATTTTCCTAAAGCTTGCATTCTATTGACAGAGAGACAGGAAGCAGCATCATGTATGCGTAGGCCAGTGCCCTGAAGGAGAGTGAACGGGGAATGGAGGCTGTGTCAGGCTCAGGTGCTGCCTGGCTGTGCTGGTCCCAAGGGCCTGTCCACCATGGCAACCTCAGAGCGTCTGAGCACAGTTGAAGGACGTGAGGAAGCCAGCGGGATAAATATTTGTGGGAGGAGGCAGTGAATGCCTTGGCCTGTACTCTTCCTGTGTGGTGTGCAGGAGTATCATCACGTGGCTGAGAGCAGCAGCATGGGGAAGCTGGCCCGGGATGCCACAACGTACAGTGAGAATCTAGAAGGCCTTGTCCCATAGGAAGAGTCCAAGCCCGAGACTCTTAAAATAGGTCCCATTTAGGTACACCTTGCTGCTTTGGGTTCAGTTCTCTCTGGAATAAAACTCTGGGGGTCTGGTGCGAGGCAAGTGTTATCTGCAGGATGATGAGACTTCCGGGGAGTCCTGGACCCCTCCCTGGTCAGCCCAGGTGACTCTTGAACAGGGGGCTGCAGCTTTCCTGTTGAGACGCCGGCTGTTGCTGCTGACCCCCTGTGTCCTCCACTCTTCACTCTATCCACAGATGAGCAACCTGGAGAGTCTTCTGTGAAGGAGCCTTCTTCAGCGCTGACAGTAAGAGCGAGGCAGTGCACGGGCCTGTGGTTTTCTGCCACGTCCCTGGTTCTCCTATTCCTCGCCTGAGCAGGCCACAAGGACTGGGCTCAAGGAAGATGAGCTCAGGGTTGCTCCTCTGGGCAGAGATGCACCTGCTGCAGTGGTGAATGTTGGAAATGAAGAGTCATAGCCAACCAGAAGTCTGCCTCAGACCATGGTGGGATCCCTGAAAATGATCAAGCGGCCATTGAAACTGGGTGTAGGTGTTGAAAAAGTGGGTGATTAGGGGCTGGCACTGTGGTGTAGTAGGCTAAACCTCTGCATGCATCACTGGCATCCCATATGGGCACTGGTTCTAGTCCTGGCGGCTCCTCTTCCAATCCAGCTCTCTGCAGTGGAGGATGGTTCAAGTGCTCAGGCCCCTGTACCCTGGTGGAAGACCCAGAGGAAGCTCCTGGCTCCTGGCTTTAGATCAGCCCAGCTCCAGCTGTTATGGCCATCTGGGGAGTTAACCAGCAGATGGAAGACCTTTCTCTCTGTCTCTCACTGTCTATAACACTATCTCTCAAATAAATAAATAAATAAATAAATAAATTATTTATTAAAAAGAGAGAGAGAATGGGTGATTCACCCAGGGATTTGTTTGTGCCAGGGCTGATGGACATTGTGGTTTACAGAGTTGGGGGAGAGCACCTCACCTGAAGAGCAATTCAGTTCCAGGTGCAAATTCAGTTTCCAAAATATCCTTCCAGAATCGCTGAGGGGACATCAGCAGTTTAGATTTCCTAACATAATCTGTGTATATCCCATGTGTTTGTTCTAAAAATTGTTTTTGAAAATGTTTATGCCATCATAGAAGTTCAGCTGTCTTCTTATTGTTTGGAATTGAGTGAAATTCAATCTGACCATGAACATCATATTTCTGAAATTATCAGCATCTTTCGATTATAAAATACAATCACATAATTTGTTTTAAGAAAGCAATAGTTCCACGTATCAGGCTTACCCATGTTCCTCACCCCAGGAACACACTGAACACATGACCCGTCCCCAACCTGCCCCCAGCTATTGTCCAGGGAGTTTTTATAAGTAACTGTGGATACAGAAAATATAATAACCACCGTAAATGTTTTCCACTGAAAAATAACTCCCCATATTGGCAACATGGGATGGAATCAGTCATGCTCGCACGTGTCTTACTCTCTGGGGTCACTTCCCTTGGTGACAATGGAGTCTCCTTGGTAATCTCCAGTGAACTGAAAAGCATAAATGCTCTTAGGACTGCATCAGAGTTCTCACAATGCAGCCAGAGGATGGAGCCGGAGGGAGCTGCTCACCGTGTGCAGACCGAGCAGAGGTTGGACATGAGCAGGGAAGCTGTCCTCAGGTGTCCTGGGGCAATGGCCAGGCTAAGGTAGGATGTCTGTCCTGTCTGATGTGTTCAGTTCTCACCTCTCTCCTTGGTTCAAGTCTCCCCCATCTCCGGTCCCCGCCCTCCATAGGAAAACGTTTCCTTGGACATGGACCTGAGGAATTTCAAGTTCAGTCCTACAGCTGCTTTACAGAGGAGCCGGAGCCAAAGCTTTCACTAAGCTCCATGTGGTGTTTGAAGAATACTTAGCATAGAAGGTGAATGTGTGGAAAACCGCACAAATTCTGGGAGGGATTCTCAGGGGACTGAAGCCACGCGTGTCATACAGTTCCTGCTGTGGGATGATAGTGGATGGTCCCCTCAGAGACTCAACGCTGGAGCTTCATCCCCTTGCAAGGTGGAAGCAGTGGAAACCAGAGCTGACCAGGGCCTGTGGCAGGTATCAGGAACAGATGAGGCCTTCAAGGCAGGGGCCCCGTTTATTATTCTAAAACCCACTGTTCTCTATAATAACAGAGACCAGAGGACACCCACCTGCTCTCCTGTCTCCAGCGACGAGATGACCTGCACCAAGAAGGCTACCACCAGACATAAACATAAACCTTTTTCTGTATCACTTCCGTGGCCTGCAGTAGTAGCTTAGCAGCATGGGAAAGTAGACTCAGATATCTCGTTGTGCCCAGACAAAGAGCAGGTAATTAGTCCGAAAGTCTGCTGTCGGTGCCCATTCAGCCTTCTCCCATGCTTTGGAGAAGAATGGAGTTGGTGCCACACAGGGTACAGGAGTTGCTTTCGGCTGCAGGGCTTGTGCTGGAAGATGCTGGGACATCCAGCCCCCCCCCATCCCCGTGCAGATGCAAGGGGCCTCAGCCTCCGGGGCACACCCCTCTGAAAGGTGTGAAAATGACTCCATTGCCAGTTGCTTTGGGAAGAAGCGAAGGGAAGGTGTCACGAAGGCTGGCACCAACACTGCTTGCTCCCTGTTGTGACAGCTGGTAATTGATGGTAACGACATGACATGTTATTTCCACCTGTAGGATATTTCTAAGTCCTCTAAGATGCTGCATATGGGGATGCCTGCTGTTTGCCAGAAGTTACTGCAGAATGGGAAGAATGCAGTGTGAGTGAGAAGCTGTTACCCACCCCCTCCCCCACAAAGCCTTCTCTCAACCACTGTGCCACATGCCTGCAGCAGGAGAATTTTTTTTTTTAATTTTAAATTCTATTTTGTGTATTTGCAAGGCAATTCAGGATGTAGACAGAGTGCTCTCATCTGCTGATTCACTTCCCCCAGGCTCACAATGCTCAGGCCTGGACCAGACCCAATCCAAGAGCAAGGAGCTCATTTTGCATCTCCTGTGTGGTTGGCAGGGACCCAAGTACTTGAGACATCACTTACTGCCTCCCAGGGTGTGCATCTGTAGGACGCTGGGATCAGTATGGGATCTTGTACCTGAATCCCGGCACTCTGGCTTGGGATGCAGGTGTTCCAAGTGGCATGTGAACCACTGTCTGCCCCCGGAGAGGATCTTATTATTAGCAATGTCTGTAAATGACTGAAACTCTGTGAAGGCACTGTTGTACTCCACATCTGCTTTTCTAAGATTTTATTTATTTGAGATGTAGAGTTACAGACAGAGAGAGGGAAAGACAAAGAGAGAGGTCTTCTGTCCACTGGTTCACTCCCCAAATGGCCGCAATGGCTGGAGCTGCACTGATCCGAAGCCAGGAGACAGGAGCTTCTTCTGGGTTTCCCATGCAGATGCAGGGGCCCAAGCACTTGGGTCATCTTCTCCTGCTTTCCCAGGCCATAGCAGAGAGCTGGACTGGAAGAGGAGCAGCCGTGACTTGAACCAGTGCCCATATGGGATGCTGGCACTGCAGGTAGAGGCTTAGCCCACTATGCCACAGTGCTGGCCTCAATTTTGTTCTTTTTCCCCTTTATTTTCTCACCTGTTTTTAGATGGAGTGGAGACTTGTGAGGATAAAAGGAAAAATACAGTGAAAGTGGCACAGGAAGAATTTCTCCATGTGGAGTTGGAGGCCACAAAGAGTAGAGCTTTCTGGCAATTGCAGCTGCTGTCTGGAATGTGCACCTTGTCCACATCCCCTCCGTGACCATGGGTGTCTCTGACAGCCAATGGATAAGACAATGGCATTGTGCCCAGAGGCTTCTGATGTGACTTGAGAGCTTATCAGACTTTAATTCTGTGGGCGGTGTGTTTGTTTATACATTCTTCGCTTTAAAGCTCCCACTTTGGAGCACCGATTTTTCGATTTTTCAGCAGTAGAACCTGAGACTCCTGACTTGCAATTCTCAAGATCCCAATGAAGTCCTCTGACTTTCACCATTTCTGAGTTGCAAATGATGGGCGGACTGAATCCTCATTAACAACACTTGTTGATTACCTTTGCTTTGGAAGCTGGGGAGACAGTGGATAAAAATTGCCTTGGCTACCCCGGAAGTGAAGATGAGTGATACTGATGATGTCTGAGAGAGCACAGAAGATGTTTCTTTCTACAGATTTGGCATGGTGCAGAAGAAGCAAGAAAAGGAGTAGGGCAATGCCACAGCTCAGCATTCGTTACAGCCACCTAGAATATGTCATCTCTGTTGAAGTCCAAAGTGTGGTCAATAATCAGCAGGAAATTGGTTTAGTCATTTACTGGGACCAGACTGGGTCTTTGGGACCAGCCAGTGTTGGCCACAGCATGTGATAGTTATTTATAAATTTGGTTTGGAGAATTAGGCCAATGTAGCAGTCAGCCGTGGGCTGCCATCATCCTGGTAATTATGGAAGATTGATGCAGTCCCAAGAAGTCTTATTTTCCCAGATGTCATGGTAGACAGTTTTGTGAGTGTTGGGAAATTCTTAACCTAACTTGAAGTTCTTCTCTTTCCATCCACCACATGGGCTTGTGGTGACAATGAAAGGAGGTAGTGCATGTCCAGTGCAAGGCATGTTATAAGGCTCAATAAGGGCCCAATTCTGTCACTGTAGTACTCTACTGGTACACGCTGCCTGCTGGTGCTGAAGCAGTGTTTGGTGAGGCCGCTGAGTGACACCAGTGAACCTCAAGTGGCAGAGAGGGCATGGACAAAGCAGAGCCCAATGAGTGGAGGGAGTTATTTGTGATCTGAGTCCACAAAACCACAGGGATTCAGCATTAACCATTAGTTGCTGCTTTCTGTGCAACTGGTCTACCTGAACTCACACCAGTTCAGATTTACAGTATTTTCATACCCCGGCTGATCATCATCATGTTCCTTCTCTGAATTAGTAAGAGGTTTTATTTGGAATTCTACTTAAGAGGTTACTTAAAGAATATGAAAGTGTGCAAATGCCCAAAAGTCGTGGCATTATCATCTCTCTGGAGTTTTTGCAGACCTGTTGGGCGAGCTTTCTGGGCCCTCAGCAGGTTTTCCGTGAGGCCACTGTAGTTTTCTACCCTTTACTCCATGGCTGCCGAGGCCTGCATCGATCCACAGGAAGGTGGTTGTCTGTGCACCCTCACAGGGGTCTCTGCATCTTGCTGGGCGGTCCAGCCAGACCTTCAGGTGGGCCGTCACGTTTCACCTGCCTCATACTACATCCTTGTCACCTTGGGATCGTGGACCACAAGGGGGCCAGAACCAAGCCCCTCCATACGGCCTTGGATGCAGATGCTAGCCACCCCAGTCTCCCAGCCTCCCTCTCTTACCTTAAAGCTTCCTTGCCCTGCTCTTATGAGTGCAAATCAACCACTTAGTAACATCATTAACTCGCTGAAATGAGGGAGTGGGCAGCTGGCCCTACAAGGTCCCTTAGTCACTAGACTCATGGGGGCATCCATTTCCCTAAAGACGACACCTTGGTGCTTAGGGAATTTCTTTTCCAGGAATCTCCACCCCAGGCACAAAGTAACTCCCACTGCATGCAGCCCCAGCCTGACTGGCATCCACTTTGCCATCAGCAACGTGTGCCAACACAACATTGCCCACTTGCCAAAGAAGGGGCCCGACCACACTTGGGCACCTGAGCTTGGTTGGACCTGCACCTCTCAGCCCCAACTTCATTCTAGCAGAACCTTTGCCCCTGACCCCTCAGAGGGCCCCAGAACTGACTGATGGGTCCCTGGCTTCTTGCTCAGTCCTGTGTGGGAAACACATCCATTCTTCCACCACTTCCTATCAGTGGATGGCTTGCTGTGTGTGTGGCCATTGGACCCAGTTTTAGGGTGTTCTGTACCAGGAAGGATTCCTCACTGACACTCTTGGTGGTTCCTTGTTTCTGCTGTTGCCATGTGGTTTTAGACACTTGCTCCAGAGGATAATAGGCCCCATTCGGCATCGTGTGTATGAGGATCAACATTATGGAGATGTTTTGTGTATCTTTATGAAACCTCAAGTTATGGATGAGGGCAGAAAAATAAACCTGCCTCTGATGTGCTTGTGTGTCTTCTGTTTCACTGTTTGGCTATGAATCATTTTTTTCTCATGCCTCCAATTCCTTGATGGTTACCGCCTTGGCTGTTTCAGCCACAGTGGCTTCGATGCCAGCTCTCTGCTGTCTGGATTGGTGGCAAATAAGTGTAAACCCCTTTGAAGTAGTTGACCCAGCTGCTCACGCACCAACTCTTGGGCAAATCCTCCCTGCCCTTGTTTCCCCCCTCATCACTCTCCCTTTGTTAGATGGTGTGGTTTTTCTTTAAAACCAGCAGGTTCATTTGCGCTCCACATATATGCCTCTGTCTTGTGATAAGAACAACATTCTTTTTTTTTTTTAAAGATTTTATTTATTTATTTGAGAGGTAGAGTTACAGACAATGAGAGGGAGAGACAGAGAGAAAGATCTTCTTTCCGCTGGTTCACTCCCCAAATGGCCGGCACTGCGCCAATCCAAAGCCTGGAGCTAGGTGCCTCTTTCTGGTCTCCCATGTGGGTGCAGGGGCCCAAGCACTTGGGCCATCCTCCACTGCCTTCCCGGGCCACAGCAGAGAGCTGGACTGGAAGAGGAGCAAATGGGACTAGAACCACGCACCCATAAGGGATGTCGGCGCCGCAGGCGGAGGATTAACCAGGTGAGCCATGGCACTGGTCCCAAGAACAACATTCTGATGAGGTGTCCCAAGTTCAGATCCAGGGCCACAGGGTGAGGGCCCAGGGGGGATGAGTGCATGGATCAATTAAGGAGCTACAGGATGGGAAGAACAAATCTCCAAGCATTGCTCAATCTCTGTCAAAATCTTAAATTGAATTCCCATGTGATCTCCTAGGCCAGCAGATCCTACCTGGAACCCAAAACTGTCCAGGGAAAAGTGTACTTCCAGGAGATCGACCTCTCCTCCCAAGTCCTGCCCACTATTTTAGTGTTACCTGTTTTCACCTGTAGCCAGTGTAAACTCCTTGTAAAGAACTTATACCTTACCCAATTTGTTTTTCCTTTTTGTTTTAAAGATTCATCCATTTATTAGCAAAGCAGAGTGACAGACGATGGGAGAGGCAGACAAATCTTCCGTCTGCTGTTTCCAAACCTGCAACAACCAAGTGTAGGGCCTGTGTGAAGTCAAGATCCGGTACCTGCTTCCAAGTACACGGGTCACCAGCTCCTGCTTCCCGGGTACATCAGCAGCAAGCTGGATCAGAGTATGGAGAGCAGCCTTGACTCCGGCCCCGTACTCAGTCTGGGTTGTGGGCATCCCAGTTGTCGCTTAACCCACTGTACCGTAATGCCTGCTACCCATTCTCCAAATCTTTGACAGAAAAAAATGGTGTTCCTCTTCCACAGAGGACATTTTCTAAGTGGCTGCTTGCCTTCCTGTTGATAACTTTGGGAACTTGTCCCAGTACCTGACCTTCATTTGTAGCACTTACGGTGGCTTAATAAGCACTTTACTTCCTAGATCTCCTATCTCAAGAGCACTTGTTTAACACTTGGAAGGGGATTTTTGTGCATATTATCATCTTGCTTGCTCATTTCATTGTATCACTACAGAGGGAAAGGTTCATCCCAGGCTTTTTTTTTTTTTTTTTTTGTGGAAGCCCCTTTTCACTCCATTCTCCAAAACCACGTGAAACTTGCTAGAATGAGTCGCTTGTGTCACATATGTATTTTCAAAAAGGTGAAACCAGGCAGTCATAAAACACAGGATCTCCCACTTGATTACACGATAATAGCTATTACAAGAGACATATAGTAACTCTCGTAAGACAGCCAGAACTGCAGTAAACACAAGCCCCTACAACCTTATTAAAAAGTACCTTAGGGCCTGCGCTTTGGTATAGATGGCCAAGCCTCTGCCAGTAGTACCAGCATCGCATATGGGCATGCCGGTTTGTATCCCGGCTGCTCCTCTTCTGATCCAGCTCTCTGCTGTGGCCTGGGAAAGCAGTAGAAGATGGCCCAAGGGTTTGGGCCCCTGCACCCACGAGGGAGACCTGGAAGAAGCGCCTGGCTCCTGGCTTCAGATCATCCCAGCTCTGGCCGTTATGGCCACTGGGGGAGTGGAGCAGCGTACAGAAAACCTGTAACTCTACCTCTCAAATAAATAAAAAAATAAAAATAAAAAGTACCTCTACAGTGACATTGACCTAACAAGTGTTTAACCTTGGACTAACGTCACCTTTGTTAGTAAACACTGTGACCAAAGATGACTGTTTCAAAACATCTGATGTAATCTTGTTTTGCCTTTGCCTTGTGTGTGTGTTCCTGTCGGCTGCTCTGCCGTTCCAAAGTAAACACAGCAGAGGATCCTGCTGACCTGTCATTTATCTAGGTTGACTGTGGACATTGTGTTTCCTGATTTTCCAAGGTTCCCTCCTGTGAATGGTGGCTTTCAGCCATGGACCTGGCCCCTGGCTCAGTGTTTGAACTGTAATTTGATGGTGTGCCCCCACTGCCTCCTTCAGGGCCTGGGGCCTGCTGGGTCACCATCGATGCTTCTGCTCAAAGTGTGCATTCTCAGGAAACGGGCGCTCTGGCCTCCCTGCCTAGATACCCTGGCGGGAGGAGGGCTAACAGCAGCTCTGCACCTGCTGCTCCTGGAACAGAGTCCCTCAGTCCTTGGCCCTGTGTTCCAGGTTCCTTCTGTTTCTCAGCTGGGGCCTCCAGCTCCACCCCAGAGCCCTCCTGTGGATTCTGGGTGTGTTCACCCTGATCATGATGTAAAAATCCCCAGTCAACCACCTTTATTCTGCAGAGGTCCACTGAGGCTGTTTGCTCTAACTTCTGGCTCGCCTTACATTTTCAGGAGGACGAATCATCCACTTTATAGCAGTGTTTTCAAGATAGCTTAGAAACCTCAATGACACAACTGAACTAGTGAGTATAAAGTGTATACTTTAAACCGGAGAAAATGTAACTGCCCAGCATAAGGAGCTGTCCTATGGCGACAGCCGTTTCAGTTAACACTTTTTTCCCTTTATGGCCACATTGGGCAGGGCCCAGAGTTCCCTAACTTCTTCATTCTGACCTGTGTCCCTTCTCTGTGGGATGTTCCCATGTTTGTACTTTGTTGCCACCTATTGCATGTTATTACTCAAGAAATTACCAGGCTGATCCGCCTCCTGGGAATTTATCCAAAGGAGATGAAATCAGCATATGAAAGACTGAACTGTACCCCCATGTTCATTTCAGCTCAATTTACAATAGAAAAATAATGGAATCAACCCAGATGTCCATCAACTGAAGACTGGATAAAGAACTTATGGTATATATATACACTAATGGAATACTACACAGCAGTAAAAAAAAAAAGAAATGCTGTCATTTGCAACAAAATGGATGTAACTGGAAATCATTATACTTATTGAAATAAGCCAGTCACAAAAGGACAAATAATGTATGGTCTCTCTGATCTGTGGTAACTACTAGAGTGTCTGAAAGGTAATCTATAGGAGTGAAACTGGCACTGTGAGATGCGATGATTTTGAATAGCCCTTGCCTTGACTGTCGAGAAACAATGTTTTTCTTGTTTGTTTTTGTCCTTTTTTTCCCTCTTCATACTATTCAATGAACTCTCTACTTAGTGTAGGGTTAAACTTATGAGCATAAAATTAACTGAAAATTGATTTCTGTGAAAAATAAGAATGGGAAAGGGAGAGGGAGGAGAAAGAAGGGTGGGAGTATGGGTGGGAGGGAGGTGTGGTAGGAGGGAGACTCACCATGTTCCCACATTTGTATATGTTAAATGCATGAAGTTTGTATTCCTAAAATAAAATAAATTAAATTACCAGGCTAGCATTGTGGCATAGCAAGTAAAGCCGCAGCCTGCAGCACCAGCATCCCACTTGGGTGCCAGTTTGAGTCCTGACGGCTCCACTTTCAGTCCAGCTCCCTGATAATGCACCTGGGAAAGCAGTGGTGGATAAATGGTCCAAGTGCCTGGGCCCTTCCACCCACGCAGGAGACCAAATGAAACTCCTGGCCCATTGCAGCCATTTGGGGGAGAGAACCAGTGGATGGAAAATGTTTCTCCCTGCCTTTCCCTCTCTGTAAATCTGCCTTTCAAATACATGTTTTTTTTTTTTAATTCAGAAAAATGGAATTAAATGATTAGTTTACTTAAAAAAGAAACAAAGAAATTCCCACATGATGTCCTGAGTTCTTACATAGCATTTGGAAGCCGAGCCTTTCTTACTCTATTTTGTAAATTCACCTACAGTTTCTTAGAAGCTTCTCCACTTGGAGAATACATGTATTTTTCATCCAACCAGACGAGAGGCATGGTGATCGTGAGGTCTTGTCCTCTGCTTTTCCCCCCATAACTGGCATTTTTTTTTTTACAGGCAGAGTGGACAGTGTGAGAGAGAGAGACAAAGGTCTTCCTTTGCTGTTGGTTCACCCTCCAATGGCCGCCGCGGCCGGCACGCTGCGGCCGGTGCATTGCGCTAATCCGAAGCCAGGAGCCAGGTGCTTCTCCTGGTCTCCCATGGGGTGCAGGGCCCAAGCACTTGGGCCATCCTCCACTGCACTCCCTGGCCACGGCAGAGAGCTGGCCTGGAAGAGGGGCAACCGGGACAGAATCCGGAGACCCGACTGGGATTAGAACCCGGTGTGTCGGCGCCACAAGGCGGAGGATTAGCCTATTGAGTCGCGGCGCCGGCCCCATAACTGGCATTTTTAAGGACTTGCTCATTGAATTCAGTTTCTTTAGAGTCTTGGCATGGAAGCAACCATGGCTGTGACTTGTGAGGTATCACCGAGAAACCAGGTCAGAAGTTTTAAAGACCTGAGAAATAGACTACAATTGGGATTGCAGTGTTTCAGAACCAGAGAGAATTGTCAGAATCATCTTTTTTCTTCTCCCTCATCATATTTGGAAAGAAACCCAAGCCCAGACATGTGAGTGATTTTCTCAAAGTCACGGGTGATAAAAGACCCAGGTGTGGGGTTAGATTCTAGATCTCCCAGCTTGCTAGCAGAAACATCCTTGTGCCAAAAACAAACAAACAAAAAACCAAAACAAACAAACACACACCACACACACACACACACACACACACACAAATGGCCAGCCTATGGGTGTGTGTTGTGCTGCAGTGGGTTAAACTGCTTTTGAGACTCAGGCATCCCATATCCTGTATCAGAGTTCCCAGGATCAAATCCCACCCCTGCTTTCCACCCAGCTTCTTGCTAATGAACACCCTGGGAAGAAGCAGATGACCACTCAGGTGCTCGCTTCCCTGCTACCCATGTGGGATTCTCCAGGGGGAGTTCCTAGCTCCTGGCTTGGTCTGGCTCAGACCTGGTTGTTGTGAGACTTGGTAGACCAGCTGATGGAAGATCTCTCTCTCTCTCTCTCTCTCTCTCTCTCTCTCTGTCCCTCCCCTTCTTCAAATAAATAAAAATAACCAAACTTTAAAAATGGCCAACCTAGTGTTGAAGTTTAACCCCTTTGGCAACCTTGACCTTAGCAATGCACTCTAGAATAGTTGTGCAATGGTGGGTTCTGCCCTCAAAGACCCCAGACAACCCAGTGTTGGTGAGCAGCAGCCCTCCTGAGCCATGATAGCCTTGAACTTCCAAAAGCTTTACTATATCCTTCTTCCAATGACAAAAGTACTAGCTCATTATCATAGAAAAACAGTAGAAATGAAAAAAAAAACCTAAGTAAACCATCTCTACTCATTCCCTCTTATTTTCCACCTCTTTGTCTCCAGGAAATAAGAGTTCACAGCTGCCTTTTTATATCTTCCGTAGCATTTCTATACTTTTTACAAACATACAACTCACACACAGCGAGAAGCAGCATTGTTTCTTTTTCCTCAAGATAGAACCATACCGAATTTAGAAGCTGGAAAACACAAAGATCATAAGAAATACGCCTTTTTGGAAAATGAAGTTCTACACATTTATTATATGGAACACCAGATATGTTATCCCTCTTAGTATATTTTTTTGTTTGTACTACTTAATACTTTTGGTTGAATACTGTAATCAATACACAATTCTTCTTAAGTGCTGAAACTTAACTGAAAAGTGATCGCTGTTAAATATAAGAGTGGGAATAAGAGAGGGAAGAGATGTGCAATTTGGGACATGCTCAAGCTGACTTACCTCAAACGGTAGAGTTAGAAACATACCAGGGGATTCCAATTCAATCCCATCAAGGTGGCATGTACCAATGCCATCTCACTAGTCCCAGTGATCAATTTCTGTTCACAATTGATCATAATGATAGGACTAAGAACCAAAGGGATCACATAAACAAGAATAGTGTCTGCAAATACTAGCTGATAGAATAAAAAAGGGAGAGAATGATCCAACATGGGAAGTGAGATACACAGCAGACCCATAGAATGGCAGATGTCCTAAACAACACTCTGGCCTCAGAATCAGCCCTTAAGGCATGCAGATCTGGCTGAAAAGCCCATGAGAGTATTTCAGGCATGGAAAGCCAAGACACTCTGGGGAAAAAAAAAAAAAACCTAAATGAAAGATCTCTGCGAGTGAGATCCCAGTGGAAAGAATGGGTCATCAAAGAAGGAGGTACCTTTCTCTGAAGGGAGGAGAGAACTTCCACTTTGACCATGGCCTTGTCTAAATATGATCAGAGTCAGTGAACTCAGGGGGCTTCCATAGCCTTGGCAGCTCATGACAAGAGCCTAGGGTGATTACTGAGGCCATAAACAAGAGTGTCAATTTGTTAAGTCAACAACAGGAGTCACTGTGCACTTACTCCTCATGTAGGATCTTTGTCCTTAGTGTGCTGTACATTGAGATTTAATGCTATAACTAGTACTCAAACAGTATTTTTCACTTTATGTTTCTGTGTGGGAGCAAACTGTTGAAATCTTTACTTAATGTATGCTAAACTGATCTTCTGTATATAAAGAGAATCGAAAATGAATCTTGATGTGAATGGAAGGGGAGAGGGAGTGGGAAAGGGGAGGGTTGCGGGTGGGAGGGACGTTATGGGGGGGAAGCCATTGTAATCCATAAGCTGTACTTTGGAAATTTATATTCATTAAATAAAAGTTTGAAAGCAAAAAAAAAAAAGAATATTCAAAAGTTTTGAAAAGATTTCCATTTCAGTTTTTGGTTTTACAGACTCTCCCTTCCTCAACCATGCAATATATCCTTCCTGAAGGATTAAATAGGTACTGGGTATAGACACACACACACAGTGTGTATGTATGTATGTGTATATATATATATGTATATATGAAGATTTATTTATTTTTGCGAAAGGCAGTGTGACAGGGAGAGAGAGAGAGGGAGAGAGAGAGATCTTCCATCTGCTGGTTCACCCCACAAATGACAGAAATGGTGAAGCCGAAGTCAGGATTCAGGAATTCCACCCAGGTCTTCCACATAAGAGGACAGGGCCTAAGCACTTGGGTCATCCTCTACTGCTTTCCCAGGGGCATTAACAGGAAGCTCGTCTGGAAATGGAGTAGCCAGAATTTGAACAGGTGCTCCAATAGGGAATGCTGGCATCCTAAGCGGTGTCTTAACCGACTGCACCACAGTGCTGGCTCCAGTACTGAATATATTTTTGCATGCTAACATCATCAACTCACTATAGATAAGAAATAAGATGACATTTCCAGGAAGTTCACTTTCTGGCCTAATTATTAGTAAAGTAAAACAGGCTCTAAAAATAGATCAATCTGAGTTCAAAATTCTCTGCACTAAAAGAAAGCACATTATTTAAAAAATGATATGGCTACATAATAAGAGTCCCATAGATGGCTAGAACTAATTAGACACGGAAAAACACTTCTGTGCCTTGCAAACAATCCCCCAGTGTTACCAGCACACCTGGCCTTCACACTCCCTCTACAAGGATTTTACCTGGCCCAGTCCTACCTGTCCTGCAATGCTCCACTCGGCAGAGCATCCAGTGAGCAGCTTTCCCTCCCTGGCCCACACCCAGTGTAATCATTCCCACCTTTCTGCTTTCAATACCATCCACCGACACTGACACTATCCCAGTTAATCTTGCTGTGAATGTCAGTCAAGTTCAAGTTTGCCTTATATGCTTGTGCATCAGCAAAGTGTGGGATGTGTCCATATGTCCCGTCCCCTCTTCCACATAGGAATGCACAATTATGCAGAAATACTCACACCAGAGCCCTATATTGCTCTTACCCCTCAACTTCATTTTCTACCCCTAATTCCTTCCATTCTGACCCTCTCTGTAACTTACCTGTAGCCAACTTCCTGTAATGGTATTTGTTGTTTTCTGACTTGAGTGGAATTCTTTGTTTATAAATATTTTCATTTAATATAGAAAGGTCTAAAGTTTTAAACTGGCATCAAGGTATAGTTTTGACAGGAAAAATAATTTGCCATTCTGATTGTTATTAATGTCAAATCACTTTGCAATCTCATTTATAATTTCTTATTTCATCTGAGTTCTGAAGAGTATGTTTTAATTGCTTTTTTTCTAGGTCAAATGGTTGGATTTTTGGGGTTACCCATTTATTATTCATTTCTAGTTTTACTATAGTTGGGTCACAGAATGTGTTCTGTACTAATTCTACATCTGGAACTTAATGTCTTGTCTGTAACTATTTTGGGAGCCATTTAGGAATTTGTGAGAAATGAAAAAACACTTGCAACTTTTGACCCTAAAATAATTTCACACCTAAAATCTATGGGATGAAAGTAACTGGAACAAGTCAGAAACATGTGAATGTATGAGGATACTTACCACTGTGGTGTTGATCACAATGTAACTGGAAAATGTGTGACAATCTCACAAGAGGAGACTGCTGGCACACTATATGATGCATTTATATCAATGATCACTCATGACATTCAAGACAGCATGAATGAAAATTCCCCAGCAAGAAGCATCATCCACAATTTGAGTCAAGAATCACAAGTTACACCTCAACATACATGTAGCCCCTATTTAAAACCATTTATACATGCTGTGTCTGTATGTAAGAGGAAAATAAAGAAAAAATATTTAATGGGGTTTGGGGAAGAACACTTGCTTTTTCTTTCTGTTTGATTATTACCATGATTTACTTGTGTAATAAAAAGTGTTTGCTGGATAAACAACAGACTGAGAAGTCCGAGGTCGAGGTGCCAGCAGACTCAATGCCTGGTGCCAGGTTGATGGATGGTGATTTCACGCTGCGTCCTTACACAGACCAAGGGGCAGGGCATTCATCCCATGAATGACACAGTCATCTGTCAAAGGCCCACCTCTTTTAAATTTTTTTATTTCTATTTGTTAAGATTTATTGATTTATTTGAAAAGTCAGAGTTACAGAGAGAGAGCAAGAGAGAGAAAATCTTCCATCTGCTGTTTCCCTTCCCAGATGGCTGCAACAGCTGGGGCTGGGCCAGGCTGAAGCCAAGAACCAAGAACTTCTTCCAGGTCTTCCACATGAATACAGGGGCACTACTTTCCCAGGCAGTTAGCAGGTAGCTGGATTGGAACTGGAGCAGCCGGGACTCAAACCAGTCCCATAAGGGATACCAACGTCACAAGCATTGGCTCTACTGGCTACACCACAACACCAGCCCCAGGTCCCATCTCTTAATACCATTCCCCTTCAGGGTTGGAGTTCTATCCCATGAATTTTGAGGGAACACATTCAGATCACAGTACAACCCCAATTCCTGGACTATCTCAACATGCACTCTGCTCTTTCAGCCTTCTTACCCATGTCTCACAATTCCTTTTTTTTTTTTTTTAAGATTTATTTATTTATTTGAAAGTCAGAGTTACACAGAGAGAGAGAGAGAGAGAGAGAGAGAGAGAGAGAGGTCTTCCATCTGTTAGTTCACTCCCAAATTGGCCACAATGGCCGGAGCTGTGGTGATCTGAAGCCAGGAACCAGGAGCCTCTTCTGGGTCTCTCATGTGGGTGCAGAGGTCCAAGGACTTGGGACATCTTCTACTGCTTTCCCAGGCCATAGCAGAGTGCTGGATCAGAAGTGGAGCAGCTGGGACTTGAACTGGTGCCCATAGGAGATGCCGGCACTGCAGGCAGCAGCTTGGTCCCCACTATTCCTTATATTAAGCTTCTGTTGCAACATCTAGCATGGTTTCTGTTTCCTCAAGGGACTCTAATCTGCTCAACTCTGTGTTATTTCCCCCTACACACACACACACACACACACACACACACACACACAATGAGGATGTTCTCTTCCTGCTTATATTTTCTTTGCCTGCTCCCAGCTTCTGGGTGCCAAGTTGTTTGGTGAAGCAAGGCAGCAGGCAGTTTGGCGCTGTGCAGCTTAGAAATAGCTGATGACAGCTGACCCAGCCAGGTGTGCAGAGGAATTCAGCTCACCAGTAAACAGACTGGCCGAGGTGACCAAGAGCTCAAGCATTTGCAAGTAATGGTGGATACTATATGTGTTGAAAGAATTTCTTTCAACAAGGTTGGGTATCCCTGTGTCCCTTCGCTGGTTCCACTACTGTGGTTAGTTGGAGCATCAGTTGAGTGAACGGGCTGTGATAGAGCACATGATGCCCATATATGTTTGGTTGGTCTTTTTTTTTTTAAAAAAATCAGTGTTTTCCTCTAAACTTTTATCACTTCATAACCTTTTCAACTGGGGCGCCCCATATGGAGGTGCCTTTATTAAACCTGGTCTTTGGGTTTCCCAAAGGCCTGATCAAATAGCCTTGGTATTTGTGACACTTTTGTGTGATGGCCAGGGTAATATGCCACGTAGATCTCCTGCTGCAGGTAACACAGTGACTGAGAATGTCAGTTTGCTATCTGTCACGCTCTCTCATCATGTCCATATGCCCCTTGAGCTGTTCCCAGTCAATAATTAAGTATGACAAGGTACTACTGCAGGCTAATCATGGGGATCTCTGGACTTTTCATTAGGCATCTTTGGCTCAAAGACTCTCCATTGGTCTAAGACATCCTTGGAGCTCCAGGCCAGTCTGAGACTTCCTGTCAAAGCACCCTTCCTTGGCCTTTCCACAAGTGTCCGATCTGCATTGCAGTCTGGGGGCTCCCCTTGCTTCCTCTTCCTCTCTCCCCTTGATCCCTCACAACCCTTCGGATCCTTCTGACGTCCTGTCTGAAGATGTATTTCCATCAGTCTCCAAGTTGTGCTTCCATCAGAGCTACACCCAAGAATAGCTCCTGAAGTTCAGTCAATTACTCAGCATGTCAACTATGGGGGGCCTCAGGAACTCATGGCCATGGCATTCCATGGGATTTGCCCATCTCAGAAAAAGTTATTTCATTGTTGAACCATGGCATTTTTCAGATGCACATCTTATGAGAGAGGTCCCAGTGAGACAACAGCTTTGGTGTAATGGCAGGTGGATCCATCCATGTCTAATGGGAGGGTAGCTACCTGTTTCTGAGGTTGGCAGAAGTATCAGGAACCAGACTTGGGCTTAGATGGAGGTGCCATTTCCACATCACTACAGAATTTTCTGGGTATTGGAGTTCAGACAGGACTCGATGCAAGCAGAGAATGTCAGGTAGCAATGCCATCACGTCTCCCTTCAGTGACATTCCTTTTTTTCCAGAGGAGGACAGTTTCAGGTTCATTAGCAGAAGTATGTCCTTGGAAGCTTGGCTGACAAGAAAGTGGAGTCTTATTTCCAAAGGCCCCCAGGGGCTGTGAGATTGATCCCTGATATCTGTGATTCCAAGGGTCTGAAGGAGCTAGATAGATACTGACGACTGGACTGCTTTCTAAGTGATTTGCCTCCCCATGTGTAGTTGCCTACCTGATACATTAAGCATGAAGTAAAAATCCCAGGTATGACTTGTTTCTAGAGCAGGCTAACCTATCCCTATAGTTGAACACAGGATTAGCATTTTGATTTCAGTAAGTGTATAACATTCGGGCATTCGACATAGTGGTGAACACACTGCGTAGGACACCTGCATTCCACATAGGCTGCCTGGCTTTGAGTCACAGCTCTACTCCCAATTCCAGCTTCCTACTAACGCAGACCCTGGGAGGCAGCAGGTGACGGCTCCAATACTTGGGTTCCTGGCACCCACGTGGGAGACCTAGATTGAGTTCCCAGTTCCTGGTGTTGGTCAGGCTGGCTCCAGCTGTTGTGGCCTTTGGAATGTGAATCAGTAGATGGGAGTTTTTCTCTCTCTCTCTCTTTCTCTCTCTCTCTCTCTCTATATATATATGTGTGTGTGTGTGTGTGTGTGTGTGCCTTTCAAATACAATAAATGAATATGCAATTAAAAAATAAGAGAATAAAATGTCTCTCTGGGCTATGACACAGGAAGTCACCAAGCAGGTCACAACAGAGCTGCTGCTTCTTCCTTGGAAGCCCACCCACACCTGTAAAACCGCATGCAGCAGAATGCAAGCAGCTCCCTCAGAAACTGGAGTCATCAATTCAGTGCAGTGCTTGGTCCCAACCAGTCGTTCTCCCTGAATGAGTGCCTGTGCAGCTTATTGGTGATGCACTGCTGGAGAGTTGGTTATGTACTGCTGGACTTGGTAGATGTAGGCACATGATAGAGTGACATCTCAACAGATAGAATGTTCAAAAGAGCATAACTAAACAGGATCCAAAGCACAGATTACTAAGAGAGTTATGAGCTGGATGAGTGGACCAATAAGAGATGGTGAATTACCCAAGGTTTAGTGCCAGAGGGAGCTGCTATTAGCTCTGAAGTAGACGCACAGTATTGGCAGATGCAGGGGGGCTGATGATAGGAAAGGCTGCACCAACAGGAACTGTCTCCAAAGATGAGCGCAGCTGCAGCCAAAATCCCAGCAGGTGGAGGTGAGACACCCTAAATCCTCTCTTCTCTCCCCTTCCCCATTCTCCTACCAATGCCCCACCATTGGCTTAGCCTAGCCTGATGTCAAATCACAAGAGAAGCCAGGCAAGAGAAGAGATCGTAGAAGACAGCCTTGTGGGGGCACAAAGGGCCTTTTTTTCCTCTTCTTCCTGGAGTGTATAAAAAAGAAAAGTACCAGCCCCTCCAAGCATGATCATGTGTCACTGATAGCACAACTGTAGCTCAGCCATGTGCTTGTATCAGACACTGCAAGATCAACATGGCCACTTGCCTGTGTAAGCCTCACTAGGACACTCCACTCGTGGCTTCTGCAGTCCTGCAGGGCTATTGAATGATGGATGTAGGTTTTCAGCACCCTGGCCAGTACTGCATCTCTTGGGAGAATACTGTTTTTCTCTCTGCAGGGTAGCAGATATCATTTCAAGGAGAAGGCTTGGCAATCACAGACTATTGCTAGCCATACCCTCAAGCCACCATATAAGGAGTCACCAGTAGGTGTATTCATTTGGCAGGTCTCCTCACCATGCTCCCAGAAAAGTTCACAAGCTGCAGGAGAACAAGAAGCATGTTGCAGACAAAAACAAAATAACAAACATTTGTGGGGTGAATTCAAGACTATTTAAGGGAAGTCTCTGCAGGCACCTAGTTGGATCAGCTGCTAGCACTATGCTATCAATCTACATCCACTCTGGGCTTCTCATCAGCCACGAGTTTGCCTGTGGTTTTGCTCCAAGAACAGCTGAATCCAAGCCAGAGCTCTGTGTCATTGCACTGGGCTGATTGCCTTTCTGAGCTGCAGTCAGTCCTACCTCGCCATTGTCCCTGCTGCAAGGCAGAAGCACATTCCCGACTTGTTCTGAGCTCTGCTTTCCTTGGTGCCAACCACCAGCAGCCCTTTGTCCCAGGGTTTGTCTTTGGGGCCACACACTTGTTTTGGGGAGTTGGCGTCTGGCAGTTCCACTGTGGTTCCCCCACCTCCCCGTCTCCTGGGCTCCCAGAAGCAGGAGCTGCCTCACCATAATCAAGAGACCTGACACCAGCACCCCCAGGAAAGAATGTTTCCTGCCTCAGGGAGGCCCAAGGGCGATTCCAGATGTGCTTTGCACATGGACACAGGGAGTGAAGCTTCACAAGGCTTCAGAGGCCAAGGGCAACCTATCAGTGCCACGTGGCACCACCACAAACTGGGTGGGTGGGGCTACATGCAGAGAAGGAGAGTACACAAGACCTCCTCCCCCATTCCAGCTCCCATCTTTCTTGTCCCATGGAGAGGTGCCCCCAGGCTGGGCAGAGTGAGACTGTACCTACCCCCAAAATGCACTCAACAGAGAGGTCCCCTACGCTACAGTGTTCTGCATATGGAGAAGGAGGCGCACCTAGGCCACCATTTTGCAGGAAGCCAGCATCTTGTGCTTGCTGTCCTGACTCCGAGATAACTGAGTTTTGCTGAGGCAGGCAGTTGCTAACCTGCAAATGGGAAGAGGGGCTGGTGTTCAGTGCGGTGATTAAGATGCGGCTTGGGGCCGGTGCCGCGGCTCAATAGGCTAATCCTCCACCTAGCGGCGCCGGCACACCGGGTTCTAGTCCCAGTCAGGGCGCCGGATTCTGTCCCGGTTGCCCCTCTTCCAGGGCAGCTCTCTGTTGTGGCCAGGGAGTGCAGTGGAGGATGGCCCAAGTGCTTGGGCCCTGCACCCCATGGGAGACCAGGAGAAGCACCTGGCTCCTGGCTTCGGATCAGTGTGATGGGCCGCGGCGGCCATTGGAGGGTGAACCAACAGCAAAAGGAAGACCTTTCTCTCTGTCTCTCTCTCTCACTATCCACTCTGCCTGTCCAAAAAAAAAAAAAAAAAAAAAAAAAAAAAAAAAAAAAAGATGCTGCTTGGGATACTTGGCTTCCTGCTATTGCTCACTCTGGGAGGTAGCAGATGATGGCTCAAGTACTTGAGTTCCTGCCACTCACAGCAGAGACTTGGACTGAGTTTCAAGTTCCTGGCTTTGGCCTTGTATAGCCTTGGCCAGCGTGGGCATTTGGAAAGTGAATCAGTGGATGGCAGTTCTTTGTCCCTGTCTTTCCCTAGCTTAATCTCTATGTCTCTGTCTCTCAAAATTAAAATAAATAAATAAATAAAAGTTTGTATTCACGGGCTTTTTTCCCCCTTTTCCTTCAGTTCTATATGGCTTAGATGGCACTGTGTGGGATTCTGTTTTTCTTTAAGGTTTTGGTATTTTCTTCATCATGGAATTTTTCTGCATTAATTTGCACTGTTAAAAATACTGCATTACACATCATTTCTCTTGGTTCCAGAGTGTTTTGATATCTTCCTTCAAGTTTGTGCCTCTTTCACTTCACCTCAGCCCTGGCTGTAGCACTAAGGTAACTCTGCATTAGGGCATAGCTTAGACCAAGCCTAAGTGCAACAGCATAGCAGAAGGAAATGCACTGTGCCTGAAGCCCTTCTCAGCTTTTGGATTTAAGACAGCAGCCCATCTGAAGGGCAAATGGAGACCAACATAAACTGGGATCAAATCTCCTTGCAACCACTTACATAAATAGGCAGAGCTCCCTTGCAATGAAATGCAATAGAAATGACTGTTCTGTTTCCCTTTATACATTCCACCTGAATTAACCTTTCAACTTGTTGAATGCCATTTGGGGTTGTTAACGAAGCTGATGACTGAAAGTTTACACCTGGTGAGACCGACAAACAGGAGACAACCAACCTGAATCCAGTGCAATAAACGCTCTAAGTAAGTGCGTAAACCGTTTGGAAGTACAGAGATGGAGTTAAGAGTTGTTTTGTTTTGTCTGGCTGGGCAGACAAGGGATTAAAAGCATCAAACAAAACCATAAATAGAAAGCTTACGAGTATGGCAGATAGAGACAACGAACTTTTGGGAGAACAGGGAGATCGTTTCCACTTCTCCAGTCCTGGAGTAACTTCCTCCAGGATGTGGAAAAGTCTGGAAAAGGCAGCTTGGGAAATTAACATTTATGCAGAAGCCAGTCCACCATTTCACACACAAATGAGATAATTACAATCCCTCATCCACCACAGGTGGGCGAATTTCATTTCCCAGTTTGGGAGACGAGCTTTACCCTGAGAGGGGGGACTCGGCTCGTAGCTGCCGGCCGCGGGTCGGGGCGACAGAGACTGAGGGGTTCCCGGGGTGGAAACCAATAGAAGCGAGCCGAGCTAGCCTGAGATAATGCGGCGAGGCTTCGAGGGTACCGGCTGTAAAATCACGCACGACAGGCTGAGAGGACTGAGGCAGAAGACTCGGGAACGAAGGCTGACAAGTTTAGGAAGCAGAACACGACGGCAGAATGGGGAGACGAGACGGGTGCAACAGGGCAGGGAGCGCAGCCAACGCAGCGCGGTCCCGCCTGGCGGTGGTGCAGCCGCGCCTCCTGAGGGCCTGCGGGGCGTTGGGCGGGGCCCTTCCGGGTGCCGCCTCTCTGCCCGCCCAGAAGGCGGGACAGGCCTGGCAGTTACATAACAAACCTGTGCGAGCGGCTGGGGCGCTGGCGGCGGGGCGGGGCCTGGGCGGGGCCGGGGCGGGGCCAGACCGGAGCCAGACCTGCACCGGGGCAGGCAAGATGGCGGCCATGGAGGCCGAGACGGCACCGCTGACCCTAGAATCGCTGCCCACCGATCCTCTGCTCCTCATCTTGTCCTTCTTAGACTACCGGGACCTAATCAAGTAATGGGACGTCGCGTAGGGCTGGGGTGGGGACACGGAGGGAGGAGGCGGTGAGGCAGGAGGGAAGGAGGACGAGGCCGCCGACAGAACGCGGACTCCCACGGCACAGAGGGTGACGCCAGGGCCGCTCTTATCCTGCAGAGCCCCCCGGGGACCCGGGCGAGACTGGGGAGGGAAGGGGCCCGCCCCGAGGTCTTCCTCCTATCCTGGACCCAGGCCTGAGGAGCGACGAGGGCCGTCTCCGCCAGGCCGCGGCGAGGCCCAGTTGCCAGGCAATGCTCCCCACGCCGTCCCGCAGCGCCCCGCGGACCCCCTCGGGTCCCCGCCTGGTCTGGCACAGCCTGGCGGCTGTGAAAAAGCCGCTGTCCAGGCCGAGCACTTTTCTCTGGGGCCGGTGGCCCTGCAGAGGCAGGCGCCTGCGCTATGAGGTGGGCGGCGCGCCACAAGGAGACAGGTGGCCCCGACCCCCAAGGGGTGACACCCGTGCCTCGATCCCTGGCGAATTGTTCTCCTCTCGTTTTTCCTCCATAAGATTGGATGCTGATTTGTGTTTTGGGACTTAGGTACCCGAGACAGTCTTCTTTCCTGTACGCTTTGAGTTTCCCACCTGACAGGCACCTGTTCCCCAAATAAACACTGGTTGCTGAAAAAAAGGTGGCTAAATGCTTAATTCTTCAGAACTTGGGGGTTCCCTGGGACGGGGGAGGAGATGGCACTGCCTCCCCCAGCCCTCGGGTGTCACGATTGTTTACATCTTGTCAGGTGGTGACATGGCTGAGTTTCGTGTCCTACCGTGTATACTTGGAGAGGAGACAAATCGCCCTCAGGATGGGTGGGCAAGATCCGTGTTGTTAGTGCTACCGCTGACCACTGGAGTGTAGGCATCGGTGCTTGTGCCTTGTGTTGGTGGGGTCTTGTTAGGAATGCACACTTTTTGGAGTTGCAGATAGCTTTGGTTGGCGTAGTGGAGCGGTGACAGAGCTGGAGCTCTTGGCGGCTTCCTGCAGTGTGTGCTTGCACTTGTCTTTCTGAACAAGTCCTCTTCCTCAGGTTCGGACTCAGAGAAGGAAGAGCGTTCTTCGGGAAAGGCTGCTCTGGCACCACCTGTGTTCATCTGAAATATTCTGCTGCTGTTGCCTCTTGCCATTTAGATGCTCCCTATGTCCCCTCTACTTTTGATTGCTGCTAGAGGGGTTTTCCCAAGACAAATCTAGCTGCCATTCTTCAAAACAGAACACTCCCTTATTTACAGACTGTAACCTCAACTTCTGGGGCATTGAAGGCATTTACCACCTGGCTTATTATCTAAGGCTTTTCACACCTTATTTCTCCTCCACTATCTTATTTGCACAGTTCACTCTGATCAGATCAGACCTCTGCCAGCATACCACACTCCTGTGCCATTTTTGTTGTGTGACTTAAGTTCCTAACCTTTTCTGGAATGCCTTGGTCTCCTTCTGTCAAATTGGCAAGATAGAACCCCCTGTTTACCTTCTTCCTTTTATTTATTTATTTAAAGATTTATTTATTTGAAAGAGAGAGCGAGATCGATCTTCCATTCTGTGGTTCACTCTCACGTGGGTGCCGGGGCCCAGGCACTTGGGCCATTTCCCGCTGCTTCCTCAGGCACATTAGCAGGGAGGGGTATGGAAAATGTAGCAGCCAGGACTCGAACCAGTGTTCATGTGGGATGCCTAATCCTCTGCAGGACGATGCTGGCCCCCTGCATTCTTCGTTTCTCCACAGTATTTCTTTGCCAGGCCAGATAGATGTGCATTTCTCAAATTTTCAAGGTTTTTTTTTTTTTTTTTAATTTTAGTGACTACTGTCTGTCAAGCTGTTAAATGGGGGGGTGGGGAAGGGAACACAATAGTGAACAAGAGAGAGGTCCCTTGGTGGGCTTCCAGTATAGGGGGCAGGATGGAAAGACAAGTAAGCGCAGACTTAAGAAGAGGTGCTGAAGGAAATAAATAGGTTTCTGCGTGAGAGAGTGGGGGGAGAACTGTCACTCCACGGCGGAAGGAGCTGCCATACGTGAAATACAGCACAGTGCAGCCCAGGTGGAGGGAACAATGTTCGGAGGCGCATGAGGTCGTGCGACAGGACCGTTCACCAGCATTGCCTGTTGGAGGAGCTAGGAGGCTGGTGCTGCCAAGGTGGGGAGTGACTCAGAGATGAGGCTGGTGAGCCAAGGTGGGAAAAGCAGATTTTATTTGGAATGCTTTAGGTAGTAATCACATTTTTTTTAAACAGAAGGGACATGATCCTTCTGTAAATGTCTGTGGAAATAAATTCAATTGAATACCATGAATTTTATATAAAAAAAAAAAAGTCCAGTGTACTACAGTTTCTTGTGTCACACAGCCAAACTTTGGCAAGTCTAGCTCACTGCTAAGCTCTGATGGTTTTGTTGTGTTTTTGCTGAACTGGGTTGGGTTGGATTAGAGCAGTCCTTGGGACATCATGTGGCATCATTTGCATGGTTTAAGATTGCACGATACTTTCTGTGTTCCATGGTGATTCATTGTCTACTGCTTTTCACCTTTACTGCGCATCAGAAGTACCTGTGGCACTTTTTGAACATATAGATGCCTGACACATGGATCTCACTCCTAACCAACTGAATCGGTGTCCAGAAGAGTGGTTTTCAATCCTGGTGTGCATCCAAATCACCTTTGATGCTTATTCTGAATTCTTTCATGTTGTTTAACCGCTAGGGCGGTGCAGGGAAAGGAATCAAGAAAAAACTGGAGGGATTCTTCTGTTTATAAAAGTTAGTTCGGCCGGCGCCGCAGCTCAATAGGCTAATCCTCCTCCTGCGGCGCTGGCATACTGGGTTCTAGTCCCGGTCAGGGCGCCGGATTCTGTCCCGGTTTCCCCTCTTCCAGGCCAGCTCTCTGCTGGGGCCCGGGAAGGCAATGAAGGATGGCCCAAGTGCTTGGGCCCTGCACCCCATGGGAGACCAGGAGAAGCACCTGGCTCCTGGCTTCGGATCAGCGTGATGCGCCGCGGCGGCCATTGGAGGGTGAATCAACGGCAAAAGGAAGACCTTTCTCTCTGTCTCTCTCTTTCTCTCTCTCTCTCTCACTCACTGTGCACTCTGCCTGTCAAAAAAGGAAAAAGAAAAAAACAAGTTAGTTTGGGCATCTCCTGAGGGCAACAGAAAAGAATGAGGATGATATTTCAGCAAAATCTGGAATCAAGGGCTAGTCTGTTTACCACACATTGGTTTTCAACGTGGCCTTGACAAACCCTGTTTAAGATCCCATTTATTGATTAGCTGATGACCAAGTGAAATTCTGAAATTTCTGTAACTGTGATTTCTCTTCTGAAAAGACAGAAATCCATTTTTGTAATCTGGGGTTCATCCTTCTTTTGCAAATTATCTGTAGAGACGTTTATAAGATTGAAGCACTGTTGTGGTTAGAAATCTGAATAGTAAGAGAATTCTTTGCTTCTGACGCTACATGTGTTCAGGTAGTCGGTACTTGTATGGGTGCGAATATGGAATCAGAACTGTTATAACGTAGACCCCTTTTAGAGGTAGACTCTTTAATAGTTGCTTCAATGAGTAAATGTTTTTGGCTTTAGTGTTAATTTTTTTCCTGTAAGAAAAAAACTAGAACATAACAAAGGGTCTGTGTAGAGACAATTTCCAGTAATAAGTAAAGTTTCCTTTGAAACTACTTAGTAACTACTTCTTATAAATCTTGAGAAAAGAAGCAAAAACAACCAAAAACCACTTTGTTTAAACTGAATAACATTTCTGTATGTAGACATGATTACTGTCCTGTCAGTAAGTGCAGGAAAGCTGCCTGACCAGAGATGAACTCCAGTGGTGTATGTTTTATAGATTTTCCTATGAAAATTATAATTGTAGAAGCTTCAGAGTTTATTTGGGAACTAAAATAATTAAGATTTCACTACTCACTAGCTAACACAATGAACAGGTTTAGAAAATATTGTTTTGTAACTATTAGGGTAGTATGAGGAAAACAAGCAAAAGGAATAAAGCAAAACTTAATGAATAATTTGGCTTTCATTTTTAAATTGTTTTTCTGTTTTCTTTTATGCTAACCGTGCGTCTGGTTACTACCAGTTGTTGCTATGTCAGTCGAAGACTAAGCCAGCTCTCAAGTCATGATCCACTGTGGAGAAGACACTGCAAAAAATACTGGCTGATATCTGAGTGAGTATGCAGGACAATGTATTCTTGCTTGAAAGTTGGCCCGTGGCTCCTGTTACGATTCTCCTCCCTAACTCTTTTCTCCAGCGTTGCCTTTGATAGTTCTTTTTGTATCTGCCAGTAAGTGTTGATGTTCTCCAAGGTTCTGTCCCTAACATTCCGCACTTCTTCCTCTATGAACTCCCCTGCATGCTTTGTTGTAGTTTCTAGCAAGCACCTCTATGGTCCTAACTCCCAAATCTGAATCTCATTCCTTGGCATCCCCACTGGACTCTGGGCTTTGTTTGCACAGCTGTTTGCTGGACATTTCTGGTGGCTGTCCATGTGAGTTACTGGATCCGGTCAGGGTTAGCAAGCTGAACAAAATGGAGGTGCAGATGACAGAGGTGGAGTTGGGAAAGGAGAGGTGGGAATACTAATGACTCTTTGAGGGGCACAAGGCAGTGACTCAAGTTGGTGAAGTAGGAGAGGTGCATGTGTACAAACAGAGCTATCACACATTGAGAGGAGGAAGAACAGGGAAGGGAGAAATTTATTATTATTTCTCTGTCCTCGTCTTTCACTTCGGTGTTTTATTGTTAAAATAATAAATCAAGAATGAGAGGTATGAATATTTAAAATTATAGAGATAATTTCCAATAATAAAGTTTATTTTGAGGGCTTGGGCTTAGAATAGAGGACTAATTTTTCACTATAAATTCTTTGGTGCTTTTGGTTTTGATAATATGCATATATTTATACTAATAAAAAGATGCTCCATCCCTAAGGAAGAAACCACTCTGAATTGCTCTTGTCCACCCTTCCCAGGTCTGTCCTTCTGCATTTGTAGTCTTCACAGCAGCACCATCTTCTCTGATGCTCAAGCCAGAGTTAGAAATCATCCTTGGGGCCGGCCCTGTGGTGCAGCGGGTTAACATCCTGGCCTGAAACGCTGGCATCCCATATGGCGCCGGTTCAAGACCCGGATGTTCCACTTCCGATCCAGCTTTCTGCTATGGCCTGGGAAAGCAGTAGAAGATGGCCTAAGTCCTTGGGCCCCTGTACCCACGTGGAAGACCCGGAAGAAGCTCCTGGCTCCTGGCTTCGGATCAGTGCAGCTCCGGCCATTGTGGCCATCTGGGGAGTGAACCAGCAGATGGAAGATCTCTCCTTCCCTCCTTCCCTCCTCCCTCCTCCCTCCTCCCTCCTCCCTCTTCCCCTCCTCCCTCCTCCCTCCTCCCTCTTCCCTCTTCCCCTCCTCCCTCCTCCCTCTTCCCTCTTCCCCTCCTCCCTCCTCCCTCTTCCCTCTTCCCCTCCTCCCACCTCCCTCTTCCCCTCCTTCTCTCTCTGTGTAACTCTGCCTTTCAAATAAAATAAATAAATCTTAAAAAAAATTTATTTGAAAGGCAGAGTTAAAAAGAGAGGGAGAGGCAGAGAGGGAGAGAGAGAGAGATCTTTCATCTGCTGGTCTACTCCCCAAATGGCTGCAATGGCCAAGGCTGGGCCAGGCTGGAGACAGGAGCCAGGATTTTCTTTGGAGTCTCCCATGTGGATACAGGGGCCCAGCATTTGGGCCATCTTCTGCTTTCTCAGGTACATTTGCAGGGAGATGGATCGTAAGTGGAGCAACTAGGACTCAAACCAGTGTTCATACAGGGTACTGTTGTCGCAGGTGGTAACTTAACCTGCTATACCACAATGCTGGCTCCCCAGTATATTTCTTAAAACTATTTATTTATTTATTTATTTCACAGGTAAAGTTATAGACAGAGAGAGAGAGAGAGAGAGAGAGAAAGGTCTTCCTTCCATTGGTTCACCCCCCAAATGGCCGCTATGGCTGACGCTGCACCAATCTGAAACCAGGAGCCAGGTGCTTCTTCCTGGTCTTCCATGTGGGTGCAGAGGCCCAAGGACTTGGGCCATCCTCCACTGCCCTCCCGGGCCACAGCAGAGAGCTGGACTGGAAGAGGAGCAGCCGGGACTAGAACCCGGCACCCATATGGGATGCTGGCGCTGCAGGCGAAGGATTAACCAAGTGAGCCATGGCGCCGGCCCCGAAACTAACTATTCTTTACATCTAGTAGTAACTATAGTCTGAGTTCAGTTCTTCTTCTTCTTCATCATCATCTCCTCTCTCTCTCTCTCTCTCTTCCTCTCTCTCTCTCTCTTGAATATTTATTTATTTGAAAGGCAGAATGGCAGGGAGAGAAGAAGAGAGAGAGGGAGAGAAAGGTCTTCCATTCACTGGTTCGCTCCCCAAATGGCTGTAATGGCTTGGGCTGGGCCAGTCCAAAGCCAGGAGCCTAGGTCTCCAGTGTGAGTGGCAGGGGTCCAAGTGCTTGGGCCATCTTCCAGTGCTTCCCTGGGTGCATTAACAGGGAGCTGGATTGGAAGCAGAGCAGCTGGGACTCCAGCTAGTGCTCTGGTACGAGAGATTGGTGTTGCAGGTGATTGCTTAACTCAAGGTGCCACAACACTGGCTCTGATTCAGTTCTTTTAACTTCCTCATAAAATGCTTCTGTGGGCGTGAACATTTGGCTTAGTGGTTAAAACACACCGAGACCCCACATCAGAGGGCCTGTATTCAGTTCCTGACTCCTAATTCCAGCTTCCTGCTAATGTGGACCCTGGGAGGCAGCAGGGATTCAAGGAGTTGAGTTCCTGCCACCCACATAGGAAACCTAGATTGCGTTTCCAGTTTCAATCAGGTCAGGCATTTGGGGAGTACATCAGTGGAGGTCATTGGTGATGCTTTATTCTCTAAGGATAAAGCCCTAGTGCATTAGTATAATTAGTACATTATCTTAAAGCCCTCTGTCCACTGCCGCATCAGACTATCAGCCTGATGATATCTATGTAGTTATGTAAGCATGATTTATTATATGATTCAATTCTAAGTATTCTCTAACATGGAGCAACTGTATGTACCTTTAAAAAATTTATAATTTCTGGGGCTGGTGCTGTGGCACAGCGGGTTAACACCCTGGCCTGAAGCGCTGGCATCCCATATGGGCGCCAGTTCTAGTCCCGGCTGCTCCTCTTCTGATTCAGCTCTCTACTATGGCCTGGGATGGCAGGGGAAGATGGTCCGAGTCCTTGGGCCCCTGCACCCATGTGGGATACCTGGAGGAAGCTCCTGGCTCCTGGCTTCGGATCGGCGCAGCTCTGGCCATTGAGGCCAACTGGGGAGTGAACCATTGGATGGAAGACCTCTCTCTCTCTCTCTCTCTCTCTGCCTCTCCTCTCTCTCTGTGTAACTCTGACTTTCAAGTAAATAAATAAATCTTTGAAAAAATTATAATTACCATGTATTAAAATTCATAGCACACATACTATTCACATTTTTTAAAATTTATTTTATTTATTTGAAAGGCAGAATGACAGAGAGACGGAAAGACAGAGAAAAAGAGATCTTCCATCGACTGATTTACTCTCCAAATGGCCACAATGGGCAGAGCTGGGCCAGGCCAGGAATTCTATCCACTTTCCCAGGCACGTTAGCAGGGAGCTGGATTGGAAGCAGAGCAGCTGAGATTCAAACCAGCATTCCAGGATGCCAAGTCACAGGTGGTGACTTAATCTGCTGAGCCACAATGCTGGCCCATTATTCACATATTTCATTTAAGGTTTATAAGACTTAGAAAAGTGTTAAGTGGAAAGTCAGAAAATAAGTGACTCATGATCCCACCATGCCTGCAGTAATTCCTGTTAGCATTTTTGATGTATATGTCATGTTTTGCTATCTAATCTTCATTTGCAGCTAAAATAAACCACAAATCCTCAATAAAGTTTGTTGACAAGGATCTAAAACATATGCTAATGTCATTTCAAAAGATTTTTAACTCTCTTTTTTAAAATCTATTTAGGGAAGAAAAAACACAGAAGAATCAGTGTTGGAAGTCTCTCTTCATAGACACTTACTCTGACGTGGGAAGATACATTGACCACTATGCTGCTATTAAAAAGGCCTGGGATGATCTCAAGAAATATCTGGAGCCAAGGTGTCCTCGGATGGTTTTATCTCTGAAAGGTACTGGGAATTCAGGGTCTCCCTTCTCCATTTTAGTTACTTTTTAGGTCAGTTTAAATAAATAGAAATAGGTTAATAGAAGTAGGTTTAAATTAAAGAAATAGGTTAGTTTCAGTAACTTTGAATCCCTGTTATCAATGCAGCTGTGCTAATGCAACCTTGTCTATAAATCACCCTTCGCATTTGGCCAAGGACGTAGAACACCAGTGTTGCCGAAAAGACCTTCGCTCTTGCTCAGCCTTGACACCCCTCTGAGGTTATTTCTGAGAAGGAAAATTTGAGCTCTTTTTGTTCTTATATTTGTATTATATAGAGAAACTAGTAATACTCTGACTGCTTGGCAGTCATTGTGGTGGTTTATTTTAAATATTTGGTTTTTTTAATTGAAAACCAGTGTTCTTTCCTATTTTTAGTATAGCTATTTGTTTCACAGTCTAATATTTGGAAAAAACCTGAGTCTGAGAGCAGCATAAGAAAGCAAGCCTATCATTTTGACATTTAGAAAGCAGCAAAACTGAGGTTTGGACTGAGAGCTGTTTGCTACCAGTATCTATGTGCCTTCTACTGTGCTCTTATTGTGTGCTTTTGGCAAGAAATATTAGCAAGCGATTTCCCTTCATTGGACTTGTTAATTAATGCCTATGAAAATGTGTAGACAGATTGCAGATATGTTACTGCTTTTCCACTTTACCCTCCACTGAAAGGAATTCTATGTGTGTTTTGGTTTTGCTCTGCAAAAATTGAAATCGCTTATTCTCAAATGTTTTCCTCCCTCTAGAACTAAGATCTCTTTTGAAACAACATTCCTTTTACTTTTGTATTTCCACTGTTATTTCCCACACAAGTATTACTTTTATACAGACCCTGATGGCATGACCAGGTGCTTAAAACTTGAATTACTAGTAGGAAGCAGAAAGAATGGTTTTGGCAGAGATAGGAGAGAGAGTTTTGAAGGAAAATAGTCTTGCCTAATATTTTTTAAAGCTTATTTTCTTAGAAGAAAATATTATTCATTTGTTATGTGAGGTTAAATATTTCAAGAGGAAGGTAATTCTGAAAATAGGTATTTGGTGATGATAAGTAAAATAGGTAAGTGCTTAAAATAGCTATTATGAACCACAAAAGTAGGCACTAAGCTAAGTATTTTGTATTGCACCATTTAGTTTGCAAGCGTTCTCTAAGAGATAGGTAATTACTATTCTTATTTTATAGGTGTACTATTTTTTTTTTTTTTTTTTTTTGACAGGCAGAGTGGACAGTGAGAGAGAGAGACAGAGAGAAAGGTCTTCCTTTGCCGTTGGTTCACCCTCCAATGGCCGCTGCGGCCGGCGCGCTGCGGCCGGCGCACCGCGCTGATCCGATGGCAGGAGCCAGGAGCCAGGTGCTTTTCCTGGTCTCCCATGGGGTGCAGGGCCCAAGCACTTGGGCCATCCTCCACTGCACTCCCTGGCCACAGCAGAGAGCTGGCCTGGAAGAGAGGCAACCGGGACAGAATCCGGCGCCCCGACCGGGACTAGAACTCGGTGTGCCGGCGCCACTAGGCGGAGAATTAGCCTAGTGAGCCGCGGTGCCGGCCCAGTGTACTTTTTTTTAAGATTTATTTCATTTATTTGAAAGGCAGAGTTACAGAGAGAGATAGATGGAGAGAAAGAGAAATATCTTCCATCTGCTGGGTCACTCCCCAAGTGGCTGTGTTGGTCAGGGCTGGGTCAGGTGTTAGCCAGGAGCCTAGAACTCCATCCATGTCTCCCTTGTGGGTGGCAGGGATCCAAGTACTTGTGCCATCCTCTGCTGCCTTCCCAGGGAGCTGGATTGGAAGCAGAGCAGCAGCCAGGACTTGAATTGGTGCTTCAAACTTGGATACCAGGATCACAGGCGGGGACTTAACCCGCTACACCACGATGCCAGATCAAGGTGTACTACTTAGTGCATAAAAAGCTGAGTTATTTATGTTCACAACGCAAAAGGCAGAGCCAGGATTTGAACATAGGACCAACTCCAGAGCTACAGTTTTAGCACTGGTTGAAGTGAGATATGACCTATTCTCTTTTCATCTTGAATATCCTAGATTTCTGTAAGAACTAGTCCAATATTAGGACACTGAAGAGATGAGGATGGTTCTCCTTGTAGGCACCAAATTACTAAGAAAGGAAGAAACTAAGGCTACACAGCAGCCTCTTCCTTTTGTTCCTTCCCTTTTGGTATTCCCCGGCTCCCTCACTGTTGTGGCCCAGCAGTCGTAGGTGATGTTGTCAGAGAAGTCCTCAACAGCTGCTGATTTACTGCCAGTGCCCATTCTCTGGGGCTTGCTCTGAGTTGGAACAGAGGAAAGGCTCTTGACTGTCTGTAGTGTGGAGTTCAAGGGACTCCAGGCTTATGAATTTTACAACTGAGTCAGGACCCCAGCTGTTCACCTCAGGTACACAGCCTCTGATGCAGTTTCAATATTATAGGTCTAACAGTTGGATATAGGCATTAGCCTTGGAGAATTTTTTATGGAGTGTCTTGAAATTATGGTATGTTATTGTTCCTGTAATGTGTCATCAAGTTTCATATTTAACTTCTGTGTTGGCTTGGGATGTTAGAGTTGGAAGGGACCAGAGAGATCTTTTAGACCAGTGGTTGGTCAGCTTTTTTTGGATAGACCAAATAGTAAGTATTTTAGACTTTTTGGTTCCCATGGTCTCTATCACAGCTATTCAACCATGCTGTTTTGGCAAAGTGGCTACAGACAATCCATAAACACATGAGTGTGGCTGTGTCCCAAAAGAACATTATTTACACAGGTGGCAGGCCAGGGTTTGACCTGTGAACTGTCATTTGCTGCTCCCTGATTTATACTAGCACTGTCATTTAACAGGTGAAAAAACATGGCCAGAGAGTTCAAGTGACTTGTGCAAGGCCCCATAATTAGCAAATGACAGAGACAGAACTCTAATCTAGCCTTCTTGGCTTCCAATAACCAATTACTGCTTCTTCTATGAGTAGACTAATGGAGAAGGAAAATGAATGAATGTTTATTGATTACCAATATACTTTATTAAGCACTGAAGTCTACTTAATCCTCACTGTACCTCTTTCAAGTAGGTGATATTATCCTCCTCTTGCAAATGAGGAAGGAAACAAGATTAAAGAAGTTGAAATAACTCAACAGAGATCACACAGACAATAACTGGTAGAGCCAAGATTTGAACCATGGTCTGTCCAGCTCCCAGATTGCATAGTAGGCTGTTACTTTTAACCTTAATTTTACTGTATTTTAAGCATATATTTCCTTCTGCTTGTCTCTCTTTTTTAAAGATGTGTTTATTATTTATTTATTTGAAAGAGTTACACATGGAAAATTAGAAACAGAGAGATCTTTCATCTGCTGATTCACTCCCCAAATGGCCACAATGATCAGGGCTGGGCCAGGCCTAAGCCAGGAGCTTCTTCCAGGACTCCCACATGGGTGCAGGGACCCCAAGTACTTGGAGCCATCCTCCACTGGTTTTCCAGGCACATTAGCAGGGAGCTGGATTGGAAGTGGAGCAGCCGGCACTGGAACAGCTGTCCCATAAGGGATGCAGGCGCTGCAGCCCTCAGCTTAATCAGCTGTGCCACAACACTACCCTTCTCTCCTTTTTTTTAAAAATTTTTTTCTTTATCTCTTTTTTCTTTTTTTCAATTGTTTTTTGTTTGTTTTTTTACCAGCAGATGAAAGATCTCTTTTTCCCTCTCTGTCTCTCTCTCTCTCTCTCCCCCTCTCCCCTGTAGCTCTGCCTTTCAAATAAACAAAATAAATCCTTTAGAAAAAAACAATTAAGAAATCATTCCTTACCCCCTTCCTCCCCCACCTTCACTCTCCCTCCCTTCCCGTTCTCCTTCCCTTCCTCCCTCCTTCCCTTCCTTCTTTCCTTCCTCTTCGTCTCTTTTTACCCTGTTGTTTTTCTTATTCCTTTTATGTTTTTTTCTATTTCTCTTCTTCAAGAAATTCTTGATTTTTTAATTTTACACATTAAATATGTAACACATAGCACATAACATAGAAAATACTAGTTTCTTTTGTTATCTAACATACTGGTTCAGGAAGTGATTTGGCTTGATTCCTTTTGTATTAAACTTTTTGTTTTAAATTAACATTTTATTTTGGAGTAATTTTAGATTTATAGGTCAGGTGCACAGATAGTCCTAGAGAGTTCTGTATACCCCTCACCTGGTTTCAGGTCCTTCCTAATGCATCCCACCATGGGACATTTATCAAAACTGAAGGTCTTCAGTGCTTCATTACTGTTGTTAACAAAATCACAGACTTATTTGGATTCACCAGGTTTTCCATTAATGGCCTTTGCCTGTTGCAGCGTCCAGTTCAGAATACCATACTGCATTTAGTTGTCCTGTCCCCTTAATGGACTCCAGTCTGTGACACTTTCTTAGTCTTCCCTTGGCTTTCCTGAGTTTGATCATTTTGAGAAGTATTCATCAGGTATTTTGTAGAAAATCCCTAAAATTGGCCTTGTCTGATGTTTTACTTATGCTTAGACTGGCGTTAGACTATGCTTTGAAAGGTTAGTGCAGAGATAAAATGCCCCTCTCAGCACATTACCTGGAGGGTACATGACTTCACTAGTGGCGTAAACTGACACACAGAAATGTGCCCCGCACAAGTGCACGTCCATGGAATTATCACACGTGAACACGCTCGTTGTAGCATCCTCCAGATGTAGAGTAGAAGCACCTTCATATCTCTGCTCTCCTTCACAGAAGCAGCCACTATCCTGATTGCTGGTGCCACCTTTATACAAATTGTGTGATTAAGTATGGATTTTATATGAATTATCTCTATTTTATTTGTGAGAGTCAGCTGTTTTGTATGTAGCAGTGGTTTCAGTTTGGTTGCAATTTAGTATTCCATTATATAAGTAGACTGAAATGTGTATATCTGTTCTGTTGATGGGTATTTGGGTTATTTCCAGTTCTGACTATTACAGATAATGCTGTAAATTTTTATGTACATTTTTAATGTACATCTGAGCGTATTTCTGTCAGATAAGTATATAGGATTAGGTTTTTTGGGTTTTTGGGTTATAGGTATTACTTATATTAAATTTCAAAAGATATTGTTAATTTTCCAAAGTAGCTCTTCTAGTTTACATTCTCAACAGCTCTTTAGTGTCATCATTCTTTTTTTATTTCTGGAGGGTATTACTGATGGTTGTAATTTACATTGCCCTGAGCTGTAGAATGATGACAGTTCTGCTTCTAGCTTTCCAATCCTTACATAGATCACGTGTGTCTTTTTCTGGCTTTGCTTTACCTTCTGCAGCCCTCACTACAGTGTTCGATGAAATGATGGCAATGGGCAGTCTTGTCTTTTTGACTGCAGAGAGAAATCTTCAATGTTTTAGCTTTCTATGTGAAGTTAGCTGTAGATGTTCTTAATCAGATTGAAGAAAGTCCCTTCTGATTCCAGTTTGTGAAGAGGGTTTTCTGTTTTGAATGGAAAATTGGAGTTTTATCAAATGCCTCGTCTGCCTTATGACCATCATATGGTTTTTCTCCTTCATTCTGTTAATGTGGTGAATTACATTGATCGATTTTCTGCATGTTAAATCAACTTTGCATTCTTGTAATAAATTCACTTTGGTTGTAACATATTATCCCTTTTATATGTATTGAATTTAATTTGCAAGTCTTTTATTGGGATTTTTTTTTTACCATCTAGGTTCATGGGAGAGTTTGGCCTATAATTTTCCTTTCTTGCAATATTCTTGTCAGGTTTGGTATCAAGATGATGCTGGCCTTGTAAAACAAGTCGGGAAGTGTTGCCTCTTTTTCTGTTCCTGGAAGAGTTTATGTAAGCTTGGTCTTATTTCTATCTTAAATGATTAGTAGAGTGTGCCAGCAAACCTGGAATTTTTATATTGAAGATTCAATTCCATTATTAAATATAGGACTATTCAGGCTTTCTGTTTATTCCTGTGTCAATTTTGATGAGTTGTGTTTTTCTAGGAAATTGTCTACTTCATCCACATTTTCAAATTGATAAGTTTTTCATAATACCTCTTTTTAATCCTTATTAGGTATGTAGTTATAATCACCTTTTCCATTTATGATACTGATTATGTGTACTCTGTTTTTCTTGATCAGTCTTACTAGGTTAGGGACTAATCAACTTTATTAATTTTTTCAGTCAATCCTCTCTATTGTATGTTTGTTTTTTATTTCATTAGTTTCTGATATCTTCTGTTTGAGTTTACTGTGATTTTTTTTTCTGACTTGAGATGCTTAGATCACAATGTTCTGTCTCTTATTTTCTTCAAATGCATTTAGGGCTATAAATTTACCTCTAAACATATTAGCTTGTTTCCAAGTCAAAATACATTATATTTTCATTACCATGTAGCTCAAAGTATTTTCTAATTTCTCTAAATATATAAAAATGTATTATTAATTTCTAAACATTTGGGGCTTTTTTAGTAATCTTTTATATAATTTATATTTTAATTTTACTGTGAGTTCAGTTATTCAAAATTTGTTGTGATTTGTTTTATGACCTAGTGTATATGATCTTTTTTGGTAAATGTTTCATGGGTACTTGGAAAGAATGTGTATCTTGTAGTTTTTGGGTTTAGGAATATATATATACATATATATATATAAGATTAGGTAAAATTTGTTAATCTTGTTCAGATCTTCTACACCTTTACTGTTTTGTTCTTTGTCTTCTTATTTTATTAGTTACTGGGAGAGATATGGCAAAATCCTTCATTGTGGTAGACAGCATTCTAAGATAGCCACCAAAATGCACACTCCCTGTACACACGTCAAATAAGTGTCTCTCTTTGACTGTAGGTGCTATTGTGAATAAAAGTGATTTCATTCCCCATGATTAGGTCATATTATATGGAGCAAGATGGAAGGATTTTGTAGATGTAATTAAGGTCTAAAAATAGTCGGTTATGATTTGTTAATCAAAAGGAAAATTATCCTGAGCAGGCCTGAATTAATCAAAGGAGTTTTAAAAAGAGACCAGGCCTTCCAGAAGTCAGACAAATTCAAAGTGTGAGTGTCTGTGCTATTGATTCTGAGAAAGCAGATTATGTTGTGGAGAGGGCTGCGTGGTAAAGAGTGGCAGGTGGACCCTAAGAGCTGAGGGCCTCAGTCTACCACCACAAAGAATTGCATTCTGCCAACCACCAGAGAGCTTGGAGGAGGATCCCAAGCATAAGATGTGTAAGGTGAGACGGCAGGCCTAGTTGATGCCATGATTTCAGCCCTGTGGGACCTGAGCAGAGGATCCAATTGAGTCACATCTGTGCTTCTGCAGAAGTACTGACAGAAACTCTGAGATGATAAATGAGTATTATTTTAAGCTGCTGGTATTACAGCAATAGAAAACCAGCATACCCACTGTGATTGTAGATATCTTTTTCTATTTAAGTTTTGCATTTTATTTTGGAGCTGTGTTACTGGGTACTTAAGTTCGGGATTGTAATACCTGTGCAGTACATTTAACTTTTTTGTCATGAAGCTATTTGTCTTAGTTTTAAAATCTATTTAGTAGAGCTACTTTAGCTTTTTTTCCTTGTCTACATTAAGGTATTTCTTTTGTATATAATTGTGTTTTATTTTTTCTCTTGTCATTTGTCTTTTAATTAGATTAGTTAGTATTTTACTGTTTAATGTGTTTACTAATGTATTGTGTTTTAGTATTCTTCTTAATTGCGTTTTATTCCTTCCCCCTTTTTTTATATTTCTTTTAATAGTGATAATTCTAGAGATTTAAATGTACATCATTGAATTATTAACATCTAACGTAAATTAGTGTTTTACCACTTCTACGAAAATGAAAAAAACCTTAGAATACTTTAACTCCAAGCACCACTCCTGCCTTTTGTGCTACAGCTTTTGCAGCTTGAATTTTCAACATATTTAATATCCCTGGAAATATTATTTTCTATGTTTTATTATTTTAGGTTTACTTTCATATTTATCTTTTCTGGTCGTTCTTCATGTCTGCATCTTCGTACTTCCAGTGGGGATCATTTTTTTTCCACTTACAGAGTTATTTTTAGTATTTCTTTCAGTGATTTTTTTTCAGACTTTGTCTAAAAAGTATACATACTTCATCTTCATTTTTGAGGGATGTATTAGTTGGATACAGAATTCTAATCACCACTTTAAAGCTGTCACTCCTCTGACTTCTATTGTTTCTGTTGGGAATTTAGCTGTCAGTCTTAGTGTTGTTACTTTGAAAATAATTATGTACATTTTTTTCCTGCTCTGGCTGCTTTTAAGATTTTTGTTAGTCTTTGATTTTTATCAGTTTTCTAGGTTTTCTTTTTAATTATTCTCACTGTGGTTTTTTTAATTGTGCTTCTTGAATCATGATTTGAAGTTTTCATCAGTGTGGAAAAGTCTCTGATGTTATCTCTTCAAAAATTGCTTCTACTCCATTCTGTTTTGCTTCTCTTTTTGGGATTCCAATGCGTGTATCTTAGACCTTTCCACCATGTTCTGTCATATGTGCTTTTCACTCCTTTTGTTGTTTTTTTTAGGGCTCCTTCTTCACCTAACCTCTAATTTGCTTTCAATGCATTTCTTTATTTTTTTTAATGTTCTAAAATTTTATTTGTTTGAGAGGCACAGAGAGAGAGATCCTATTCACTGGTCTACTACCAATGCCCTCAGTGGTGGGGGAATCAAGGCCAAGAGCTGGGAACTCAATGCAGATCTCCCACATGAGTAGCAGAAACCCAGTTACTTGACCCATCACCAGCTACCTAGCGGGATCCGCAATAGCAGGAAACTGGAGTCAGGAGCTGGAGCCAGATATATAACCTAGACAGTCTTGTGATACGGGATGTGGAAATGTGAACCGGCATTTAAACCACTAGGCCAAATGTTTGTTCTTCAGTGAATTCTTACTTTTAATTATTATATATTTTTACCTTTAAGATTTCCATTTGATTAATTTTATTATTTTTTAAAAGTCAGCACTGTATTAGTTGTAATTTAAAAAAAATTTTTTTTTTTTTTTTTTTTGAGAGTCACAGTAAGTTCCCATCTGCTGGTTTACTCCACAGATCCCTGCAGTGCACACCTTCCATGTGAGTGTCAGGGACCCAATCACTGGAACTGTCACTACGGCCTCACACAAGGTCTCATTAGCAAGAAGCTGGAGTCAAGAGCCAGAGCCGAGTATTGAACCCAGGCACTGTGATACGGGACGTGGACGTCTTAACCACTAGGCCTAATTCCGACCCCTCTTTTTTGATTTCTAGCTTATTGCTGAAAATCTCACTCTTGTCATTGATTTTGCTGACTATATCCATTTGGTCATTTTAAAGTTTATGTTTACTAGAGGTCGTTGTTATGGCGTAGTGGGTAAAGCTGCTACCTGCAACACTGGCATCTCATAGGGGCACTGGTTTGAGTCCTGGCTGTTGCACTTCTGATCCAGCTCCTTGCTAATAGTTTGGGGAAAACAGCAGAAGATGGCCTAAGTGTTTGGGCCCCTGCCATCCACGTGGGAGACTGGATGAAATTCCTGGTTCCTGGCTTCAGCCTGGCCCACCCCTGGTCATTGCAGCCATCAGGGAAGAGAACCAATGGAAAGATCTCTGTCTATTTCTCCCCCTCTCAGTAACTGTGATTTTCAAATCAATAAATCTTTAAAAAAACAAAAATAAAGTTGATGTTTACTAAGTTCGTAACTGGATGTATTATGGATTTGATTCTGTTTTCTGTTTTTTTCTCTTGCTCTTTAGTCAGATCTTGTCATTATACAAGCTTAGGGTTTTGAGTTTTCTTTTTATTGATTGCTAGACATAATTTTTGAATTCTGGGGTAGTAGTGTTTTCTTCTGGAGACTTTTGATTTTTACTGATGGATCGCCCTGTTCCATTCAGGAATTGATGGAATTGGAAGCTGGGCTTTAGTCTTTGTGAGAAGTAGTCTATTTTTAGTATTCCTAGGATATGATCCTCGGGTTTTACCAAGTCCCTTTTTCCTTTGTGAACCCTGAACTTAATTTGTTTTACCCTCCAGCCTGTGCTTCTGTCTAATGCTTTGCTCATTTCCTTGGTGGTTTTCTAAAAGCCTTCAAACCAAATAGTCACTGTTTAGTGAGAGGTTTGGTCTGGCAACCTGGTGGGCTAATGCTGGAAGTAGATTTTTTTTTTGTTTTTGCTTTTGGTATTTGTAACTACTTCCTGTTATTTTTTTTTTTAAGCTAGAATACTCATACATGGCAAATTTACAGAAGTGCAAAGTAGAATTTGAGTCAATCTGTACCTCATACTCTGTATTTCCCATGAAGAGACGGCGTTGAAACTTGAGCAGCGTTGGTTTAGAGAGCTTCTGGAGGACTTTTTGTTTTTGCTTGTGTTTTTGTTTTAAGGTTTATTTATTTATTGAAAGCCAGAGATTTTTCATCCGCTGGTTCACTCCTCAGATGACTGCAATGGCCAGGATTGGGCTAGGCTGAAGCCAGCAACCTGGAACTCCATCTGGGTCTCCCACATGGGTGCAGGGGCCCAAGCACTTAACCATCTTCTGCTGCATTCCCAGGCGCATTAGCAGGGAGCTGGATCTGAAGCAGAGCAGCCACGACTCAAACTGGCGCTCATATAGGATGCCAGTGTCACAGGTTTAACCTGCTGCACCACAATGCCAGCCTCTGCTTTTTGTTGTTTTGTTTTGTTTTTAAATGAACAGTATGAAAACAGTAGATTTAGAAACATGGGCTTTACCCTGAGGCCTGTGTTGTACAGTGTTGTTAGGAATCTTCACTGGTGCCCACCTTCCCGTGTTTTACTGGTGCTGTGCAGAAACTAAGGAATTTACTTGCTCAGGGCTTCAGATGAACTTTCAACTCATTTCCCTATGTTTCAGCCATGCATTTTGGGCAGAGTTCATTTATTCTGTAAGATTGCTACAGAGCTTAGTGGGTAGAGTATGTTTCTGCTTCAGCATAAGGCTTAGTATTTCTTCACAGTTTGCTTTTTGTATGCATCTGCAGAGGGTGCCCGAGAGGAAGACCTGGACGCTGTGGAAGCTCAGATCGGTTGCAAGCTTCCTGATGATTATCGGTGTTCGTATCGGATCCACAATGGGCAGAAGTTAGTGGTTCCTGGGTAAGATGTTCCATGTTTTGGTTATATTTAATGATGTTATTTTCTAGAATGCAATTAAATATGTCCTATTTGTATCATAATAAATTAAAGGAGTATAAAAATTCCCTCTTCTTCATAGCAATCCATAAGACCATCCATATAGACCAAAATCTACAGCTTACTTAACTTAGATTTTACCAATATAAATGTCTCACAAAAACAACTGTTAAAGTCCAGATAAATTCTATCTACTATACACTTTAAAAGCAGTTGTTTAGAGCTACACACACTGAACTAAATAGAATTTTGTCATATTCAAGTGCAGCCTGTAATTAAATGGTCTGTTAAAATTTACTTTTAAAAGGTGAACTATGCCTTGTGGAGTTTCGTGGAAAAAGCAGACATAGCTGTCAAAATCACTCAGTTTTAAAAGCTAGATGCTTTGAATGGATCTATTCCTTTTGTACTTTCGTGGAATTAAGCTATTTCAGAAGTGCTGTGCTTGTGAAATGCTAGTGAGAATTGGCAGCTGTTCTTATTGAAGCCAGGTGTTCCTTTGTGTGTGAAGAATCATTGAGGCTCTGACCTGACTGTTTCAGGTCAGAATTAGTGAGTATGAGGAGCCCCTAGGTGGTCATGGTGAGAGTACAGGTAGAACTGACAAATCAAATGGTGGCCAGAGGTCTGAAATAGACGGCCCTTCAGGAAGGACTAGATAAGCCTCAGTGTTGGCTGGTTTTTCCTATCAAACTGAAACATGACAAAATTGAAGAATGGTCATATTTGAAGAGCAAGCAAGAGAGAACTTACTAAAAAAAAAATTGGTATGATGTACAGCTCATGAATTTCAACACAGTTTTTTTTTTTTTTTAATCCAATCATGGCCCAAGCAATGAGACTTAAGATTGAAGTCTTGACAAGACTCACCAGGTTGTCTTTGGTACTTGCATTGCTATCATATATGTATATGTAGTGAGATTAATATATACCCCATGCATTCCACGCTTGTGAAAATTTGGACAAGTTTTAGGCTGACACATATTTATGCTGTCTGGGTGTATAGGGTAAGCTAAGGCTCATTTTGAGATAAAGCTTTCAGAGAGAATTTACCCTTTAAATATTAAATTAGCCACATATATGTATATAGCAAAAACACTGGCAAATCAATAAATCATGGCAAAATAGTTCTTGAAACCAATAAAAATGATTTATTTTTAAAAGGTTGACATTTAGATATTGTAGAAATTTAATTTTTACCTTAATTCAGAATCTTCAATCAAAAGAGTTTAAATTTAATGTCTAGAAATTGTATTGTTTGAGGGCTTCCTGGGTTAGAACTGTCATGCTCATCAATACTTACGAAGTTGTCATCATGAAATTATTATTTGTCAGAAAGATGAAGGGCAGCTGTTTGCTTGACTCTGCAGTTTGTTACATTTTTGAGTCTGTGTGCTCCTCAGGTTGTTGGGAAGTATGGCACTGTCGAACCACTATCGCTCTGAAGATTTGTTGGACGTTGACACAGCTGCTGGAGGGTTCCAGCAGAGACAGGGCCTTAAATACTGTCTTCCTTTAACTTTTTGCATACATACTGGCTTGAGTCAGTACATAGCAGTGGAAGCTGCAGAGGGCCGAAACAAAAATGAAGTTTTCTACCAATGTCCGGTAAGTAGGAAGTGCATTTAAATGTGTGCAGTAGGTATTTTCAAGGCCAAAGAATGGATATAGAATATTATGCATTTTAATTATAGATCTATTTAACTAGAGAGCTAATATTCTAACATAATGACATGGAGTGGCAAAAGAAAGCTTACCACTGGATGAACAGTGCAAACTATTGTGTATACAGAAGGCAACCCACAGAAAGATATGGGTTAAAGTGTTTTAAGTTTAAGCAAAAGTAATGAGGAGTTTTTTGTTGAGATAATTAATTGTAATATGTGTCTCTAGCTTTCTAAAAATTTAATTTTTCAACATTCTTTGATTCGAGTTCTAAGTCCAATAGAAACTTTTTATATGCCTTTCAGTAGGTATTTGACTTGTCAAAAAATGTAATTTTAAGATTATTTTTGGTTATAATTTTAATGGAACCACTGAAAATGTAGAATTTGGATTCATTTTTAGTTTTTAAAGATTTGTTTATTTGAAAGGCAGAGCCATGGGGGTGGGGCAAGGGAGAGACAGAGAAATATCTTTAGTCCATTGGTTAACTCCTCAGATGGCTCCAACAGATAGAAGTCAGGGACTCCATTTTGGTCTTGCACATGGGTGGCAGGGCCCAAGGCCATTTTCCACTGCCTTCCCAGGTGCATTAGCAGGAGGCTGAATCGGGAGCAGAGGACATGAAGCAGTGCTGGTCTCCGTGCGTTCATTTTTATTTTTTGTTTACAACAATTTCTTAGCTGCACAGCATCTTGGTTTCTGCCTCAATGTGAACTTTTTACATTAAAGAGATAAAGCAGTAAAGGCTTTGCATAGTTAGTTACCTATGACATTTTACTCCATATAGCATTTACAAGATTTAAAGAGCTTTAACTTTTTTTCAGCGTTATCTCATTTTTGACTTGATATCCCTGGAAGATTGGTAGGATGATGGCTTGGGCACTCCCTTTACTGAGAGAAGTGACTAACATGGAATTGCTCAGGTCATTTGCTTCTGAAACCTTTCTTCTAGGCTAACAAGTTATATAAATTCCTATTCCAGTTTTCTAATGATTTCTTGAAGGATGATGTCCTTAGTTCATTGTAACAGTAATAACACTACATAAATGTAGGATTTATTGAGAAGTGCCTGGCACTCTTTTCAGGACCTTTTGTATAGAGTTGAAAAGAGCTGTTGGTATAAAAGAACCTCTTTTATAGAAATCATTAGAGCAAAAACTGGGAAGTGTGAGGAATGTATCTGAGTATTGTTGGAACACTTAAGATCTTTTTATCTGCTTTGCTTTGTCACTAGGCAAAGATGAAGATAATGAACAATGAAAAATTAATTAAAATGTATTTTATCAATTATGTTCTTTTTCTCACCTAGGACCAAATGGCTCGGAATCCAGCTGCTATTGACATGTTTATCATAGGTAAGTGGGAAAAAATAGACAAACTATTTACCTTCCTCTTGCTTATAAAAGAAATTTAGTTGGTAAAACTTTTGTAGCTGCATGAGCCCCTGGCAATTTTATGCTTGCATTTCATAATGCTTGGTTGTTCATAAAGGATGGCATCTAAGCTCTCATTAGAACAGGTCTTGTTCTTCATTGGAATTTTGTTTCTATTTGGAAAAAAGCCATGTGTTCTTAGCATTCTTCCACAGAACAGTGTAATGCATAGAATTGTCATGAATACATATATAGTTCCCTGAATACAAACTTGCAACTTGCGTTTTCCATAGATCATCTTAATAGATAATTGGAGACATAGATACATAAAACAACTTTATACTTTTTCTCTTTTGGTGCTAATGCTGTGGTAAAGACTGTGAAAGCACACTAGAGGCCTCAGGAGCAGCAGTATTCAGAGACTAGAGTAACCTGTGTACTTCCTGAACTACCTGAAACTACTATTTTTCTCGGCTTTAAAGGGGTATTATAGGTTTCTAAAAACCTTCAATGTGTATGCAAGCACAGCTTATCCCTTTGCTATTCATCCAGTCTTATTTAGCTTCGATTATTTTTTTTAAAGATTTATTTATTTATTTGACAGGCAGAGTCACAGAAAGGCAGGCAGAGAGAGAGAGAGGTTTTCCATCTGCTGGTTCACTCCCCAGATGGCTGCAACAGCTGGAGCTGGGCTGATCCGAAGCCAGGAACCTGGAGCCTCTTCCGGGTCTCCCACATGGGTGCAGGATCTCCCTTCTGGGTGCAGGGGCCTAAGAACTTGGACCATTTTCCATTGCCTTTCCAGGCACATTAGCAGAGAGCTGGATTGGAGTGGAACAGCCGGGACACGAACCGGCGCCCATTTGGGATGTTAGCACTGCAGACAGCAGCTTTATCCATTACACCACAGTGCTGGCCCCTTGTTTAGTTTAGGTTTTGCACTCCCAAGAGAAACTTCCTGACTATCCATTCTGCTTTTGAAGGGCATTGTTGACCCGTATGTTAGCCAACCCTCCCCACCCCCCCACCCTCCCACCCTCCCCGTATGTTAACAGTTCAGGGACCTTGCAGGCTGGAGCATCTGTATTTCATTATATCTTCTAACTGGAACCTTGACTAGAGGCTAAGTGTCCATTTGTTCTATAGGATGGCACGGCCAGGTTTGTAGTGTACTTTATAGTATTGGGAAAACTCCTCACCCCTACTTAGTGAGTTATGAAAAGCTTTAAGGTTAGCCCTCACCCTCCACTCAGCCTGACACCTGTGGTCACTGGTGTCGCGGTTAAGCATCTCTGGAGGTTGTGTCCAGGCTCAGTGCCTTTACTGCACCTGTGTGCTAATTAGTGTGCACTCAGAGATGATCCTCGAGGCTGTAACCCGGGAACGCTGCTCACTGTCGGAACTGAAGGCTGCCTTGCACTTGAAGGTCAGCGGCTGGCTTGGGATCTATGCATTTCTTACCCTGAGTCTTGTGCTCTTCGGACACAGGGTGACAGCCCCACCACCACAGGCGAGTGCTGAGGTCTGACAATACTCTGCTGCTGGTGGGATTCCTCCAAACACGGGAGGCAAAGCATAATGTTTGAGGTGCACCGAGAAGACTTAAGTAGGAAGTTGGCAAGGAGAGCAAAGATGAGATGGCAGTTTCCTTTAAGCTACCTTGAGGAAGCCCCAGAACTAGGAAAGATTCTGCAAAACATGGCCTTAGGTTCAAAAAAACAGAAAACAAAAAAAGCCTACCTTCCAATATGTAAGTTGCATCTTGATTCAACTAAGTTTTACTCTGGAAATTTGGGGTGACACATAAGATGGTGTCTCCTGGTGTTAAGTGTACTATTATTAGTAGATATTTTAAATTAATATTAATTAATTTTAATAGTAATATTAATGCTGCCTATTCTGTCCTCCTCTCAGATGTTTTGGTGTTATAATAAACCAAGGCACATTAAAATATACTATACCAATTTTTATACAAATAATAAGAAATTAATTTGCTTATGTAACATTTTATTCCATGATGTATAAAAATGATTTTTAATCAGAGAAATTTTTTTCTTGAGAGAAATTACTAGTTCTAAAAATAGAATTGTGCCTTTTATGAATTTTAGTGACATTATTCATATTGCTCCTTAATATCTTCCCCAAAGTAGATAGATGATTGGTAGTCTTTATATTTAGTAGTGTTTGATAAGTAATGGGTCAAAAGAGGTCATTAATAGACACTGAGAAAAGAGCCAATTTTTTTTTTTAAGATTTGTTTATTTGAGAGGTAGAGTTACAGACAGTGAAAGGGAGAGACAGAGAGAAAGGTCTTCCTTCCGCTGGTTTACTCCCCAGTTGGCCACAATGGCCGGAGCTGCACCTATCCAAAGCCAGGAGCCAGGAGCTTCTTCTCTGTCTCCCACGTGGGTGCAGGGGTAGGGACCCAAGGACTTGGGCCATCTTCTACTGCTTTCCCAGGCCATAACAGTGAGCTGTATTAGAAATGGAGCAGCTGGGTCTTGAACCGGTACCCATATGGGATGCCGGCACTTCAGGCCAGGGCGTTAACCTGCTGCGCCACAGCGCCGGCCCCAAGAGAGCCAATTCTTATAGTTTACCTTCCCTCAGTTTTTTTGGGGGGAACACAGAGAAAGACAGAGAAAGCTCCCATTCACTGTTTCTCTCCTCAGATGCCCACAACTGCTGGGCCTGGGTTTGGAGCTAGAGCCAGGCTGGAAGCAGAGAGCTCAATCCGGGCCTCCCACACAGATGGCAGGAACCCCCTGACTTGAACATCACACTGGCTTCCAGGATCTGCATTAGCAGGAAGCTGGTATCAGGAGCTAGAGCAAGGCATCGAACCCAGGCACTCCCATAAGGGATGCAGGCGTCTTAGACTGTTAGGCCAAAAAGCTGCCCCACCTTCTCTCAATTGATGCTTTTAAAACTGTAAAACTTTGTACCCTCAGATACCAGTCAAATGATATCTTCTATTATTCCCTAAACAGGTGAATCAGTAAATACTATACGTTTAACATCTATTATTCCCTAAACAGATGAGTTAGTAACACTATACGTTTAATAGACATTCAGTGTGGCAGAGTGCAGGAACTGAGTTGATTAGTGTACTGCCATGCAGTCAGCACTGAGATATAGCAACAATAAATAGTGGTGTCTGATACCTGGAAGGGTAAATATGATTCGTGTAAGTGCTTATCATTGACCAATCACTAGATCACACTCGAAATGCTTGTTGTGGATCCAGTCACTAGATCGGAGGTGAGGAACCTTTTCTCTGCCAAGGGCCTCTTGGATATTTGTGACATCATTGTCAGGCCATAGAAAATTATCAACATAAAAATAGTCTGCTACAGATTTATTGAATTTTGAATCCTGACTGTGGTTGCCTTGACAGGGCTAGACCAAATGATTTCTCAGGTCTTAGAGATTTATTTATTTATTTTGAAAGTCAGTTACGGAAAGAGAGGGAGAGGGAGAGGGAAAGGGAGAGGAGGGAGGGAGGGAGGGAGGGGCAGAGAGAGATAGAGAGAGAATCTTCCATCCATTTGTTGACTCTCCAGATGGCTGCACTAGCCAGCACAAGGCCAGCCCAAAGCCCGGAGCCAGTAGTTTCATCTAGGTCTCCCATGTGGGATTCAGTGTCCCAAACACTTGGGTCTCTTCCTCTGATTTTCCGAGACCATTAGCAGGGAGCTGGATCAGAAGTAGAACAGCCAGGACTCAAACCAGCGTCTATGCAAGATGCCAGCATTGTAGGGAGCAGCTTTACCCACTATGCTACAATGCAGATGCCTCTCAGGTCTTATACAGCCCCACCCCTGTACCATATCATGGATTTTTGGGCTATTCCAATGATTCCTTTGTGCCTCAAGCTGGTTCCTGAGAACGCGGAGGACACCGCGCAAGTAGACCACGTTGGGATCGGCCTGATGTGCAGAGCTCCACAGTGCCACGTTCCTGGTAGATGTCCAGACCGAGCCTGACTTGGGCCAGAATTTTGTTCATGGACCAGGGATGTAACCTGGTCATCTGAGGATAGGTACTGATATTTTTCATGGAGTTTCTTCCTAGACATGGCTGAGTTTTCTTTTTTATATATTCTAGAAATTACAGAAAGATTTTCATTCTTGTACTGGAACATAGTAAAGTTTAAAAATCAATCGTAATTGTAAGTGTACAGAAATAGTGTAAAGGTAGTTGTGGGATTCCCTAACAATAGTTGACTGGGGAGAGAGGAGGTGAATCCCAAGAAAATGTGGTGGATAGAATGGAGACTGGAAATTGAGCTGATAGAGGACTAGTACAGTTGCATCTATAAATGTTCTTGGGTTTGGTATCACATCTTATGCATAAAGAAATTATAATTGTTTTATATATACATTTAACAAAGACCATTTGTCCTTTTCTTTCCCTGTCCTGGTTTATAGGTGCTACTTTTACAGACTGGTTTACTTCTTATGTCAACAATGTTGTATCAGGTGGCTTCCCTATCATCAGAGACCAAATTTTCAGGTATTTCATTGTTTTCAATTGAAATGATTGTATATGTCTCTGTTTCTCTCTCTCTCTCTCTCTCTCTCTCTCTCTCTCTCTCTCTCTCAGCCCTGCATGCACAGTCACAGATCATGAAATGAAATTTCCCAAGAAGGTTAATATCAGAACCACTCAGTATCTTAGATGTTATTCTCTTATTTTCCCTTGAGCCAAAACATCTAAACACTTAAATAGCCAGTACTTTTCTTATCTTGAAAAATAAAGAGAAAAACCCAATTTTGATTTAGATGCTATAGCTTTATAATAGCCATTTAGTTTCTTTTTAAAAAAAAAAAAAGAAAAAGCCATTTGCCAATTAATAGATTTATTATGAATAGCAAAACAGTAACCATTAACTCCTGGCAAATACTATATTATCTCTAAATGGAACACTCAGGTATTATAGATAATTTTATCATCAGAACTATCCTTTAGCAGGTGTAACTGGGTTTTCAGATGTCCCAAAAGTGTTCATATCTCTGAAAACTGAGATAAGTCCTTTGTAGATTCTAAATTGATTACTGATTCATTATTTAAAGCATTTTTAATTGAACCTTGATTGCTGTCACTACTGAACTAGAGTTGCAGACATTTTCTAGTTTGCCTCTAGTTTTCTTTTAAGTTTAGTATCATTATACCCAAATGTTTTAATTTTGGACTTCCAGATATGATTTAAACTTTGATCCTGGGTCAGGCATTGTGTCTTAGCAGGCAAAGGTGCTACCTGTGACATTGGTGTCCCATATGGGTGCCAATTTATGTCCCAGCTGTTCCAACTTCCAATCAAGCCCCCTGCTAACGGCCTGAGAAAAGCAACAGAAGATGAGCCCCAGTCCTTGGGCCCCTGCACCCACGTAGGAGACCTGGATAAAGCTCCTGCACCTGGCTCCTGGTTTCAGCCTGGCCCAGCCCTGGCCATCTGAGGCCATTTTGGGAGTGAACCAACAAATGGAAGATCTTTTTCTGTCTTTCCCTCTCTGTAACTCTGACTTTCAAATAAATAAATGAGATAAAATTTTGATCCTAAAATAAAGTTGTTTTGCCTTTATTCTTAAACCTTTGTTTTGTCTAATTGTGGTAGATTTTCAAATGTTTATTTTTTTGATTGCTTAGATATATTCATGATCCAGAATGCGTAGCAACAACTGGGGATATTACGGTTTCAGTTTCCACGTCGTTCCTGCCAGAACTTAGCTCTGTGCATCCACCTCACTATTTCTTCACATACCGAATCAGGTGAGAATTTAAAATTTTTAATTTTAATTTAAATATTAAAGGGGATCGCTTTTCAGTTGCTAGTGGGATATGTTCTGTAGATGGTTTTTTTATTTTTTTTATTTTTTATTTTTTGACAGAGTGGACAGTGAGAGAGAGAGAGACAGAGAGAAAGGTCTTCCTTTGCCGTTGGTTCACCCTCCAATGGCCACCGCGGCCGGCATGCTGCGGCCGGCGCACCGCGCTGATCCGAAGCCAGGAGCCAGGTGCTTCTCCTGGTCTCCCATGGGGTGCAGGGCCCAAGTACTTGGGCCATCCTCCACTGCACTCCCTGGCCACAGCAGAGAGCTGGGCTGGAAGAGGGGCAACCGGGACAGAATCCGGCGCCCCGACCGGGACTAAAACCCGGTGTGCCGGCGCCGCAAGGCAGAGGATTAGCCTAGTGAGCCACGGTGCCGGCCTGTAGATGTTTTAATGTTGCCCCGTTTGACGTGATACATGGAGTGCATTTTGAAAGACAGCATCTTGCTGAAGTTTGGAGGAAGATAGATACATTTCCTATAATAAATTGTTCATAAAGGACCTTGACTTTACATTAGCCTCTAAGTTATTTAAAGTATTTCTTGCAGTACCTGGTATATTGTGCCAGGTACTATGAGAATAGAAGTGCACTGTTGTCATCATTGTTAAAGCTCTATATTAGAGCTGTCATTTATCCTAGAAGCTATCAAATTGCCAGAGATAAACTACACATTTTAAATTTCATCTTGCCAGTCCATATCCAGTAAGGAATCTGGGGACTATTTTTTGAATTCTTCGTATAGTCGGACATGGGATTAGGCATTGGATTTTAATCAATAAAAATCAATAAAAATATTTTTACACTCACTTTATAGCATAAACACAGAATACTTACCACCAAAGTAACTCATCTAAGGAATTAAGAATACTTTGTTTTAAAATATATTTTATAGATAATATGTTTTATATTTTTAAAATATTCATTTTCATCTATTTGAAAGGGAGAACAGAGAGGGAGAAAGCAAGACATCTTCCATCTGAGAGTTCACTACCCAAGTACCTACAATAGCTGGGGCTATGCCAGGCTGAAGCCAAGAGCCCAGAACTCCATGCAGATCTCCAATGTGGGTGGCAGGGGCCTAAGCACTTGAGCCATCATCTGCTGCCTCCCTCCCAGGCTGCATTAGCAGAAGCCAGCTTGGAAGCTGAGTAGTCGGGACTTGAACCAACCCTCCAAAATGGATGCAGGCGCCCCGGTGGCAGCTTAGCTTGCTGCACCGTGACATTTTTGAAGATTTGTATTTATTTATTTGAAAGGTGGAATTACAGTGAAAGGGACAGAGACAGAGAGAGATCTTCCGTCTACTGGTTCACTCTCAAGATAGCCACAACTCCTAGGACTGGGTCAGGATGAAGCCGGGAAGAGTCCTAGAGAAAGGGCAAAATGACAGTGTTGGGCTATTGAGGAAGCGTAATCCCAAGAACTGGTCACATTTCGCTTTGAGCTTCCTAGCAGCTATGGAAATGGGTTGTATGACTATCACTGCTTTAGAAGCTTTTCATTATATTTCATTACATTCTGGAAAGCGTGTGCCGGGTTGGTGGCACCACTGTGTGTGCACATTTTTATGTTGCGCTTTCTTTTGTTGCTCCTCACTGAAAGCATTTCTGTGGGGAAATCCAGCTAATTATGTCAGTATCTTCAAGAACTTAGAAAAGATCTGGGCTGACATAGACTTTGGGTTGGGTTTCTTAATCAGAGAGAGAAAGAGAGAGAGAGATCTTCCATCTGCTGGTTTACTCCCCAAATGCTTGCAATAGCTGAGGCTGGGTCAGGCAGTCAGGAGCCAGGAGCTCAAGTCTGTGTCTCCCACGTGAGTGGCAGGGACTCAAATACTTGACCTACATCATCTAACTTCCCAGGGTGTGCATTAGTAGGAAGCTGGATCAGAAGTAGAGGAGCCAGGGCTTGAAGCAGGCACTTTGGTATGAGATGCAGGCATCCCAAGTGGTTATTTAATAACTGCCAAACTCCCACCCTGATTTTCAAGGTAATCACCCTAATAACTGTGGCATACATATATAATTTAAAAGGCAAAGTTACAGAGAGAGGGGGAAAGACAGAGAGACCCCAAATTGTTGCAACTGCTGGGGCTGGGCCAGGCTGAAGCCAGGAGCCAGGAACTCCATTCAGGTCTCCACATGGGTGGGAGGGGCACCGGCACTTAGGCCATCTTCCGCTGCTTCCCAAAGTGCATTAGCAGGAAGCTGGGTAAGAAGTGAAGCAGCTGAGACTCGAACAAGCCTTCTTATGGGATGTATCGCAGGCGATAACCTAACCTGCTATACCACACCTGGCCCCTAATACTATAGCTTTTAAACAAAAGAAGAAAAAATAAAACAGCTAGATTTGTGTCTCTACCACCCCCCTCCTTTCTCCAGGATTGAAATGTCAAAGGATGCACTGCCTGAGAAGGCTTGTCAGCTGGACAGTCGTTATTGGAGAATCACAAATGCTAAAGGGGATGTGGAAGAAGTTCAAGGCCCGGGAGTAGTTGGTATGTAACGCAAGATGTAGGCTTACACATCACTTGCTTTGAAGAACTTTCAGACTTTGCATCATAAATAGAAAGGTCATTATGCTATCTATTTAGTCCCCTAAACATTAACTTTTCTAAAATTACAGCAAATTCAGTTATTCAGGAGCTGATTTCCCTTTCTGTAGATCACCTGGGATTCCTTGCTCATCCTGATTATGTTCTTTATTTTTTTAACTGGTTGATTAGTCACTATTATATTCTGAGAGTTAAAAGGTATGTAGGGCAGAAAGAGAAAGTAAATTCGGTATTAGTCATCTTTTTGAGGTTTAGGGATAAAGATTCAGAAGGGAAAACCCACTCAAACTCAGACTTAGTTTCTCCCACATACTTTCACAACACTGATCACTCCTGATACTGGATGTATGGGGATTTTCCCACACCCACCAAATAAGCAGTCAGTTCTTTAGCAGCAGACACAGCCTGGTGTCCCCTAATTCCAGGCAGTCCTGACACTGTCTACCTGCAGACAGCCTGAAAGCCCGGGGGTGAGACCTCACTCCCCAATACTGCCCCCACTTCAGACCCAGTCACTAGTCTAGGCCGCTAGGACTTCCGACCTACTGGCTATACATTGAGGTCCCCACGACCTCTAGCAGCTCACAGAACTCAGGGAAATGGTATACTTACATTTACTCCTTTTATTATAAAGGACATTTTAAAGGATACAACTAAGTAGCCAGATGAAGAGATATAAGTGTGCTTGAAAAACATTATGAAATGGAATTTTTAAAAAAGATTCATTTATTTATTAAAAAAGCAGAGCAGCAGAGAGAGAGAGAGACAGAGAGAATCAAGATCTTCCATCTGTTAGTTCACTCCCCAAATGAATGGCTGCAATGGCTAGGGCTGAGCCAAGCCAAAGCCAGGAGCCTGGAACTCCACATAGGTCTCCAACATAAGTGACAGGGGCCCAAGTACTTGGGGCCATCTCCCACTGCTTTCCCAGGCATGTTAGAGAGCTGGAGGATAAACAGAGTACCTCGGACTTGAATGGGTGCCCAATATGGGATGCCAGTATTCTAAGTAGCAGTTTAACCTGCTACACCACAACCCCAGCCCCAGGAAATGCAACTAAAAAATAAATGTATTTTGGTGTAAAAAAGTCTTGAATGTTAATGCTAATACTAAGGAGTTTTATTGAAACCATAGTTCTTTTTCTCTTTTTCCTTCCTCATTCTTCTTCTGCCACTTGGTCTGTTTAAGTACTCTCCCTATGCCTGCCATTTTGTCTGGTCTGAATGCCCAGGATGCAGCTTCAGAAAGTTTTAGTCTCTTGCTGCTATTAAACATTTGGAGTGCCCTTATCTCTGTTTGAACTCATGTCTAAAGATAATCCTTGTTACTACTCATGGCTTAAGGACTGTGTCTGGAATGCCTCGAGGCCCTTTTAAAAAGAAAATGTGCCTGTTTTGTTTTGTTTCGCTGGATATTTACTGTCTACCCCCTATGTGGTAGAGTTGGAGTGGTAGTTTGTTGGAGGTTACCAAAAAAAAAAATGTTGAGGAATAAAGTACTTGCTCATAATTCCATCATTGTTACCATTTTGTGATGTTTCCTTTTAGACTTTTCCTGTGAATTTACTTTTACGTAATTTGCGTAAATCCCATAAGGAATATACCTTACCTGCTGGAATGGAGAGCTGAACTTTATACCTTGCTTCATTGTTACCGTTTTCTCTGCAGGTGAATTTCCGATCATCAGCCCAGGTCGGGTATATGAATACACAAGCTGTACCACGTTCTCTACAACCTCGGGATATATGGAGGGCTACTACACTTTCCATTTTCTTTACTTTAAAGACAAGATCTTTAATGTTGCCATTCCCCGATTCCATATGGCATGTCCGACATTCAGGGTTTCCGTAGCTCGACTGGTAAGTTAAATTTTCCTCTAGTGCTGATTTACACGACTGTAGAGTAACTCCACCGAGGATCTTTGTTGATTAAGCAGACAAGTAATTACACACAGTGTTCCAGAGAGGGCCCTGGTGAGTCTGAGGAAGTACCTTAGGTGTCACTTGGGTGTTGACTGAGGTGGACAGTCAGTGCTGCTCTATTCTCTTCTGCCAGGGAAACTCCACTGTTACCTTTTCCACTGTTTCCAAAAACAGTTTTGTGGCCTCAGCATATTAGAATACGAGACATACCACACCAGACTATTAGAGTCTGCTTTATTTTATTTCACTTAGGGAAAACAATTCCTTATGCTGTTTTTGCTAGTATTTCCAATTCAATAAAATAAACACCTACCCTGCAGAGATCATTACAAAGAGGATATAATGGGTAGAGTTTTACTTGTAACAGTCTCTCTGGGATCATTTCTCAAGTCAACGAGGTAATATTTTTTAGATCTCATTTTTAGGATCACCTTGTGACAGATGTGAACAGTAACCCCAGTCTTACGGGGTATAAAATGGCTAAGGGAAATGACAAAGCTCCAGTTATACAGTAAGAATACAATTTGAATTGTATACCAGGAACGCAGTTGACTTGTAGGCATTGAATGCCTCGTAGCTCCTGGCATGATTCTGATGAGTGGGTCTGAAATCATTCTGGGAAAATGCACATGATATTAATCACATTCTCAATTCCAGTTTGGAAGGAGAAGGGTAATGATGAGCCTGTTACTATATTTGTGATATGTGGTGCATATCACAGTGTGCATTTGGAAGTGAAGTTTTAGCTTCCAGCCCAATGGAGGAGTGTTAGAACTCACCACTTCCCATGTAACTGCTTTCTATTTTTGATTAGCCCAGGATCTCTATGAGAATGGTATCATCCTTAAATGTTTGATGTGTTTCATCAATGAAGCTACCTGGGGCTAGAATTTTTTTTTTGGTGGGAAAATTTTGAAATATGAATTTAATTTCTTTAATATTCATATTTTCTATTTCTTCTTGTTTCAGTTTTGGTAATTTGTGCCTTTCAAGGAATTTGTCCATTTCATCTAAATGTTGAATTTATTGGCGTAAAGTTATTCACAATATTCCTTTGATATCCTTTTAATGACTACAAGAGCTGTAGTCATGTCCTCTTTTGTCCTTAATATTGGTAACTTTTACCTTCTCTTTGATTCACTACTTTACCTAGAGGATTATCACTTTTATTGATCATTTAAAGGGGAAAAATTGGTTGTACCAATTTTCTCTATTGTTTGTTCATGTTCTATTTCGTTGATTTCTGAAGTTTTCTTTCTCTCCTGTTGGGATTTAATTTGCTTTTCTTCTTCTAGTTTTTTAAGATACACATTTAGATTATTGATTTTAGAGCTTTCTTCTCTAAGCACTGTTTAGCTGTTTCATAAATTTTGATGTTTTCATTGACATTTAATTCAAAGTAGTCCGAGATTTCCCTTGTAAATTAATTCTGATCTGTCACTTTTCTAGAAATGTGTAAATTTCCAAACAGTTGGAGATTGTTCAGTTGTATTTTGATTATTGATTTCTAATTCTATGGTGGTTGGAGAACTTGCTCTGTACTTTTAAAATGTCATATGGTCCAACATTATGGTCTGTCTTGATTAATGATCCTTGTGTATTTGAAAAGAATGTATATTCTGTCATTTGTGGGAGGAAATTATTCTATCAGTAGTAGCTCAATTGATTGACAATGTATTTCAATTTTATGTATTTATTGAGTTTTGGGGAAATTTCCAACTAAAATTATGATTTGTATATTTCTTTTTTAAGTTTTGTTAGATCTGCCTCATGTATTTTGAAACTCTATACTTGTATGCAGATATGCTTAGAATTGTTATGTCTTTTCAGTGAGGTGATTCTTTTATCATTATGAAACCTCCCTCTTTATCTTTGATAATATCCCATGTCCTCAACTCTAAAGACTGGTGAAGTTTGCTTTGGCAGGCAGTTGAGTTATTTTTTGGTCAGCTTGAGCCTTTGGAGGCTTGTTTTACCATTTGTTAGGGTGGGTATAAAGTAGCCTTTACTTAATGGCAGTGGTTCTCTAACTCTGCAGTCTCCTGACCCCCCTTGAACTCTTAACACTGATAGAGGACACCAAAGAACTCCTGCTTATGTGGGTTATATGGATATTTACCATATTAAAACTAAAACATGTTTACCACATTATTATAAGTTCCTTTTAAAGTTACAATAAAAAACTGATTTCATGTTCAGCCTTCTCCTAACTGTGTTCTCACTTATTCACAGTTAATTTCCTCCTGACCAAGAATAAGCATATAAAATCTTGACCTGCCTTGTGAAAAATTCTTCCTCTCATGCATGAGAAATCGATGAAAAGAAATGAGAATTCTGGACTTATTTCTGGTCAACATGAAAAAGGCAGTGGGGGTAGTATTTGTTGAACTTTTCTTTTTTAAATGTTAGTTTTCTTGATTTGGAAACAGTTGTTCTGTTCCTTTTTTGTCCTTACCATTCTAATTAGTTGGCTTATTTTTTCCTTTGTCTTCAATACTGCGAGTACCATGTTCAAATACACCACAGGCCGGTCTCATGCTTGTTCTTGGTCTAGGTGGTTTGTTTTGCTTGTTTGGGCATTTTAGAGGCCCCTGGTAATCACTTACTTGCGCTCTGGTCTGTGTGCCCCTTTCTGTCTGCTGTTTGAGTGCTTTTATCTGAGCAATATCTCTTTAGCCACATTGGTTTTCTTTGTTTTCCATTTTTGTCTTCTTTAAGATAATAATCATACTACCTAGATATTATTCTGTTTTAGGGTTTCCCAAGCCTTCCCCTTTCTTCGTTTTGGGTTTCCTATGGAATTTTAGTCTCCATTCCTTAGATTAAGAAAAAAAATCCAAAGATACAAATAATGGAATATCTTGTAAGTCATATCTGTGTATTTTCTTCAGTTGTTATTGTTGTTGTTTGTGTTACAATAAATCCTAAATGACACAATTCCTTTCTCCTACATTAATTCATTTGCTTGTTCAACAAATGTTTATTGAGTATTATAGTAAACAATACTACCAAAATCCCTGTCTTGGAATTTTCATTCTAGTTGGAAGAGACAAATTGTAATAAATACACATCATGTACTTACAAGTGCTATGGAGAAAAATCAGAGCGCAAGGAATCAGGAGTGGCCTGTTGGGTTCTAATGTAAATCTGTATCAGGAAAGACCTTGGTGACGTGGAAGCTGGGGCATGAAGGAGTAGAGGAGGCCAAGCAGCCATGGGGATCAGAGTTCCATCCCGAGAAGCAGCAAGTGTGGAGGTGCTGATGCAGGAGTGTCCTGGGCGTGATGGAGCTGAGGCAGCCAAGGTAGCTGGAGTGCAGTGACCAAGGAAGAGACATTTGAAGATGAGATCAGAGAGAGAGAGTGGGCTGCTGCATCGTGCAGCGCCGGAAAAGCCTCACTGAAAAACCGGGACTGACGGCCTGCCTGAGTGTTCCAGGATTTCCCAGATTATCGCCCAGCTCCTCCTTGCTGCTCGTCATTCTGTCCCCTGTGGCAGCTCGTCTTGTTGAAATGAGAAAATTGACAGCAGAGGGGAAGACAAGGCGTGACTAGAGAGATGGCAGAACTGAAGTTTCCATGAGACATTCGTCACATATTGCATGTTCGGCATCACTGCTGTTCTATTCCGAGCCTCCTGCAAGTTAATTTAGAGGTCGAGGCTACTCCTCCCTGCCATATGGGCTGACTTTGTGATCTACTTCTTAATGATTTGGGAAAGTGACACTGAGTTCTGAGGCTAAGCCACAAGAAGACGATACACCTTCAGCGTGGAGTTCTCTGAGCTGAGCCTCCTCTTAAGATGACCAGCTACCATGAAGGCGCCATGTGGGAGAGAACATAGAGAGACGCCACTTAGAGACAGAAGGACGCCCAGGAGCAAGTGTTCAGTCTCCAGAGGTGGAATCCTCCCGGCCTGGGGACCAGACATGTGAGTGAAGAAGCCCTCCCAATCCCAGCCACCATCTGACTGCAACATCAGGAGAGACCCTAAGCCAGAACCACCCCAATGAGTACTTCCCAAATACCCAACCCTCGGGAACCATGAGAGAGAATAAGTGACTATTGTCGTTTTAAACCATTAAAAAATTTTTTTTTAATTTTTTTAAAAAGTGGAGGCTGCCGATGGTTGACGTAAAATGATGTGTCTATATAGTAGCTCAACAGGTCTATTAGACCTCTTGCTGACAGTATGTAAAAATTACCAGTAGAGGTCATACCTGATTAATAATTTCACATATTTTTTAATATGTATATAGATTTAATAAAGAATTGTTATTTACTACATTACAATGATGACTTTAATAAGACTTTATCTTTGTTTACTAGGATTGGCCTGTTTGCTACCTTGTATGAATTACCAAGTATTGTGTGAAAATTAAGACCAGTCTTAATGGAATGTTTTTCCCATCTCAGTATTTACATGTGAAATGAACAAACCACTTAACCTGTGACACAAAAAACACTACAGAATCTTGCATCAGCATGTGCATTATAAAAATGCACTGTTGAAGTCTAAGAAAATTTATATTTGGCATGTCTAGTTGTTTGGATTCTAGGTAAATGAGAATTTGCATTAAATAACTATAAAAAAAACTGATGGGCTCTCTTCTTATCAAAAGATTATTTTCTCTTTCAAGGAAATGGGTCCTGATGAATATGAAGAGATGGAAGAAGAAGAGGAAGAGGAAGAGGAGGAGGAGGAGGAAGATGACTCAGCAGATATGGATGAATCAGAAGAAGATGAGGAGGAGAGGCGGAGGAGAGTCTTCGATGTTCCCATTCGCAGACGCCGCTGTTCACGCCTTTTTTAGCAAGGCTTCTGCTGATGGAAGCGCTAGGATGATTCCAGGCTGTTAAATAGATCTCTCAATAATGTAAATAACTCAGTTGTGTTCAGCTTACAGCAGGAAAGCTAGCATGAAATTCTGTTCCAGACCCCGGGTTCCACGCAACACTACATTAGGAATTGGATTGTTTTGGTTTGCCTTGTGTTTTTTGAGGTAGAAGAGGAAATGGGCTTCTTTTTGTTCTCTTCCAGGAGCCCATGGAAGAATAGTTCTCTAGCTAAGAGACAGACGTTTCTTTATTTTTCAAATATTTTATACTTATAAAAATATAGAAATGAGAAAGAATTGTTTTGAATATGGAATTTAAAAATGTAGCAGAAATACTTATACAAGGATAGAGAGAAATTGATGAATGACTGATTCCATGAAAAGACTTCTTACAGTTGTGACTTATTTAGAAGTAAACAAAATTTGTAATTAGGCACATATATTGTAGTGACTCCTAATGTTTTTTATTCACAGGGAACTAACTAACTTAAATGCTAGTGGTTTGTCCTTTAGACAATCTATCCTTGAATTTAAAGTCTTTATCACTAAGACCTTGAATTTAAAGTTTTCATCACTACAGCCTTGAATTTAAAGCCCTTTATCAGATTATTCACAAATGCATTTTTGAAATGTAGTGTGTACAAGTATGTGGTGTGTTGTTTATTAACAAAAGACTTCATAATGTCTCATGTAGTCTAAATTTGTAAATACTGTTTCTGTTTTGTTTCTCCTTTATACACTTGACTGTCTAACTTTGTGATAAGTGACATGAATTTTATGTAGGATTAAGTATGTTTTCCTGAAACATGGATTTTTTTGTATTTATATAATGAGAGTTTGGAATGAAATCCTTAAAGTGTCAAAAACTCATATTTTAAAGCTTCTGATCCTGTATTTTATATAATTGCCTATTTTCCATAAACTAACTTATTAAGTTTATCATTATACTTTTAAGATGGAAGATGGAATTGATACTTATCTGCTTGCTGGCAAAGTGTAGCAGAGTTGTTCCCTGGCCTTGACTGTACCTCTTGTTCTCTTGTGTGCTCTACCTTCCACTTTCTCCAAGAACAGCTCTTTTGTAGAGAAAACTGTAGGAAGCAGCAGCCGTATTCAGGGTTAAGCAGCTGCCATTGGGAACCATTCATATTGACACATGTCAACTCACCTATTCATATTGACACGTCAAAATGGTCTGAAATAGAGTATGCCTTTTTTCCTACTTACTTTTCACGTAATAGAGCACAGCCGTGCACTGCATAATGATGTCTCCATGAACCTTGACCACACATGCCATGGCTGGTAGCAGCCTCATACAGCTTGTGTTTACTTTGCCTCTGGGTTGCGTCATTTGCTCTTGTGATTGATTTAATTTTGTGTTGATTAGTTCATCATGGCCCCTAATTGTACAAAATCCAGTGCTCATATTTCCATCAAAAACTCATGGTGAGCAATTGACCTAAAAATGGAATTAAAAGTGATTACAGTGGAAAACCAATGAGGGTTGTTGCTCGTCAGTCAGGCGTGTATTACCACACTAGAGCCACAATTTGAAGAACAAGAACAAAGTGATGGAAGCCGTTAAAGAATCTGCTTCATCCAAGGCAACAAGATGAGTAAAACTTCAAGAAGGGCCTATCTCAGATATGGAGAAACTTCTGACCTGGATCGAAAACCAGAGAGACAGAATCATCTTTTCTCAGCACCACAATGGCCGTGACCAAAGCAAAGCCAAGGCTAGACCTGACAGCCATGTTGAATTTACCGCTAGCTCTGGGTGGTTTAAGTGATTCATGAATTAGGACTCATTGCGTAACATGAAAGTGGTGAATCTTCAGGTGCTCATGTGAAGGCAGACAAAGAATTTTTGGAAACTCTAGATAAGCTAATAATAGATGGAAATTATTTGTCAGAGCAAAATACCATCTAGGTTTGCATAAGTATATGGTGTCTGCACAACAATGAAATTGCTGAACAATGTATTCATTTAATGATGTCTTGCAGAACATATTCCTGTCCTTAAGTAACCCATGACTGTATTATCAGGCTAGCAAATCCTTCCATATGACTTTCCCCATTTTTTTTTTTTAATCAGCACCTTTAGGCTGCTGTAACAAATTACTTTGGGTAATTTACAAACAGTAGAAAATTACTGCTCACAGTTCTGGAGGCTGGAGAGCCTAACATCAAGGCGCCAGCAGAGCTGGGGGTCTGGTAAGGGCCTGCTCTCGAGACACTTCAGAATGTCCTCAGGTGGCAGAAGAAGTAAACAGACTCCCTCAGGCTGCTTATAAGGGGACACTAAAGCCACCTGTGAGGGTCCCACCCTCATTATCTAATCACCCCCTAAAAGCCCACATCTTAATACTGTTGATTTGTGGATTAGGTTTCAATAAGTTTTCCAGGGATGCAAACCTTCAGACCCTGGCACCAACCCATTTATTTTTACAAATTTTCCCCATAAAGCAGTAACTGAAAATGGTAGCAACTGAAGCTGGCCCCGTGATCCCTTGCCAATTTTTCAAATGTATCTTTCTCTTTTCTAGTTGACGTCTCTGATTCCAGCGTGCTCACCATACCCACCAGTTCCTTTGCAACCCTATCCAGTCCTTACTTTTTAGAATGCCTCAAGTTTGCTTATCCTCCCATCAAAACTCACATTCTTCTGCTACATTGAATGAGTGATACCTGGTTCATCCTAAGGTGTGGCTAGTTGATAATAAGTCTCTGTTTAAATTCATCGGCAAGGATACTCACACATAGGAGATATTTAATAGCATTAACATTGCCCAAACCAGGGCCTGGTATTGCGGCATAGCAGTTAAGCCACTGCCTGAGACGCTGGCATCCCATATGGGTGCTGGTTTGTGCCCAGGCTGTTCCACTTCCAATCCAGCTCTCTGCTGATGTACCTGGGAAAGCAGTGGAGGATGGCCCAAGTGCTTGAGCCCCTGCACCCATGTGGGAGACCTGGAAGAAGCTCCTGGCTTTGGTCTGGCCCAGCCCTGGTTGTTGTGGCCATTTGGGAAGTGATCCGGTGGATGGAAGATCTCTTGTCTTCTCCCCTTCTCTCTCTGTAATTCTGCCTTTCAAATAAGTAAATCTTTTAAAAAAATGTTTGCCCCAACCAGACTACTGGTGGAGCAGAGTCCATTTCTGGCTCTGAGGCCCCTTGGAATACCACTTCTTTTTCACTCTTGCCTAAAACTCTGAATGAGACAGATACCCAAGTTAATAGCTTAAGTAGCTGAGGGCTTATTTTGTGAAAAGTCAGAAGTAACTAGTTCAGGGCTGGCATCTTGATTCAATGGTGTCATTAAAGTTTTAGTTTCATTCAGTGTCCTGCAAACTTAGCAATTTTTTTTTTTTTAATTTGAAAACAGAGAGAGATCATCCATCTGCTAGTTTATTCCCCAAATGGCCACAACAGTCAGATCTGGGCCAGGCCAAAGCCAGCAGCAAGGAACTCCATCTGGGTTTCCCACTGCTTTTCGAGGTACATTAGCAGGGAGCTGGATTGCAAGTGGTGCTGTCATACAGGATGTTGGCGTCACAGGCAGTGGCTTAACCCACCATTCCACACCGGCCCCAAGACTTTCCTCTAAAGGTCACCTCATGTTGCAAATCAGTAGCTGCAGACACTGTATTTAAGGAAAGATGATAAGGGCAAAATTAAGTGGAAAACAAAAAGCTATGAGGCATGAGAGGTAAACCAGCTTGGTCTCTAGCAGTCATGTGGAGTATAAATGGGAAGGGGTTGGGGACGCAGGAATTCACATGGGCAGTATGATGGCCGGGTATGAAGGAATTATGCTGGCACAAACAAGCTAAGCTATAGGCTGAATTAGGACAGCAGCAATACTGGTAGAGGGAAGAGGGCATGGTAAAGTAGGCACGAGTTGGTGAGATGTGGAAGTAGATGAAATCAAAGCTGACCGCCAGACGTGTGGCCTTACTTAAGAAAAGTGATTGATCACTGGGGGTGAGCTCCAATTTGTACACACTGAGCTCAAGCTATGGGGATGTTTAGCCTAGTGGTTAAGGTGCCAGTGTCCCACATGGGAGGGCCCAGGTTAGATACCTGCGTCTGGCTCCTGACTCCAGCTAATCCAGACTCTGGAAGGCAGCCATGATGGCTCAAGTGATCGAGTTCCTTGCATGCACGTGGGAAATATGAACTGAGTTCCTTGTTCCTGGCTTTAACCTCAGCCCAGCCCTGGCTGTTGTGGACCTTTGGAAACTGAAGCAGCAGAAGGAAGCTTGATGGCACGCACATCTCTCGCTCAAAAAAAAAAAAAAAAATGGAGACTGGTGCTATGGCGTATGGGGTAAGCTTCCACCTGCGGTGCTGGCATCCCATATGGGCACTGGTTCTAGTCCCGGCTGCTCCTCTTCCTATCTCTCTCTCTGCTATGGCCTGGGAAAGCAGTAGAAGATGGCCCAACTGCTTGGGCCCCTGCACCCACTTGGGAGACCCAGAAGAAGCTCCTGGCTCCTGGCTTCAGATGAGCCCAGCTCTGGCCGTCGCAGCCATTTGGGGAGTGAGCCAGTGGATGGAAGACCTTTCTGTCTCTCCCTCTCTCTGTAACTCTATCTCTTAAATAAAATAAAATCTTAAAAAAAAAAAATGGGGGGGGGGCAGGATAGATATCAGATGGAGCTGTCCAGCAGTCAGTTGACTATGGAGGTTGGGGGCATGGCCAGAGCTAGACAGAAAGATTCCCAAGTATGCCTGGGGTAACGCAAAGCAGAGGCACTACAGGTTCTCCGTGCAACCCTGGAGCACCACATTACTAGTGGGAAGAGGAAGAGAATCTCAAGATCAAATGGTTAAGAAACTGGGAGCAAATCCAGGGCAGAGTCGCATCTCAGGACCCGAGAGGGTTTCAAGAAGGGAACAGCTCATGGGATGCACAGGAAAGGGCTTTATAAACCCATTACGGGCAGCAGGCACACTAAATATCAAAGCAAGTCCTTACACGGAGGAAAACCAGGATTTGAGCTCCACTCAACCAGCTCCTTCTCTGACAGCCTCAGACCATCAGAAGATCATGGGAGAAGCACCTGTCTAGACAATAACTTGATTTTCCCTGAAAGAGATTCAGAAATCTAACATCTCCCCTGTCGACTCCTGCCCCATGCATTCTTTCCCTTCCCAGGCAGCACAAGCAGTGTGGCAATGCAGTCAGTAGCTACTTACCCCGATCCCCACCCCGGGATGTCGCTTGCTCTCGTCGGGGGGCCTCAAGCCCCTCTGGGAAACTCTTGCTCCCTTTCTCCCCTGTGCCCTTCAAGCCGGCCCTGCAGTGGGCGGGACACTCTCTCTAAGTGCCCAATGGAAACTCGAAGTTCCATCTGCCTAGAAAAATGTTCTCTGGGGGTTGGGAATCTTTTTTATTTTCCCTGCCAAGGGCTATTTGCATATTTATGACATCATTGAGGGGGCCATACAAAATAATCAACTGAAAAGCTAGCCTGCTCTAGACTTATTGAATTTCGAGTTACACCTGCGGTGCCTTGGCAGGACCAGAGCCAAGGATTTCACAGGCCCAATGCAGCCCTGCATAGCGGTGCTGTTCCCAGCCGCCTGAGCGGAGTCTTGCCAAATCAGTCACACCGGGCAGCCGCAGCTGTGGTGAAGAGGAACCAGACCCGGCAGGCCGCCCGGCGACACGAAACAAGTTTTGCAAAACATCACACACACGCACACGGTCGTTTTTTAACCCGGCAGGCTCAGCTGGAACCATTTCCCGAGAACTGAGCAACAATCCCATGTTCCTTAACAATTTTTATAGATTCATCAGCATCACACCTCCGCTGTTACAGCATTGGTGGGTTTAACTTGCAGCCTATGTGACTTAGGACTACACTTCCAATGGTCGGTGGGTCCAGTATGTTTGTAAAAGAGATACCAGGGAAAGTTTATGACTGGAGTCTGCAGAAGCAGAGCTTAGGACACCTTCCCTCCCTAGACAAGATAACAGTGGGCAGCTGCTTAGCAAGGTTTGCGTTGCGGGGAGGGGTCTACATTTCTTTGTCTCTGGTTGCCGCCGTATTTCCTCTACAACACGAGCCCAAGAGGAAGGGAAAAATCAAGATCTTTGGGAGTTCCCTGTTTTTTATTTTTGATAACCCATCAAAAGACGGCGCCAGGAACTTTGCGTCCCCGGGAAGTCCTGGGGGTGGCCTTGGCCGGGGCGCCCCGCCAAGCTCGGGGAAGTCTGAGGGCTCCTGTTCCCGGGAGCGCTCCGGGGCGGCTCCGAGCCGGACCGCGCCCCCAGGAGGCGGAGCCGTGGGGCCGAGGTCGGAGACCCTCGAGGCTGCGCGGAGGGTTGACGCGGACTCCTGGCGCCGACAGGTAAGGCCGGCCGCCCGCCGTGGGGCCGCGGGTGCTCCCACGGGCGGCGGGGCCCCGCGGGGCTGCAGAGGCGCCTCGGCTTCTGCCCGCGCCTGCTCGCCGCCCTCCCTCGCGCGCGGCGGCCCGGGTTCCCCAGCCCTCGGTACTTCAGTTTACCACAAAGGAAAGCGGCGAGCGGCCCTCGCCTGGAAACACCCCCAGGTTCCATGGCGGGGGTTTTGTCGCGCGGGGGTGGGGGTGGGGGGTTTCGGACGCTCACCACCTGCGTGCCCCTTGCAGCCGGATCGAGAAGCCGCGCTAGGTGCCAGCCCCAGTGCGCTCGCGGCCATTCCGCCTTTCCCTGGGGGGGGGGGGGGGACTGGGTTTTCTTGGGCTGACCCGCAGCACACCCCTCTTGGTGCCTCACTGCCGGCCTTTTTACAAAATTCCGGGCTGTGCCTTTTTCCTGATTCCGTGACACAGGCTCTCCACTGATAATGGTGAGCAAGCGACCTAGCGGCATTCTCGTCATTTTCTTTACTTTTTTTTTTTTTAAAGATACATCTTTCTTATTTGAGAGGCAGAGAGAGATTTTCCATCTGTTGGTTCACTCCCCCCAAGTGGCCACAACAGTGGGGGCTGGGCCAGGTCGAAGCCCGGAGCCTGGAGCTCCACCCGGGTCTCCCACGTGAGTTGCAGGGGCCCAAGCACTTGCACCCCGACCTGCTGCTCCCCAGGGTGCGCTGGATCCGAGAGGAGCTGCCGGGACGCAACTAGGCGCTCCATTATTGGGGGCCCTCTCAAAAGGGGTGGCCCCGCCTCCTTTTCTTAGAATGATTTGAAGGACTCCAGAAGATAGTTGGGGTGCTGGGCCGGGCACCTGGCCAGGAACTATGCACAGCGTGGTGGCTGTTACATTCCAGCTCCCTTGTGATCAGCAGTCTCCAGGTTCCCCCCTGGGGGCAATTTGCTCCTGCCGCTGGGGGCAGGGCAGGCATGTCACCCATCACACCCCTAAAACTTGGTGGAAAAGTTGTTGTCCTACCCCACAGCTAGTCAGTAACTGACTAGGGATAGTAAAAGAAAGGAGTTGATTAGCAATGCGCAGACCCAGGAGTCTGACAGCTGTCACTAAGTGCTCTGGGGATTAAAGGCTGTGAATCTTAGGGATTTGGGGTGAGAGGTGCAGATGGTATTTTTTTTTTTTTTGCTTTTGTTGTTTTGTTTTGTTTTTTGGTCAGCCTTAGGGGACAGTATGTTTCTTTCCTCATAGCCAAAGGTGGTCTGCAGGGGAGGTTGGGGGTTGCTTTGTTTGCTCAAGGGCTGGCAGTTGCTGCAAAGCTCTGAGGATAGAGGCCAGCACAAGGATCTTCAGTACGGAGATGCTCCCAGAGTCGATGACTCAGGCCTCACCCAGGCCACTCCCTGGGCTTACTGAGTTGTTTCCCAGCCGGGAGCTGACTTGTTATCATCAAAGGCAAACAGAGGGGCTGTTGGCCAGGAGCCTGGTGAAGTGTCCATTAAAGGCATAGCCCTCAAAAGCGTTCGTTGGTGTAGGAGGCCCCATGTGCTGAGATGTGGCGGTTTACAATGCAGGAGTGATTTTGACAAAGGAGAGGCTAGCTCCCTGCAAACCAAACAGATTGTCACCGGGGAAGGTGGCAACTGGTCAGCTTTGCTGTAAAGAAAACATTCCATTATGCTCAATGGTTTGGAAGATAGAAGCCGAAGTGAAATGGCTTTTAAAAAGGGTGGAAATGCCAGGGCCTAAGCCTGTCTTTGGATATGGGACTGAGGAAGGAACTGCAGGGAAGGCCTTTGGGGTGGGGGCTGCCTATTTGTGTAGGTTCAGGAGTTCTGAGGTGGTTGTTTCTGGCACCTGGCCCTGGGGTGGCTGGGAGGGAGGGGCCCTTCCATTGTGATGGCTGTCTGCCCCTGCCTCTGCCTGCTGATGTAATTATCACTTTGAGTAGCTTTTGCTTGTGCCCCTTAGAACTTGGCTACAGTATGCACTGTGTGTGTCCAGGTGATAAGGACCTAGAAGCTTCAGGCCACTTATGAGTCACCAGCCCGGATGAGTAGAATTGAGATTCAGGCACGATGGCTTCAGGACTGTGCTCTTGCTTTGGGGCAGGTAATTTCATCCCCATTGGGGGTCCATTCATATCTTCTAAAATTAGGAGTTGGGGTTTATTTTAAATTCTTGTTTATTTAAAAGGCAGAGAGATGAGAGCGACAGAGAGCTCCTATCTTCTGGTTCACTTCTCAAATTGAGCTCCTAACAGCCTGGTTTGGGCTAGGCCAAACCCAGGGGCTTGGAACTCAATTCCTGCTCATTAGCAGGAAGCTGGAATCCGGAGTGCAGGGAGCTACAGCTCAGACCCAGGCACAGGCGATGGATGCGCCCCAAGCAGCCTCTTTAACCCCCGGGCCAGACACCTTCTCCTGGGATTTTATTTTTGAGGCCATATCTAGCTTTAAAGTTCATCAGCCCTAAGAGTAGTAACTACTCCCAGGCATCTGCAGATCTCGTGGAAATACTGCCAATGGGCAGCCTCTACTTTGCTTGCTTCCTCAGCCCAATGTATTTCAGAAGCTGGATTCCCAACAAGTCTGCCTCCACGGAGAGTTTATGGCTCAGAGCCCAGGGCTGGTTTTAAATGTTGTTACACCATATTCAATTCCGAGGTTGCAATATTATTTCTACTAGTGTTTTAAAATTTTTATTATTTTTTATTTGAGAGGCAGAGAATGCTCACATGCACTGGTTCACCCCTCAAATGCCTGAAACAGACCAGAAACACAATCCAGGTCTCCTACGTAAGTGGCAAGGCCTCGATGACCTGAGTCATTGCCACTTTGCTTCCAGAATCTGTGTGAACAGGAAACTGGAATCTAGAGAAGAGCCGGGAATCGAACCCAGGCCCTCTGCAGTGGGCTGAGGGCATCGTCACCACTAAGCTAGGCGCTTGCTCTCTGCTGTTTTTTTTTTTTTTTTTTTTTTTTTTGTACTAAACACAACCTGATGAATCTTAACAGTGCATCGGTGCCACTGGGCCAACACCAAGGGGCAAGGTTGTGTCCCTCTCTGGAGCTGGAGGGAGAATGCTGCTGCACACTGGTTATTGGCAGAATAGAGTGACTGAGGTCCTGTTTCCTTGCTGAGTGGCAGTCAAGGGCCATCCTTACCTCCTTGAGTCCACCTGCACGCCTTGGCTTGTGGAACCCTTGTCTTCCAGTCAGCAATAGCAGGTTGAACCCGTCGTCCTCTTCAGTGCTCTTCCTTCTGTTTCTGTTGTCACATCCTGTGACAGACTCTGAGCCACCTTCCTCCTCCTCGGGCCCACTGTATAATCCAGACAATCCCCGGCGACCTTAATCTCTTCTCCCATCACTTGCTCTGTAAGGTTGATTTTTTTTTTTAAAAAGATTTATTTATTTGAAAGCAGGAGAGACATAGACCTTCCATCTACTAGTTCACTCCCCAAATGGCTGAAACGGCTGGGACTGGACCAGGCCAAAACCAGGAGCTTCATCAGGTTCTCCCATGTGGATACAGGACCCAAGCACTCGGGCTGTCTTCTGCTCTTTCCCAGGCACATTAGCAGGGAGCTGGATCCGTAGTGGAGCAGCCAGGACTCGAACTGGCACACATACGAGAAGCCGGCATTGCAGGCAGTGGTTTAAGCAACCCCAGGGTTGCTTTCTTCACGGGTTCCTGGAATGAGGGTGTGGACATCAATGCAGGGAGAGCCTCACTGTGCCTACCACAATACTCCTTCCCAGCCCTCCCTTTCCTCTTGCAGATTCAGTGTACTTGAATGCATCGTTTGAGGATTACTTACAATTACGGAGTCGAGAGCACCTTGCCCAACAGCTAGCCGTGGTATTTGCTCACTAGAAGGAGGTGAACACAGAAACAAGGCCTTGCCTAATGGCTTGAGTCCAGTGATGGAATCGTGTAGGCTGTTAAAAATAGAAGCAGCGGCTTCTTTTACAGCCCTTTTGGAAGAGGCACTGTCAGCCCTCTGTAAGGTAGCCTCACCCTTGAAGCAGGTCACTGGCTAAGGCAGTGGTTCGCCTCAGCACGCGCAGCACCTGGAAACTGGTTAGAATGCACATTCCCAGGCCAGCACCAGGACTTCGGAATCCCTCCCTCCAGGGGTGGGGTCCACCAGCCAGCTTTGAAAGCCTCCAGCTGATGCTGTTTGAGAACCAGTGTCTTTCGCCGCTTGAAGTTGGTGTCCGTTCCCCTAGACTGTAAGGGTTGTGAGAGTGGAGTCTCAATTTCTCAACAGTCACTGTAGCCCTGTGCCTGGTACCTGCTCACAGCCGGCGTGTGACGTTGCTGTAGAGATATTTGGGAGGTCAGAGGTCGAGTCTGAACCTGCTTAACAGGGAATGGAGAGAGTTTAGCAACTTGATGGCTGACATGCCTCAAGGCCTTCTATGGACCAATAAGGAAATCGAGGCACGGAGAGGTTTTGAACCTGCCAAAGCAGCAGCTCTAAGACGTCTCCCTACCCTGCCCCACCTCCCTGAACTGATCCTGAAATAAGGAGGTGGCAGCTCTTGTTATCCTCATTTTTGCTCTTTGAAATAATGCGCAGTGTTGACGATTTACTTATTCCTGTCTGAAAAGCCTATTTGGAATCCTCTACTCTTTAAAAGATTAATTAATTAATTAGAAAAGCAGAGTGACGGGGAGGGGGGACAGATCTGTCCACTGGTTCCCTCCCCTAAATGCCTGTGTTACAGAAACGGGGTGGGAAAAGCCCCTTGGTTCAAACAGGCACCAGAGACAGTGGAGGCGCCAGAGCAGCTTATTAACGCCAGCAGGCTCAGCTGGACCCATTTCCCGAGAACTGAGCAACAATCCCAAGTTCCTAAACAATATTCGCAGGTTCGTGAGCATCACACCTCCGCTGTTACAGCATTGGTGGGTTTAACTTGCAGCCTGCCTGACTTAGGACCACACTTCCAATGGTCGGTGGGTCCGGTATGCTTGTAAAAGAGATACCAGGGCAGGTTTATGACTGGAGTCTGCAGACGCAGAGCTTAGGACACCTTCCCTCCCTAGACAGGATAACAGTGGGCGCTGCTTCGCTAGTTAACTGTGAGCAGCCACTTTTCAAGGTTTGTGTTGGGGGGGGGGGGGTGTGGCGCGGAGGGTGCTTTTCTTTCTTTGTCTTCATAACCGCGACAGCTGTGGCTGGGCCAGGCTGAAGCCAGGAACCTGGAACTCTGTCCCAAGTACTTGATCCTCCCAGCAGAATTAGCAGGAAGCCGGATCAGGAGCAGGGTGACTGGGACATGCACCAGCACTCCAACATGGGACGTGAGAGTCCCCAGGGGCAGCCCAACTGCCTGTGCCACAGCACCTGCCCCCTGGGGCCTCATTAAGGAATTCACTTCTGAGTCAATTTAGGAGCCATCAGAAAAATCTGTTCTTCCTACAGAAGAGTGGATAAGGGTGTGCTTTCTTTTCTTTTTTAAAAGATTTACTTATTTATTTGAAGGCAGAGTTACAGAGGGGCAGAGAGAGATCTTCCATCCGCTGGTTCACTTCCCAGATGGCTGCAACAGCCAGAGCTGCACTAATCCAAAGCCAGGAGCCAGGAGCTTCCTCTGGGTCTCCCATGCGAGTGCAGGGGCCTCAGGACTTGGGCCATCTTCCACTGCTTTCCCAGACCATAACAGAGAGCTGGATTGGAAGTGGAGCAGCTGGGACTCGAACTGGCGCCCATACTGGGTGGCGGCTTTACTCGCTATGCTACAGCGTTGTACCCAAAATGGTCCTTTCTAGTAGGTTCCCTTATCTTATTCTGTAGGGCCTTACTTGGAGTAACTGCAGGTTGTTTTGAATAATGAAGTCCACCCTCAAAGGAGGAAGACTTGTCACTGCCTATCTTTTCTGGAGATTACCAATAGTGCATTCTTTGGAAAAAACTGGAAATCACTGAAAACAACAGCAGTATTGTTGGAACAGTCCATAGAAACAAATCCAATTTTTCCTTTCTTCTTTTTTTAATGATGGTACTTAGTATTTTCTTCTCTCTTGCGCGCGTGCGCGCTCTCTCTCTCTTTTAAGATCTGTTTATTTGATAGGCAGAGTGATAGAGAGATCAAGTTCTTTCATTCCATAAGTCATTTCCCAAATGACTGCAATGGCCTGGGCTGGGCCATGTAGAAGCTAGGGACCTGGAATTCCATTGTGGTCTCCCATGGGGGTGACAGGCCCGGTCGCTTGGGTCAGTTTCTGCTGCTTTCCCAGGTGCATTAGCAGGAAGCTGGATCCGAAGCAGAGCAGCCGGAATTTGAACTGTTGCTCACGTGAGATGCCAGCCTTACAGGCAGCAGCATAACCCACTGTGCCACAACGCTGGCACCACAAACCACCATTATTAACAAGTCCTGACGTGTGGAGAAAAGAGAATTGTTGATGCCTTCTGGGTGTGTCTTTTGGTTCAGCCACCAACTTGTTCACACTTAACTGTGGGCAGTGTTCTTGAAAATTTAAAAAGGAAGATGTGTTAGTCTAGGGACAAGTTTCCAGCCACAAAATTGAGGTTTTTTTTTCAATGTTTTAGAAAGATTTGTTTATTTGCAAGGTGGAGATATAAAGAGGAAGAGGCAGAGAATGAGAGAGAGGTCTTTCATCTGCTTGGTTCACTCCCCAAATGGCCAGAACGGTCAGAGCTGAGCTGATCTGAAGCCAGGAGCCTGGAGCAAGGGTGCAGGGGCCCAAGGACTTGGGCCATCTTCTCCAGCTTTCCCAGAGAGCTGGATCAGAAGTGGAGCAGCTGGGACTCAAACCAGCACCCACGTGGGATGCCAGCACTGCAGGCAGCCGCTTTACCTACTAAGCCACAGTGTCAGCCCCTAATTTTTTTTTTTTTAATTTTGAAATTCTGAAAATGGCTTAATAAAAGGTAGATGATCTATGACAAGAGGAAACATTGGTAGTGTGTTGATTTTCCTGATATTTCTGATTATAAAAGTTATAGTCAGAGCCGGAAGTCTTCAAGGGCTGTCGTGTGTTGTCTTTGCTTTCTTAGCACACCGATTTTACTAATGTCCTTCATTCCAGAGCAGTTTGCGTCAGGGCCGTGTGTGTGTGTGTGTGTGTGTGATGACAGTGTTATTTGCGTCAGGGGCCATTCCAAGGGAAGTCTCCTGGAACCAGCAGCTCCTGCCAGCCTGACACTTGTCCTGGGCCCAGCCCAGGTCAGGAGGTTCCCTCCCTCCCACTCCAGTGGGGATACCTGACAGGGCAGCCATTCTCAACTTCTAGGAGGATCTGCAGCCCCTGTTTGGGGACCTCAGGTCAATACCCTCCTCACCTTGCTCACTCATGGGCGTGGGTCCTACACTGCATGCTTGAGTCTACAGTGCATCCTTTCTACCCAGAAACCCCTGAGTGAGTGTAGGGAGCTGAGCAGGGGCCTGGCAGTGTGGGGTGTCCAGAGCTCCCTATATGGCCAGCATGGGGCATGGTGGCCATGAGCAAGCTGTTTGTAGCTTTTGACGACAGTAGAGAGAATTGGTGGGGGGACCTCAACTCATAACACAGGCCAGGCCCTGTTCGGTTTCCCCCTTTTTTTTTTTTTTTTAAGATTTATGTATTTATTTGAAAGTCAGAGTTAAATAGAGAGGAGAAGCAGAGAGAGAGAGAGAGAGAGAGAGAGAGAGAGAGAGAGGTCTTCCATCTGCTGGTTCACTCCCCAAATGGCCGCAGTAGCCAGAGCTGTGCCGATCCAAAGCCAGGAGCCAGGAGCTTCCTCTGGGCCTTCCCATGAGGATGTGGGGGCCCAAAGACTTGGGCCATCTTCTACTGCTTTCTGAGGCCACAGCAGAGAGCCGGATCGGAAGTGGAGTGGCCGGGTCTCGAACCAGCCCCCATATGGGATGCTGGCACTGCTCTACCTGCTACGCCACAGTGCCCCGTCCACTGTTATCTGCATATTGAAAGTGACTTCTTTCCTCCCCAGGCAGGGCTCATCTACATGTTGTTCTTCAGACACGGCCAGGCTCTGGCTCTCTCTTGGTCTTAGTCCTCCCTCTGGCTCCATCAGCCAATTCCTGAGCAGCAGGTGACCTCAAAGATGTGAAATGGCGATCTGACCGCCTCTGGGAGCTCACATTCCTAACCCACAGGGCCAGTGGAAAGACCCCCCAAGAGCCCCATCTGTCTACCAGGTCTGAGTCCTGGCTGGTGAGGCTCAAGAGAGCAAACTGCGGTGCACCCTGGCTCACAAGAGCTGTCACCCCTTATTTCGGGGTGGGTTCAGGTAGGGGTTGTGGTGGGGTTGGAGAGACTCCTTTCGCCTGCTCCTTCTACAGGTTCAGGGCCTCCCTGAGCCTTGACTTCCTTATTGGAAGGTTTGAGGCCTCTCAGCCTTCCCTTCTTATCACAAGATGCGTGTTGCTAAACATGGAGGTGTTGCCATGGTGAGCACTTGTCGTCAAGCTGCCTAGACTTGTGCTCCACTGAAAGTCAACAATGAGGTTCACATTGTTGAGGTGGGAGCCAGAGCTTCTGTGTGTCCTGGGCCTCTGCCGCTGTCCTGCTGCTGACTGCTTGCTGGGGCCCTCCAGACCCCCTCCCCCTCCACCTTTGGTCCAGTTCACTTAATGGCCTGGCCTGGAGAAATGGCCCAGCCTGAAAAGGCACTTGCGCTCAGCCAGCAGCTGGGCTGGGGCCAGCTGAGTGGGAGTCATGCGCACTTTTGTATTTATCCATTTTCTTGCTTTCTTGTTGGGCTAAACAAGCTTTACGGGGACATCTAAAGGAAAAAAGTGTTCCCACTGTGTAGTTATAAACACTGGCACTTCTCAGGGCTGAGATTACTTAAGGGTGATTGGCTGCTGTAGGTTGGGGCGGGGCGGAGGGGAGCGTCTTTCGGACTTGGAGCCCAGTGAGCTGCGACACCCCCTATAGCTGCCCCTCTCACCAGCACCCTCAACATGTCTTCAGTAAGGAGGGAACCAGTGCTGCCCTAGCCGATAGCACCCACGGATTCCCGGCACCCTGGCCTGCGGGTTTCCTGTTCTCCCTCCGCCTTCCAGCTCTGCCTCTGCACTCTTCCTGATGCTCCCGTGGCCTTGCAGCTCTTGGTTTCTGAAATCAGCAGCCCCCATTCGCTGCCTCGTGACAGCCTGTCTTGTCCTTCCACAGAGGCTGTGGACATTCATGATGACAAGCAGAGGAGTGCACCTCCTGCTCAGGCTCCTGTTCCTCCTGGCTGTCTTCTACAGTTCAGGTGAGTGGCCCTGACCTGGGGCACATGGGCTGCCTCCTTGTCCTAGGCCTCGGGAACACTGAGCGGCTCCTGTTTCTGCCCCACTCCCTCTTGTGGACCCAGCTCTGGGTCTTTTGCCCTCCAAGGTCATGTGACAACTCCTTCCTGCTTTATGGTCTTGCCCTCCCAAATGATAGCCCATCTAGAGTTCCAGGGCTGCATTTGGCAGGGAGTGGGGGACGGTCAGAGGTCAGGTTTCACCGCTCTCACCAGGAGCTGCTTGGAGGTAGCAGTGGCCGCCATCCTAGGAGTGCTGCCCAGGCCCACCACGCTCAGAGCCTGCTGCGCTCAAGCCTTTCAGCCCCGTGGTGATGATGATAACTACAGTGACAACAGTGGCAGCCGAGGCTTCATGGCACTTGTGCCAGTCACTCCTCTAAGCATTTTATGTGCATTGGCTTGTTTAATCCTCATGTCAACTCAACAGTGTACAAGGTTGAGGTCCAATGAAATTAAATAATTCATCGAGTAATACCCAGAAGTGGGATCCCAAAATATGGACCCAGGCAGTCCGGCACCAGGAGCCCTGCTCTTCACTCCTGGTCCAGGCCAGCCCTCCCTGGGCCATCCTTCCCCTGGCTCTTGGAGGAAGCTGTCCAGAGTCTCAGCCTCTGTAATGAAAATAACTGGCTGCTTGCTTTGCTTCTGAGACTCAAAAGTGGTTTTCCGTCTGTGCTATTTCGGTACAGCAACCTGGTCACTATTTGGGGGGAGGTAGGTCACAGCAGGAAGGAAGTAGCAGTTAAAATGAGCAATAGAAACCAAAGGTATCTGCGGGGTTGGAATATGTTTGTAGCTGCCATGGGTCGACTGCTTATGATGTACCAGGGATTGTGCCAAAGCCGGCCTCAAATCCTCCTTCCAGCCGCCCGGGAGCTACTGGTGCCCATTTTATAGTGGGGGACACTGAAGCCAAGAAGTTGCTTGTCCAAGGACACACCCGAATACTACCCCCTCCCCCAGGAAAGGAAATCATGCATCTGCAGCTTCCCTGCCTCCACTAATCCTAGCCAGGGTGGGTGGGAGAGGGGCTCATCCGGGTCCCAACATGACACTCTGCTCTCAGGTCTACCAGTGTCTTCACGCAATAACCATAGCCCGGTCGCATCTTGCGTTTGATTCTGGAGCAAGCTGAGGTCTGCCACCATCTGTGTCAGGTCTCGGGGTGCATTTAAGCCCCTCCTCAGAGAATGGGGTGTGCAGCACACACACATATACATGAAGGTGAGCAGCTTCCTTTGCTGCTGCCCCAAGATTCTAAAGAAACTTGGGGGGACTCTCTTAGAGCAAGGTCAAATCCCCTCCCTGCCGGTTGAGTGGCCAGAACATCAGACAGTCGTCTGTCGACTCGTTGCTCATCTTTGGCCTCAGTTCCCTGCCAGTCTGTGCAGTTACCTTCTCTTCCTCACCGAGGACAATTAGGAGAACGTCGTGGTTGAACCAAGCTTGGATCTTAGATAGCCTGGGTTTGCGTCTTAGCTCTGTCTCAGACTGCGCTGCTGAGTGACTTTGCAGAAGTCAGTTAACATCCTCATCTTACTTTTCTCCTGCAGCGAGAGGAGGAAGGTGAGTGAGCCTGCCTCTTCGAACTGCTCCCTGTGCAGCAAGTCTGTGTGGCATACGCAGTGCCACAGATACTTGAATGTGGAATGGGCATATTAACTGCGATTATTTCTGCCCCACGAAGATCCGAATGTGGGCTTGAGCCCTCGGTCTGTAGGTTTGTCAAGAAGCCAAATGAGCTCTGGCTCCAAGCAGGAGAAAATTTGCTCCTGTGGAAGACCGTTTAAAATGGGCCGGCTGGTACGGCTCTGTCTCTCTCAGCGTTCTTTCCTCCTTCTATGTGTGTACACAGATCTGGCGCACATGAGGAGGGGGCTGATAGAGAAGTCATCACCATGGCCCCTCTCACACGGCCAGGACAAGCAGGGAGATCTTGGGGGGCCCTGCTCGCAGGCAGGGGTCAGCTCCAGCTCTGCTGCTTTGTAGCTGGGTGTCCTGGTTGAGTCATTTCATTCCACCTTCTCATCTGCAAACTAAGCAGACATGGGAGGAGTGGTGATTTTTACAATTTATGCATTTTCATTTTTATTTGATTTTTTAAAAAATTTTATTTATTTGAAAGAATCACAGAGAGAGAGAGAGAGAGAATCGATCTTCTACCTCTTGGTTTACTTCCCAGATGGCCACAACAGGCAGGGCTAGGCCAGGCTGAAGCCAGGAGCCAGGAACTCCATCCCAGTCTCCCATAAGCACTTGGGCCATCTTCTGCTGCTTTCTCAGGTGCATTAGCAGGGGACTGGATGGGAAGTGGAACAGCTGGGACTCAACCACCACCCTTATGGGATGCCTGTGCTATGGGCAGTGGCTTAACCCCTACACCACAATGCTAGGCCCATCATTTTTATTTGAAAGGCAGAGAGACAAAGACAAAGAGAGATCTTTCACATGCAGTTCACTCCCTAACAGTCAATGCTGGGCCAGACCAAAACCAGGAAGCCTGAACCTCCGTCTGTGTTTCCCTCTATGGGTGACAGGGACCCAAGTACTTTGAACCATCAAGTGCTGCCTTGCAGGGTATGAATTACTAGGAAGCTAGATTAGGAAGGAGCCTGGACTTGAACCAGGCACTCTGATATGGGATGTGGTCCTTCCAAGTAGCGACTTAACCGCCATGCCACATATGCCTGTCTTGGGAGTGTTTTGGACTGATGTTTCAAGGGCTTAGTCTGGAAGCTTATAAAATCTCTGCCGGATGGGATTTCATACCTGTGGAGGCAGGCTTGGCTGTTTAAGATGCTTTAGAGGGGGTGAGTGTTGTGGCCCAGTGGGATAAACTGCTGCTTGGGACGCCCATGTTGGCATTCCTGGTTTGAGTCCCTTCTCCTTTTCTGGTCTTGCTTCCTGGTGATGTGCCTGGGAGGCCACAGGTGATGCCCCAGGGACTTGGGTCCCTGCCACCCACTCAGGAGACTCATGGAGTTCTGGCTCCTGGCCGTGGCCTAGCCGTGGCCTGGCCGAGCCCTGGCCGAGACTGGCTTCTAGGGAGTGAACCAGCAAATGAAAGACACCTCTCTCTGTCTCTCCCCCTTCCTCTCTGTCACTGTCTTTCAAATAAATAAATCAGTCAGTCTTTTCTTCCCCTTATAGAGGTTATGAAGAGCTCGACTCTTACCTGTGCTTAGGAGGTGGGGCTCCGCTTCCTATGGGATTTCTGGAAAGCCCTGGTTGCCAGGTGGTAAGCCTGGGCTTCGGCCTCAGAACAGAAGTCAGCTGTCGAGCTCCCCAACCTGCGCTTGGTTTAACCATGGTGTTCTCGTGTGAGGTTTTATAAGTTTCATCTTTTAAGATGTCTTTTCACACAGGGAGGTTCTGCCAAATACTGACGAGGTGGCGGGAGCCGTGCGGCACCGTCGCAGGAAGGCAAATCCTCACGAATCTGCGAGACTTCCCTCTGACTCTTGCGTCCTCAGCTGTTCCCCATCACAAGTGTTGATTATAGCATCCTTTTCTTGGCACTGTTGGAAGGACAGGCAGTAGCAACACCTGACATTAGCCAGCAAAGATGAGTCCTGAGAACGTGGTGGGGCCCAGTGGCCGTCTTCTGATTAGGGAGCGCCTGCTGTTCATTGCAGGCCTGGTCAGTGTTGCTGATACCGGCTGCTCCATCCTGTGGGTTTAAAGGATTCAGCTGCTGTTTTGCCCTTGACTGTGTGTACTCCTGACTCTGAGTCAGTCCTTTAGCAGGGCACAGTTCAGCAACAATATCCAATCCTAGAGTTCTCAAACTTTTTCTTTTCTTTTTTTTTTCTTTTTTTTTTTTTTTTTTTTTTTTTTGGACAGGCAGAGTGGACAGTGAGAGAGAGAGACAGAGAGAAAGGTCTTCCTTTGCCGTTGGTTCACCCTCCAATGGCCGCCGCGGACAGCACACCACGCTGATCCGATGGCAGGAGCCAGGTGCTTCTCCTGGTCTCCCATGGGGTGCAGGGCCCAAGCACTTGGGCCATCCTCCACTGCACTCCCGGGCCACAGCAGAGGGCTGGCCTGGAAGAGGGGCAACCAGGACAGAATCCAGCGCCCCGACCGGGACTAGAACCTGGTGTGCCGGCGCTGCAAGGCGGAGGATTAGCCTAGTGAGCTGCGGCGCCGGCCTATTTTTTTTTTTTTTAATTATTTTTTATTTATTTGAATGGCAGAGAGACAGATCTTCCATCCACTGCTGCACTCTCCAAATGCCCACAGCAGCTAAGGCTGGGCCAGGCCAAAGTCAGGAGCTCTCTCCGGGTTTCCCATGTGGGTAGCAAGGACCCAAGTACTTGAGCCATCATCTGCTGCCTTCCAGGGTGTGCATTAGCAGGAAGTTGGATTAGAGGTGGAGGCAGAGCTCAAACTCAGGCCTGCGGATAGGACAGCAGTTGTCCCAAGTGGTGGCTTAACCCTCTGTACCACAACACCCACCCCCATAGGACATTTTTCTCTAAAGGGCTAGAGAACAGTTTGGGTCTGGCAGGCCAAGGTACAAAATCAAATTTATTATATAGGCTCTTAAAAATAGCAAGAGAGAAAGCAAATTCCTGTGAGTTTTTAATTGACAAAATTCACAATGTAATAGTTGAGTACAAACATATAACAGACATTCCACTATTCAGAAGAATAGAATTCTTTCTGAGGGGCTAATATTTTTCTTAGTTGGGGTTCAAAATGAGTGCCCCTGCCAAATCAATTACAGATGTTCATCTTTTTTAAGACTGATGCGCCGCCTACTGTGCTAAAGGAGGCAGGTCAGATGTGTATCCTTTAATACAGATCTACAATGAGATTTTCCACATTTCATCACTGAAAATGCCTTTTCACACAAGTAACGACTGCCAGGTACTGATTGTTAATCCGGGAGGAGGTGAATTCATTGAGCGGATTCATTGCTCAGAAGGCCCTTACAGAATTCTGTTAGTTCATACTCTTGATATTTTCCTTTGAATAAATGCATCAACACATGGCAAGTTAATCATTTTCCAGTTGAAGGTGAGGAGGCAGTGTCGATGGATTTTGGAATGGGGATATTCCCTTTGCATCTGTATCATCAGGGTCCAAAAACTGTTGCTAGGGCTGTAGTTGAGGCTGGGAAAGATCTAACCAGCCCCAGCGGGTGTGGGAATGGAAGCACACCGTGAGCTGCTGGCCGTGGCCTCTTAGTGGAGATGGTGGGCTGTGTCCTGCTGCCTGGGGGGCAAGTCAGTGCTGGTTGCACAGGTCCTGACAGCCTTTCTTCTTGATTGTAGATTCCAGTCTGATGTGTTACCACTGTCTCCTCCCAAGTCCCAACTGTTCTACGGTCACCAACTGTACACCTAACCACGATGCATGTCTCACTGCTGTAAGCGGTAAGCATCTCCCCTTCCCTGTGTTCCAAGTGCAAGGGAACGGTGAGAGCTTGGGGGCGAAAACTGTGCCACTCTCATTCTCATTAGACTTGTATTCAGCAAGTAACAGGCTGTAGTTTATTAGTACCCGTTAGGTATTTGGTGAGTAAGCAGTTTTCATGCTTTTTTAACTTAATGCTTCTCAACTACCTGTTATTCCTACTTGATTAATGAGATAACAGCGGCCTAGATTAAGCAATGTGCTAACATCAAATAACCCACCCAGGATCTGAACTGGGAAATCTGATTCCAAAGCTGTGCTTTGTAACAGCGACACTGCTGCCTACTAAACACCTTCTGTGTGCCAGCGCCGGAACTGGGGATTAGGGATGCAAACGTGAAGAAAGGACATGAAAGACACTTATGACAAAGGCCTGTGTGCCAGTCTCAGGTGGATTCTAGCTCTCTCTTGCTCCATGGGGCTGCTTCTAGTGCACCCAGAGTCCTGAGGGGTCTCTAGCTGAGCTCACAGGACAAATAGGACACAGGAGGACTAAGAGGGGCACAGTGTTCCCAGGAGAGACAGCAGCAGGTACCAAGGCTCGGTGGTCTCAGAGCACAGGGTGGGAAGGGGGAGTGCTAATGCACACTGTTTTGTCAAAGCCGCACTTTCCAAATTGGCTGGACTCAGGAATCTTCATCTCCATAAACCTTATTAGAATAGAATTTAGGAACTGGTAGAGGAAAGAAACCAGCGAAGATGTACCCTCTCTTCTGCTGGGTATGGTTCTGGAAGGAATCCATGTGTGTCAGCTGTAAAGGATTGTGATGAGGGTTGGCAATTGCAGGCAAGTTAAGCGTACAAATGAAAGCCCCAGACTTCATGTCTCTCAGGTCAAAACATTCTCCAAGGCCGGCGCCGGGCTCACTAGGCTAATCCTCCGCCTTGCGGCGCCGGCACACCGGGTTCTAGTCCCGGTCGGGGCGCCGGATTCTGTCCCGGTTGCCCCTCTTCCAGGCCAGCTCTCTGCTGTGGCCAGGGAGTGCAGTGGAGGATGGCCCAAGTGCTTGGGCCCTGCACCCCATGGGAGACCAGGAGAAGCACCTGGCTCCTGCCATCGGATCAGCGCCGTGCGCCGGCCGCAGCGCGCCGGCCTCGGCGGCCATTGGAGGGTGAACCAACAGCAAAAGGAAGACCTTTCTCTCTGTCTCTCTCTCTCACTGTCCACTCTGCCTGTCAAAAAAAAAAAAAAAAAAAAAAAAAGAGAGAGAGAAACAGACACAGAGAGAGAAGTCTTCTACCAACTGGTTCACTCCCCAAATGGCTGCAACAGCCGGGGCTGGGCCAGGCTGAAGCCTGTCAAAAAAAAGAAAACACTCTCCAAGGTTATTTCCCCCCTCGCATCATCTACCGCAAACTCTTCCCAGACATCAAGGACTGGGGAGACCCACAAGTTCAGAAAAACCTGCAGGACACAAGGTAGATTTTCCCAGAAAGGGCAAGTTCCTTGGTAAAGGAAGACAAAGTAGAGTTAAGCTGTGTACAAAACAGGAGTATCTGAGAATTTTGATATGAGTTCCTGGGGAGATTTGAAGCCCTGTGTTCAAAGTCCTTGGTGCTGTGGGGACCGTGTTCTTCACGGCTGCCCTGGAAAGCACAGCAGTGCCCTGGGGAGAACAGAGCACTCACTCGGCAGGTGTTTGGCCACAGTCATGCAGCACAGGGGACCTGATTCTTCATCTTGGCCGTCTCTTTCTCCGGGCCCTCTCATGACAGAGAGTACAACTTCCAAATGAGAGAATAAGGGGCTGAGTACTAGAGTAGCGTTTATGAGCTCTGACCTCTGTCCTGCCACTGGCTAGTTCTGGCCATCTAGTGTTTTTTGTTTTTTTAATCTATAAAATATGTATGTTGGATAGTGAAGCTGGGAGAAAAAGGAAGTCGATCCGAGCCGAGATCTTTTATTTCCAGTTCTGGAATCTCGTAGTTTCGTATCTGAATTGTTAACTTCTGAAAGTAGTAAAACTACCATGAGACACACCTACTAAAATGGCCAAAATCCAAACACATTGACAGCACCTGCGGCTGGAGAGAACGTGGCGCAGCAGGAACTCTCGCTCGTTAGTGGTGGGGATGCAGAATGGTTCAGCTACTCTGCATGGCAGTCTGCTGTAGAGCATAGAATTAAAAGAAAAAAAAGGTTATGTGGGTCTTGAGCGTTTCTCCTCTTCTCACTGACCTAAGTCCCAGGGCTTCAGCCACACGTGTTGTACCAACGGTTCTTGAAATACACTTGGCCGCCTGTATCTGTAGATTTGCATCTGCTATTCCACCAGCTACAGCTACAGCTAGAAAACATTTTTCAAAACATCGCATCTGTACTGAAGGTGTACAAAATTTTCCCTTGTTGTTATTTCCTAAACAATGCAGTCTGGCAATTATTTATGTAGAATTTGCATTTTAGTAGATATAGTAAGTAATCTAGAGATGATTTAAGGTATGTGGGAGATGGTCGGCGCCATGGCTCACTAGGCTAATCCTCCGCCTTGCGGCGCCGGCACACCGGGTTCTAGTCCTGGTCGGGGCGCCGGATTCTGTCCCGGTTGCCCCTCTTCCAGGCCAGCTCTCTGCTGTGGCCAGGGAGTGCAGTGGAGGATGACCCAAGTCCTTGGGCCCTGCACCCCATGGGAGACCAGGAGAAGCACCTGGCTCCTGGCTTCGGATCGGTGCCGCAGCGGCCATTGGAGGGTGAACCAACAGCAAAAAGGAAGACCTTTCTCTCTGTCTCTCTCTCTCTCTCACTGTCCACTCTGCCTGTCAAAAAAAAAAAAAAAAAAAAAGGTATGTGGGAGAATGTGTGCAGATACTATGCAAATACTGGGCTTTTTTTAAGATTTTTTTTTTTTTTTTAGCAGAGTGATAAGGCTTTGTTGAGGATAGGGCATCCATCAAAATGGAAGGGACAGAGAGGGTGCCCATAGAAAGTGCCCAGTCGTTCCGACTAGGGGAGAGTGAGGTTGAGTGGAGAAAATACCCCTGGGCAGGCCGGGCGGGTGGCTCAGCAGAGAGGCAGAGTGCTGAGCACACAGTCTGTTTGGACTCCCTAGGTTTTTTTTTTTTTATTTGACAGGCAGAATTGGACAGTGAGAGAGACAGAGAGGTCTTCCTTCCGTTGGTTCACCCCCCAAATGGCCGCTATGGCCAGTGCACTGTGCTAATCCGAAGCCAGGAGCCAGGTGCTTCCTGCTGATCTCCCATGCAGGTACAGGGGCCCAAGCACCAGAGCCATCCTCCACTGCCTTCCAGGGCCACAACAGAGTGAGCAATGGTGCTGGCCCCCTTCCTAGGTTTTTAAGGGAGTCGGTTTATCCACCTTCCCCTCTCCTCTAGGACAGAAGAAGGAGAGTCCTGGAGGAAGGGTTTGTTGGGTGAAAATTAGCAAATTCCTCTCCAGATTTGCTGGCCCTGGGCCCAGTAGAGGGTCTTCCCTTAAGGCGTCTGTGAGGGTTTTATTGCCCCATGTTATCAGGTAACCCATTTGGTCCTGAGGAGAGAGGATTCTCCTGGGAGCTTTCCTTGGGGGAAGGGCTGGGACCACCTGGGAGGTTATCAGGTCTGAGCAGGAATTTGGAGTGCAACATGCTGGGCTTTCAGGCCTGTCTCACAAACACACAGGCTAAATTTCTCACTTCCTAACGTTTCTCCCCTCAAGAGAGAAGTACCCAGAATCTTATGGTGATAAATGGCCAGAGGTCTGTCTTTTGTAGCTACTTCAGAAGCTGACAAATGGGCATAGAGATGGATATGGGTATTTTTCTCTTGCTATTTGTCCTATGGTGTTTGAGAGTGGGCTCAGGAAGCGTTGTCCTGTTTGGTCCAAAGGGTGGGTCACTGTGTCTGATGAGGTGGGCTGGAAGCCGTGTCCTAGAAGCACCTGGAGCCAGATGGCTTGTCTTCTGTTAGAGACAGAACAAACAAGGATGTTAAGGCACAGTAGTCTGCAGAGAAGCAGAGAGAATGTGGACGTTATGTCACCAAGGAGAAGTGTGATGTTAGGCCAGATATTTTAGCCTTGTCTGACCAGGCCCTGGAGTTGTCTGGTCTTGCCCAGGAAACCATGAACATGATTTTGTACCCATTTAGTTTGACCCTAGTTTGGGGCACTTTCTTGGGCAGCAGGAAGCAGGTCTAGGGCCTGCCTGTTGGAAGGACTATTAGCAACCCGTTTGTGAGAGCCCTAGTCCTGGCAGCTTTTCAGTGGATCAAAGCTGTGCTTTGTTTTTCTCAAAGGAAGGGGCTCTGCTTTGGCTCTCTGTTGAGCCTGGTTTAGAAACTGTGCTATTTCTCTGTATCTAGGCATCCTTAGCCTGTTAAGGAAATGCTGGGACTGCCTGAAGTTTGCAGAAGTAGGAATTTGCTCCATGGCCCATATCCTCTCTGGGGCTGGTTTTCTCTCCCCAGGGGTGAGGATTAGGGCTAAATAATTAACTCTCTAGTGGGCTGGCTATGCTTTTTTTTTTCCCCCTCTGGATACCTAGTAGCTAGTTTTTCTGGGAAGTTAAGCTAATATACAAGACCAAAGTCTCAATTTGGGAAAGGAAACAGACTAATAAATCATTTACATTTAACCATCTACATTTTGGATTATTTTGCACCCCCTTCAAGAGATAGGCCCTTTAAGTCCTTGGTGAGGACCCGTCTAAATAGGTGTAGGATTGTCTAAGTTAGCTGTTACTCAGAGCCCTGTTTTTTAGGAACTGGCAGGAAGGGCTTTTTAAGCTTAATAACATTTGGATAGGCTTTAAGGCCTGGCTGGGTGTGTGTGGCCCAGACCTATCCATGGGTGCTGGAAGAGAATTGCAGAAGAGATGTGCACCTCCTTAAGGAGGGCACCCTGTTGACTCGCATTACATGGCTGGACTAGGAGGAGAGCTGAATAGGGGGCTGATAGAAATAGGCAACTTACGTTTCACTGACCCTAGGCCATCCCCTCAATAGCAGTGGCTAGAGCTGGAAGCTGGGCAGAGGTTGGGCAGAGCCAAAGGCTTTTTAGCCCCAGGGCCACAGGGTCTGCGGTTCTGAACCAGGAGTCCTTCGACACCCAGGGCAGTTCCGTGTCCAGTGGCCTTGCTCTTGGCAGAGCTGACAGAAGCCGGTTTTTGTCACGACAGCTGCATGCCCAATGCCTTGGCTCCTCATATTGGAAACAGGTGCCATTTGGGGTAGACTGGCCTTGTTGGGTCTCCTTGAGGGTAGATCACTGTGTAAAGCAGCCATTGATTGGCCTGGTGCCTAACCTTACATTGCTCCTGCCACTAGCTTGCTCCTCGTTTTCCTGGTCTCTAATAAAGTAGACCAGGGAGGCAGCCTCTATGATGTCAGTCAAGGGGGTGCTCAACCCAACCCTGATTTTTGAAGATTTCCTTAATCTTCTCAGGGTGAGTTAGAAAATTATAGTCATGGACAAATTCTGACACTTAGTATTTCCCTGTATATAAAAGTCGTGCCCATGAAGAGAACTATGACCTTTTAGGTAAGATCAACTGTGGTGACCTGTTTATATATGTTGAGGTCATCAGTACAACTTCCTATCTCCCCTTAAGTTCGATTTAAAAGGGGAGTTCTGTCCATTTACTGTGTACACAGAAAAATCAGTCTAGCTGCAAAATCATTTCATAGTTTAATCTCTCATTTTCTGGCTATGCTACCTGGTCCTCTATACTGTGGCCAGGCATTATTACATAAAAGTTCAGTCATCCCTTTTATAAGGTCTGGGGGTCAAACCGTACATCACAGTGGAGAGTCCTGCAGAACAGCAGTAACTTCCCTTCTGCATGGAGTTTTCTTTCAATCCCTTCCTGACCCCTCATGAATTCTCTCGTGGGTTTCTCTGTGGATCCTTCCTGTGTGGGTCCCTTCATGGTCACCAGAAACGTCACTGAAGGAAAGGCCGTGGAAGCCGTGGGGTTCTTGTCTTTATGCAAGAAAGAATTCAAGTGTGAGACAGAGGAGTGATAAGGCTTTATTGGGGATAGGGCATTCATCAGAACGGAAGGAACAGAGTCACTCGGACTGGGGGAGAGCGAGGTTACACGGTTGAATGGAGAGAATACACCTGGGTAGGTCAGGTGGGCAGCTCAGCAGAGAGACAGAGGACTGAGCACCAAAGATTTTATTTTTATTTGAGAGGTACAATTACAGAGAGAGAAAGAGATCTTCCATCCACTGGTTACTTCCCAAATGGCCACAATGGCCAGAGCTGGGCTGACCCGAAACCAGGAGCCAGGAGTTTCTTCCAGATCTCCTACACGGGTGCAGGGGCCCAGGCACTTGGGCCATCTTCCACTGCTTTCCCAAGCTATAAGCAGAGAGCTGGATCGGAAGAGGAGCAGCCAAGACACAAACTGGCACCCATATGGGATGCCGGCACTGGAGGCAGAGGCTTAGCCCACTATGCCACAACACCAGCCTGAATACTGTGCCATTTTGTATAAGCAACTTGAACATCCTTGGACTTCAGTATCCCTATGGGTCCTACACCCAATACCCTGTGGATACTGAGGGATAACTCTGTAAGTGTTCTGTGTTCTGGTCCTACTATAAGGTGCTTAGCAGAGCATCCATAGCACCACTGGCCCTGGCTGACGTGAGGTCGGGGGAGGCAGAGCGCACTGAGTCAAAGGTGGGGCCCTACAAGAGGGAATCATGGCCCTTCTCTGGCCCCAGTTTTCCTCCCAGCTGCAGATTGGGAACATGTTTCTCTAGGGTCATTGGAGCAGTTAGGAAGGAGAATGGATATGAGAGCGCTGTGCAGAGTCGAGAAGAGAAGCAGGTGCGATCATCACTTCCTGTGCCCTGGCTGTGTGAACCATGGCGTCTTGGACAAGCCTCCGATGTCAGTGCTGAGTGGCCCTTGCTGCAGTAACAATGAGGGCCACCCTTCAGGGTGCTCAGCACAGTTGGAGACTGCTGCTTTCAGTGGACTGAAGCCAAGGCTAGGAGTGGGAGGACGGGCCAGAGAGCCTCTAAGAATGAACTTCTGTGTGGGTGATCCTGATGCTGGCTTTGGTGAGAAGACTATCCTCCTAAGGTTATTATTCAAGCATGATAATTCAAGTACAGTGCTAGGCGCGCTGTGGGGACACACAGAAAATGACAATATTAATAACCTGTAATCTCTTCTCCCCAAGATATTAGGCTCCCCTAATTAAAATTCTGAGAGATTTAAAGGTTTTTGGGTTCCAGTACTTTTTCATAATAGCAGCTTCTAGTTCAACATCAGGAACATCTGCTTAAAGAATTCTGACTTGAGCAAGTAGACTCTGGGACAGGAGAGGACAGTTATACCTGGAGTAATAAACCGAGGCACATTTTGTTCCAAGCCATGAATAGAATGAGATAAATTAAACAGAGAATAGGCATCCCTGCTGTTTTTCTTTTCTTTTTTTTTTTTTTTTTTTTTTTGACAGGCAGAGTGGACAGTGAGAGAGAGAGAGACAGAGAGACAGGTCTTCCTTTGCCCTTGGTTCACCCTCCAATGGCCGCTGCGGCTGGCGCACCGCGCTGATCTGATGGCAGGAGCCAGGTACTTATCCTGGTCTCCCATGGAGTGCAGGGCCCAAGGACTTGGGCCATCCTCCACTGCACTCCCTGGCCACAGCAGAGAGCTGGCCTGGAAGAGGGGCAACCGGGACAGAATCCGGTGCCCCGACCGGGACTAGAACCTGGTGTGCCGGCGCCGCAAGGCGGAGGATTAGCCTAGTGAGCTGCGGCGCCGGCCCTCCCTGCTGTTTTTCTTTGTAGTCTGTAAGATAGGAAAATCTTCCAGGGTGAGGAGCATGCCTTCTGTACCTGTGTATCCCCAGTATTGAGCACACAGTCTGCTACATAGACACTTAGTTTTGGAGAAGGAAATCTACCATAACACCTCTCACTCAACTAATGTTTTAACATGCTCTTTTTTTAAAAAAAAAAAAATTATTGTTTTATGTGAAAGGCAGAGTTACAAAGAGAGAGGAAAAGACAACAAGAGAGAAAGAGATCTTCCATCTACTGGCTCACTCCCCAAATGGCCAAAATGGCCAGGGCTGGGCCAGGCCAAAGCTAGGAGCCAGGAGCTTCTGCCAGACCTCCGACAAAGGTGCAGGGGCCCAAGCACTTAGACCATCTTTCTTGGTTTTCCCAGACAGATTAGCAGGGAGCTGGATTAGGAGTGGAGAAGTCAGGACACAAACCGGTACCCATATGGGATGCCAGTGTTACAAGTGATGTCTCAATCCACTATACTATAACACTGGCCCCAAAATGCTCTTTTTGAATACTAAAAACCACTATAAATACTTCGCATATAAACTTCTGGTTATTATTTTCCTGTGTCCTCAATTATATTTTTTCAAAAGATCAAACCATATTGGCATGTCTTGTGGAAACTTTTTCTATATACTGAATAATGATTTTCAAATGAAGTTTAAAATAAAAGTCATCCATATGACAATTAAAAAGCAAACTTAATCCATATGGAGACAAACACATGAAGAGCATTCTTCCCTGAGGGTAACACTGTTAAATTGCTTAGGACTCGTGCGAGAGAAGAGCTGATGCATCCTCCCCCGCCCCCATGCGTGGACGTGGACGTGGACGTGGACGCTTCATTTACACAGCTGAATCACATTCTACACGCTCTTCTGCAGTTAGCAGTTTTTCTTTTTTCTTTTTTTTTTTTTTTTTGAGGTACAGTTCACATAGCAGAAATTGACATTGTAACATGTACAATTCGGTGGCTCTTAGTGTATCACAAGCTTGTGCAAGTGTCACCACTGTCTAACTCCGGGACCCTTACCTGTTAGCAGTGCTGCACTCCCGGCAGCCCCTGGTCTGCTTTGCATCTGCACAGCTGGGCCTGTTCTGGATGCTTCATGGCAGTGGACTCAGACCATGATGTCCTTGGGGACGCTGCTTTCACTGAGCGAAGTGCTTGCAATGCCCACGCATGTTGTAGCATGTCTCAGTCCCTCATTCCTTGTTATGGCCAATCAACGTCCCACAGAACACCACGTGTGGCCTATCCTTTACCGGCTAGTAGACATTTATACTGCTGCCACTCATTAGCTATTTTGGATGCTGCTGCTGTGAACATTGGTGCACAAGCTTCTGTGTGAACGTTGTTTCCAACTCTCGGGTGTATGTACCTAGGAGCAGAATTGCTCAGTCCTATGGCGGCCCTGTTTTAACTTTTGGAGGAGCTGCCAAACATGATCTGCAGTGATCTGCAATCATTCTCTGTTCCTGCCAGCAGTGTTTGGAGGTTCCAGTTTCTCTTTCTTGCCAGCACTTATTATTTTCCATTTTCTCGACCTCAGCCATCCTGGTGGTGTGAAGTGATGTCCCATTGCAATTTTGATTTGCATTTTCCTAATGAGTGGTGGCACCGAGTGTCTTCTTGTGCTTGTGGGCCATTTGCAAATCTTGGGAAAGTATCTGTTCAGGCCCTTTGACTATTTTTAAATAAGGATTATTTTCTTTCTGTTGTGGAGTTGTAAGAATGTTTTAGATACTAAATTTTTATCATATGACTTGCAGAAAAAAAGCTTATCTATTGTTTATCTTTTTACTTTTCCCATTAATGTCCTTTGAAATACAAAAGTTTAAATTTTGATAAAGTCCAACTCATCTGTGCGTTTTGCATTTTTTCTTTAAACTCAAGGTTGTTCTGTGCCCATACTCACAGGCCTCTGTCATTCCTTATTTACATGGAATTCCAGTGTATGGAATTCTATCCTACTTCCTTCAAACACTTTAATCAACAGATGGTTTTTCAGTTTCTTGCTGTACACATGGTACTACAGTGACCATTTTTGCGTATATATCTTAATTTCTTCTACAAGTACTGTCACAGGGTAAATTCTAAAGGTGGAATTGTGGGAACAGAGGGAGTGTATGTTTAAATTTTGGTAGCTATTACCAGATTTCCCTCTTTAACGACAGTATAGATGTCTGTTGCTGTCCCCTTACACACACACACACAGGACTGGCTCTGCTGAGACTGAGGCTTTAGGGAAAAGTTCCATTTAGTGGTGTGTCAGCACTTACTTATGTTCCTCTTTACAACGCAGCTGGGATGAATAGCATGCCTGCATGTCCCTGCTTCCCTCTGCTGGGTTCTGAGCGGTAGCACCGGGCGGCCAGAGGCGGGTTCGGAACTTTACCCACCTTCGTTCTCACCGTGTGTGTGTGTGTGTGTGTGTGTGTGTGTGTGTGTGTGTCTGTCTCCTCCAGGGCCGCGAGTGTACCGTCAGTGTTGGCGGTATGAAGATTGCAATTTTGAGTTCATTTCCAACAGATTAGAAGAGAACTCGTTAAAGTACAACTGCTGCCGCAAGGACCTGTGTAATGGCCCGGAGGACGACGGGACGGCCTTAACCGGGAGGACGGTGCTGCTGGTGGCCCCGCTTCTGGCAGCCGCCAGGAACCTCTGTCTCTGACCTGACACCAGGAGGGCCTCCTCTGAATGCCCCCGCTCTAGAGCCCCCTGTCCTTGCTGCTGTATTCCAGAAGCTTTCACTTCCCTGCCTGGTTCCCGCTGGGAAAGAATAAAATGAACTCCAGCACTTTAGAGAAAAGAGAGGGAGCCCGAGAGGGCCGGGGAGCGTTCCTGGTGCAGGCCCGCGTGGGGGAGGCAGCGGAAGAGTGAAGCGGGTGCTGCCTGGGCTGGGTTGCGTGCTTCTGCTTCGCGCTGTGGGAGCCTGGCCTGTGGCAACAGCTTGAGCAGGATCTCTGCAACCCTCGGGCGCTTCCCTCTGGTGTCCTGGATGAGGTTAGGTGCATGACCAGGGCTTTTCATGGGGCAGGCCAGGAGGATTCTTTTCTGTTTCTTTTCATTATTTTTTTAAAAATAAAGATTGTGTTATTTATTTGAGAGGCAGAGTTACAGAGAGAGAGGGGAGGGAGAGAGGGAGAGAGGCCCTCCATCTGCTGGTTCATTTCCAAAATGGCCACAATGGCTGGAGCTGAGCCGATCTGAAGCCAGGAGCTAGGAACTTCTTCCAGGTTTTCCATGTGGGTGCCACCTTCTAGTGCTTTCCCAGGCCATAGCAGAGAGCTGTATCAGAGGAGGAGGAGCTGGGACACAAACCGGGCCCATTTGGATGCCAGTGCTGGAGGCAGAGGCTTAACCCACTACGCCACAGCGCCAGCCCCTGCAATGAGGCTCTTAATGCAGGCTGATTGGAATGACCGTTCTCAACCAGGGGACATCTGGCGGGGGGGGGGGGGGTAGGCTGTCCAGATGGCAGGGTGTGGAAACCCAAGGTTGGCTTTAGAGACGTGCCAGTGACTGAAATTTGAGTTTTCCTTTGTCTCTAAATTTTGAATGGACTTCGCTGTCTTTCACTAGAAAAACATAGAGCATGTAATGAATGGTGTGTGGAATCTGTCCTCCCCCGCCCCCTTTTTAAATTGGAACAGTGGGATATCTTGGCTTTGCATGCACACTGTTAAGGAGTGAGCGGTCTACTGTGTGCATACTTGTGTTTTAAATGTCCCTGGTAGGAGGACCTTTCCATGTGTGTGTGTTGGGGGTGGGGGGAGTGCAGTGGGACAGCCTTTGGGGCTGCAATTTGAGACTTCCTATTAATAGCAACAAATCCGCGGGCACGTGTTTTGCCGGCCTCCCTTCAGCCCGGTGACTGCTGGCTGACTCAGCACGGACTGTCAGCACGCTTTAGCGTACGCTGAAGCTGTCAGGAAGGTGTAGGTGCCTGCCTCTGGGTGCTGTAAATCAAAGTCATTAACCGGCTCCAGGAAATCGGAATGGTCTTTGTACTCCTAGGACCTTGGCTGCATCTAACAACACAGCTTCATCTTTGCAGATAAAAGAAGAATTTCTTGATTAGCTTTTTAAAATGTATTCTTTGAAGACGCCTGAATGCAAATAAATGACACCTTTCTGAAAATAAAGTGAATCAAATGGCTGTGTGTGGTTATTGACTGCGAAGGATAAGGGCATCTCCAGCGCGCTGCACATAGTGGCTGCAAGGGGGTCTTGGGCGGGTCTGTTTCCATGTACTGATGTCATGAACCAAACATGGACGAACAGAGTCCCCATCGCAGCCTGCATCGCCCTGGTGCTGTGTGCTCTTTTTCCTTACATTCTCCGTAATTCTCTGTTCCAACAGAAGATACTAGGTGTGACTCCTTCCTCTCCCTGTGGAAGTATTCCCATGCCCACAGCCACTGGCTGAGCAAAGCAGCTCATTCCATGTGAGTTTAAGGAACTAGAAGGGATTTTGACTCCCTGCAGCATAAAATGAATTTTTTGGATTGCGGGGGGGGGGGGGGGGGGGCACAAAACTAGACTCCAAAAAGCCAAGAATTGGGAATGAGTCTGTCTGCTGTCTTGGGTCATGTGGCTACTTGGCCAGAGCGCTTTAGGGAAAGGGTCGTTCTCTGAAGCAGACTGTGGGTGCTGCTAAGTGGGGAAACGGGGAGAAGGCTGATGAGCAGTCAGAATCAGCAAAGGTCCCATGAGTGGCCTAAAGTTAGGAGGTCTCTGCAGAAATGTCACTCAGTGACAGAGTGACAACCAATCAGAGTTGAGTGCCTGGACCCACAGGCCAGAGGAGTGGAGAGCCAGTAGGGTTTACCTGGCTTTCCAGGAGCCACCGGGTGCTCAGTCCTGCATGGTGGTAGCTCCAGCAGATCTGCTTTGGGGGGAGAGCTCTGAAGGCATGCCCAGTGGGGAGGTAAGTGGAACTCAGCCTATGCCCTGAAAGATGCTGATTCATTGTGCAGGTTATTCTTGGAAGTACTGGACTTGAAGGTATGGGTATATTCTTCTCATGATCTTGTAGTCAGCCTCATGGACTTGAACCCACCTCAAAAATTGTTAGATTTGAGGTCATGCATTTATAAAGGATGTGGCAGGTAAAATGTGGGGTGTGATAAGAGATGCCAACTCTGGAGCATAACACAGACACAACTTGAGAGCTGACTGCTTTTCTAAGTACTCTACAGTTGTTAAGGGATCCGAGACCTACAATGAACCACACTGCCTAAGTCAACCAACCAGGGATCTGCTTTTCAAATTGCCATATTATATGATTATTCAGCTTAAAATTCTACAGTGGATAATCACATTCAAATTAAAGCTTCTGGCCAGCGCCGCGGCTCACTAGGCTAATCCTCCGCCTTGCGGTGCCGGCACACCGGGTTCTAGTCCCGGTCGGGGCGCCGGATTCTGTCCCAGTTGCCCCTCTTCCAGGCCAGCTCTCTGCTGTGGCCAGGGAGTGCAGTGGAGGATGGCCCAGGTGCTTGGGCCCTGCACCCCATGGGAGACCAGGAAAAGCACCTGGCTCCTGGCTCCTGGCTCCTGCCATCGGATCAGCGCGGTGCGCCAGCCGCAGCGCGCTGGCGCGGCGGCCATTGGAGGGTGAACCAATGGCAAAGGAAGACCTTTCTCTCTGTCTCTCTCTCTCACTGTCCACTCTGCCTGTCAAAAAAATAATAAAAAAAAATTAAAGCTTCTACTCATATTATCTGGAGGTGAAATGCGTGACCACAATGCCTTCATTTCTGGGTGGGTGCCTCTGGTGGTCTGTTGTAGGTAAGGAGGGTCTCTCTCCCCAGTAGCTGTGCAGGTCCAGAACCTCTCAGAGAGAGGAGGGCCTGCATCTAGAGAACAAATATGCCAAGCTGGGAAACTCAGTGTTCTTTACTGTGGAGTGGAGAGCTTCCTTCCTGCTGTCAGCTTTTCCATCCTTGCTATTCTTGGCTACATACAAAGGAGCAACCCCAGTGTGTGGACCCTATACACTCATTACACTCATGCTGGCTGCACTACCTCCGTCCAGTCTAATTGTAGGTTTACCAGGAGGTAAGGAAGCAACCGAAAATGTCCATGCTGGTAAGATGGTGGTGCTATTACTAGAGTGGAATTGGCTTTCATATGTTGTGTGATACAATGCTTTGGCCAGAACTGAAATTTTGAGTTATAACTCATAAAGTCTTCTTAGTATAGACTTGATGGGACCTGGTTACAACCTGAGAGTTTACTGTGTGCTTTGTAAGCACTATCTGTGTACAATTCACTTAATTCTCTCAATTTTAAATATGAATGGTCGGGGCCAGCATGATGGTGTAGTGGGTTAAGCTGCCTCCTGCTATGCTGACATCCCATATGAGTGCCAGTTTGAGTCTCAGCTCCTTGGCTCTCAATCCAGCCCCCTGCTAACGTGTGTGGTAAAAGAGCAGATGGCTTAAGTACCTGAGCCCCTGCCACCCACAGGAGACCCAGATGGAGTTCCAGGCTCCCGGCTTTGTCCTGGCCCAGCCCCAACCATTGCAGCCATTTGGGGAGTGAACCAGCAGATGGAAGACCTCTTTCTCTCTGTTTCTCCCTTTCTCTCTCCCATCACTATGCCTTTCAAATATAATAAATCTTTAAAAATTAGGCACCCATTTCACTGACTGGGGCGGTAGGGCCCAGGTGCTCTGCTCTTGGATTCATTGAGGTCTGTCCATGTTGTAGTTTCCTCTGTACTTGTTTGTTGCTTAAACTAGCTTGAGAAAGTTTCTGTTTCTTGTAGCCCAAAGCCCCTGACCAAGACAGCTCCAGGTAAGAAGTTCACTGATGAGTGCTAACTGAACGCCTCCCCTCCCTGTTAGGTAAGAGAAGACAGTACTGCAGAGCCCGTGTCACCGTCGGTTTTACAGACGGCACCGACTGTAACAGGTGTCTAATTTTTAGCCACTTGGCATCTGTTCCTCTTCCTTTCTGGTGACAACCAGAACAACCCTTTAAATTTCACCTTGGAGGAGACTTTTTAAGATGTATTTATTTGAAAGGCAGATTTACAAAGGGAAAAGGAGAGGCAGAAAGAGAGACAGACCTTGCATCCACAGGTTCACTCCCCCAGTAGCTGCAAGGATGAGGGGTGGGCTACACTGAAGCCAGGAGCTTCATCCGGGTCTCCCACATGGGAGGAGAGGCCTAAGTACTTGGGCCATCTCTCACTGCTTCCCAGGGCGCATTAGCAGAGAGCTGGATCAGAAGTGGAACAGCAGGGACTTGAACTGATACCTGTGTGGGATGGTAGCATCACAGGTGGTGGCTTAATCCTCTGTGTCACAATGCTGGCCCCTTGGAGGAGACTGTTAATCAAGGTTGCCTGTCCTTATCTGGAGAACTGATGGGCATGTTCTGTCCTGGAATTTGTCTTGTCGAGTTACTCAAGGACTCTAATAAAAAAACTGGTTGGGGCTATGAGTCTGTCAAGAAGGCACTCAGCTGCAAGTAACAGACAACCCAAATCAGTGTAGCAAATCTCTTAGCACAAGCAATCTGGAAACAGGCAGCTTGGGCAGTGGTTCAGCTACTTAACAGCGTCCGGACTGGAATGTTTGTGTTGTGTGTGATCCTTCCCTCGTGATCATGTGACTGCAGAAGTTCCAACGCGGCGTTCAGTGCAGGGCTGGAAGGGAAAATGAAGGAAAAGCTTCCATTGTGTCTGTCCCCCTCACCAGAAAAGTACGATCTTTCCCAGAAGACTCCCCGCTATCTTCTCCGTCCTATTCTCTGGCTGGAAGAGTCTGTTGGCCACCCACCCCTAGGTGACAGGAGGATGGGCAAAGCTGGCACTGACTTCTTTTAGCCTTGTGGGTGAGGCAGCTATAGGTAGAAGAGTTGCAAATAGGCTTTGACGAGGGCCAGCAAGTAACATCTCCCACCCCAGGCTGCGCAGGAGAGTGTGTGGATTCCGGCCTCTCCCTGGCTCTCGGAAGTCAGCCTGGTCTCTGCGCCTTCTCAACCTCGTTCCTGAGCCAGCTCCTAGTCCTCTGATAAATTGTGTCAACTTCTTTTGCTGGTGGACAGAAAATTCCCACAAACCTGTCAAGTGGCACCGTTAGGGTAACAGGAGATTGCGTAATAGTGAGAGGTCAGCAGTACCAGCTATGATGATTTCGTCCAAGGTAGCCCAGCCAGCTGACACGACTGGTGCGGTTTAAAGCCAGCTCTCTGGTCTTCCAGGCCTCCTCATCCCACTCAAGTCCTTCTCAGTCTTCATTTCATTAAAAGAAAAAAATTGCTTTTTTGCTTACTCTGCAAAAAACCCCACCTCCACCCCCCAATTAAAAAACCCAGCAAGAATCAGGGCACTTTCTTGAAGTATGGGCATTGTGAAGGGAGGCAGGAATGCCTGGGCTCCAAATCCAGGCCAACACAATGGTGAATTCAGGGAGTGATGAAGGACACACTGTTCTGGGTCTCCTAGACTAGCCTGGCCTTACATTGTGGCACAGACAACTTCTCGTGAGAGCCAGGCCTCTGCCGGGAAGTCTACAAAGAAGGACTCGTGTGTCTCTCAGTTGGATCCAAACGAGAGCAGGGCGCAGGGACAGGGGCAGGGGGCTGAAGCCAGCAGCACAGTGCTTTACGGGAAATAGGAGTGGGAGGAGTGTGACATTGCCCTGCGGAGCCCGAGGCGGGAAGAGTTTCTGTTGCAGCTGGTTCAAGCCTGCCCAGTCTCTCTGTCAGCAAACTGAGCTTCCGGGACATCTGTCTGCAGAAACAATCCGGATGGTTGTCCTTAACTACCACGTTGGTTATTAGCCCACGTCGGCTTCGCCTCCAGACAGGCTAGCTCAGTGTTGATTTACTGAGGCACTTGGGTTTTCTTGTGTAGTTATTAGAAAGAACGATTTTGTTATCAACCTATTTAATTCACCAACTGTAACTGCATTTACCATTAAGCTCACAAGTATAAAATCTGTTCAGATTATCTTGTTATAAGGGAAAAATCTATAAGTCTTTCCTTCTTAGATATACACAAGTAGAGACGTGATCCTATTGCACACTTAAAAAACACAATGCAAAATCTCTTTACCTTCTAAGGATCTGCAACTTGTAACAGCAACAGCTAACACAGAGCACATAGCGTGACCTAGTGTTTAGACAGGCTCACTTAGCTTTGCCAATCCAAGTGATCTGGTGCCATTGCCATTCTCATTCAATAGATGAACGATTCAACTACACAATCCAGTACGTAGTGGAGCCAGGGCTTGGACCCACATCTGAGCCCAGAATCATCATTCTCATCACTCTCATGGTTCTGGAGGGGTGGAAAGAACATTTGTCCTCAATCTTCTTAGACTCAGTGGCTGTGAATTAAACTGATAAGGACAAAGAAACAGGACAAAAGGTTTGTTGCACATGCACACAGGAACCTCACTGCAAAGGAGTCAAAACTCAAGAGGTTAGGCCTGGGCGCTTATACTACCATTTTAGCAAAGGGTGAAAACTGTGGGCAAGTGAGGAGTCAACAAAAGGGGGTTGGCCTCCTAAAGGCAGTAAAGTGTAGGAAGGAAATGCAGGGGGAAATGAATGGAAGTTAGGGTTGTTTAATGACATTTGTCATGCAGGCTCAAGTTATTACCGTCTTCAGGGGTAAGGGTCATCTCCTTTCCCTTGCGTGAGACCGGGGAGACAGGACACTTTCACAAAAGGAAATCTCTGCTCTGCCTTTAGGGGGAGAGGGGGAGGACAGAGCATCACTCCTGCATCTGCTGTTCTCGGATGCCTTCAGCTCAACAAAACCTATGCATAGTGACGTTGAAGGGAGCGGCCAAGAGCCGCTGAGAGCCGCCCTAAAGGTGGCCTTGATAAGATAGAAAAACAGGAACTTCGACCCAGTACTTTTCCACTGACTATACTTCCTCACCGCTCAACGACCCCCTCCCCTTGTAGTTGCCCAATGAACTCACGCCACCCTATGGTATGTTAATTTTGTGGTTTTGCCCCTTAAAAGCTGTGTGAGATAACTGCTCGGGGCTCCTCTCTTTCTCGCGGCTTGCGGCAGCCAGCAGAGGGCCCATTTGTGCAAATGAAATAAAACTGCCTCTTGCTTTTTGCATCGCCTGGTCTGGAGTCTGTGTTTCTGGGGTCTTCACAAAAGGGCACCGCTTTTGGGGTCCTTCATTTGGGGGCTCGTCCGGGATTTGGGGGACCCCAGACTCCCACACTCCATCGGCCTGACGGAGGTAAGTTTGCTTACTTGTGTATTATTTTTAGAAAGGCTAATGGAAGGATACAGAATGTATACTCCCTTTGACCCACAGGCCCCTGACCGGCAGGCCGACGTAATCATGTCCTTCATTGGACAATCGGCCCTGGACATCCGCACAAGGTTACAGAGGCTGGAGGGGTTGCAGGGGTATACACTGCAGGACCTAGTTAAGGAGGCAGAAAAGATTTTCAATAAAAGAGAGACAAAGGAGGAAAGAGAAGAGAGGTTATGCAGAGAACAGGAATGTAGAGAAGATCAGAGAGATAGAAAAAGAAACAAGGACTTAGTTAAAATCCTGGCCACCGCAGTCACAGGACCAGAGCAGACTAAAGGTAGACAAGATAGGGACCTGGGAGACAAATGGAGGCCACGGTTGGACCGAGACCAGTGCGCATACTGCAAGGAAAATGGACACTGGGCTAAGCATTGCCCGAACAAAGGACAGCCAAGGCGCCAGCGGAGAGCAACACCCGTCCTGGCGCTGGAAGACGACGACTAGGTAGGTCAGGGCCAGGCGCCTCCCCCTGAGCCCCAGGTAACTCTAAAAGTGGGAGGCTGGCCAGTCACCTTCCTGGTCGATACGGGAGCCCAACATTCAGTCCTCACAATGGCCGGAGGCCTCCTTAGTTCCAAGACATCATGGGTCCAGGGGACCACTGGAGGAAAACTGTACAAATGGACTATTGAGCGTAAGGTTGACCTGGCAACAGGGCGGGTCACGCATTCGTTTCTACTAGTACCGGACTGCCCATACCCCCTGCTGGAAAGGGATCTGCTCTCAAAGGTTGGGGCCCAGATCCATTTCCAAGACAAGGGAGCCACAGTAGTCGGCCCCGCAGGCCAACCCCTCCATGTGTTGACCCTCCAGCTGGAAGACGAACACCGCCTTCACGAGTGCCCCCTATCAGCTCAGCCCCAAGTAGCACCTGAATGGCTTACTAAATTCCCTCAGTCTTGGGCGGAGACGGGAGGAGTAGGGCTTGCTATCAGACAGCCCCCGGTGATAGTAAACCTGAAGCCCACGGCCACTCCCGTATCTATCCACCAATACCCTATGGCTGCGGAGGCAAAGGTCGGAATTCGACCACACATACAGAGACTAATAAAACTGGGCATACTGAGACCTTGTCAGTCACCTCGGAACACCCCTTTGTTACCAGTCAAAAAGCCTGGCTCCAATGATTACAGGCCGGTGCAAGACCTACGGGAAGTAAACCGTAGGGCTGAGGACATTCACCCCACGGTCCCCAACCCGTACAACCTGCTGAGCACCCTGCCCCCAACCCGAACTTGGTATACGGTGCTTGACTTGAAAGATGCCTTCTTTTGCCTAAGACTGAGTCCCCAGAGTCAACCTCTCTTTGCCTTTGAGTGGAAAGACCCGGAGACTGGGTTTTTGGGACAACTAACGTGGACCAGGCTTCCCCAAGGGTTCAAGAACTCCCCTATGCTGTTTGATGAAGCCCTACACCAGGACTTGGCGGATTTCCGGGTAAGCCACCCAGAGTTGACTCTCCTACAGTACGTGGATGACCTATTGTTAGCTGCAGAGACTGAGCAGGGTTGCACCAAAGGTACGGAGGCCCTACTCCATAGGCTGGGAGAGCTAGGATACAGCGCTTCTGCGAAAAAGGCCCAACTTTGCACCCAACGCGTGACCTACCTGGGCTACGTATTGGAGGGGGGTCGGAGGTGGCTGACTGAGGAACGTAAAAAGGCCGTAGCGCTCATCCCACTGCCTAAAAATGCTCGCCACCTCAGGGAGTTCTTGGGCAGTGCTGGTTTCTGCCGCCTCTGGATACCGGGTTTTGCGGAGATGGCAGCGTCCCTGTACCCCCTAACCAGGACAAATTCCCCATTCATCTGGGGAAGGGAACAACAATTAGCTTTTGACAGAATAAAACTGGCCCTCTTGGAGGCCCCTGCATTAAGCCTCCCAGACCCCACTAAGCCCTTTACCCTCTATGTGGATGAGAAAGGGGGAGTGGCAAAGGGTGTCTTGACTCAGAATTTGGGGCCCTGGAAAAGACCTGTGGCGTATTTTTCAAAGAAACTGGACAGTGTCACCTCAGGGTGGCCCCCTTGCCTCCGCATGATTGCGGCTGTGGCCGTCTTGGTGAAAGACTCCAACAAATTGACTCTGGGGCAACCACTCACCATAGTGGCGCCCCATGCCATCGAGGCCGTCATCCGCCAACCGCCAGATAGATGGCTCTCGAACGCCAGGGTCACCCACTACCAGGCCATGCTGCTCAACCCTGAATGGGTCCGGTATGGGACTGCTGCCTCGCTCAACCCGGCCACCCTGCTTCCTGAGCCGGGGTCTGAATCACAAGTTGACCACGACTGCCACCAAGTGTTAGCCGAAGTGCACGGGACCCGAGAGGACCTGACCGATCTACCCCTGTCAGACGCAGTCACCTGGTATATGGACGGGAGCAGCTTCTTGCACCAAGGTGAGAGAAAGGCAGGGGCGGTGGTGGTTGACGGGGAAACTGTCATATGGGCCTCTGCTCTGCCCCCAGGGACTTCGGCACAGAAGGCTGAACTTGTGGCCCTCACCCAAGCACTTCGTGCCGCTAAGAATCGGAGAGTAAATATTTATACCGACAGCCGTTATGCCTTTGCCACTGCGCATATACATGGGGAAATATATTGGAGGAGAGGGTTGCTAACCTCAGGGGGCAAGGACATTAAAAATAAGCAGGAGATCCTAGACCTCCCACAAGCCCTCCACCTTCCTAAGAAAGTGAGCATCATCCACTGCCCAGGTCATCAGAAAGGAGATGACACAGTGGCCAAGGGAAATAGAATGGCAGATGAGGTAGCTAAAACAAGGGCCCTGGACAGCGTCACTCTAGTAACGCAGTCATCTGAAACCTCAAATAACCCTGGGTGGTCATATTCGGAGCAAGATGTGACAGCCATCCAAAGACTGGGAGGCGCGTACAATGACCAGCGTAAGGTCTGGGAGATCCAGGGGAAAACAGTATTGCCAAGAAAGGAAGCCGGCCGGCTCACTAGGCTAATCCTCCGCCTAGCGGCGCCGGCACACCGGGTTCTAGGCCCGGTTGGGACACCGCATTCTGTCCCGGTTGCCCCTCTTCCAGGCCAGCCCTCTGCTGTGGCCAGGGAGTGCAGTGGAGGATGGCCCAGGTGCTTGGGCCCTGCACCCCATGGGAGACCAGGAAAAGCACCTGGCTCCTGGCTCCTGGCTCCTGCCATCGGATCAGCGCGGTGCGCCGGCCGCAGCGCGCCAGCCGCGGCGGCCATTGGAGGGTGAACCAACGGCAAAAGGAAGACCTTTCTCTCTGTCTCTCTCTCTCACTGTCCACTCTGCCTGTCAAAAAAAAAAAAAAAAAAAAAAAAAAAAGAAAGGAAGCCAAGGACCTCATAAAAGACCTCCATAGATGGACCCACTTGGGGCATAAAAAGTTAAAGGCCCTACTGGAAAGAGAGGAGCCCCGAGCAGTTATCTCACACAGCTTTTAAGGGGCAAAACCACAAAATTTACATACCATAGGGTGGCGTGAGTTCATTGGGCAACTACAAGGGGAGGGGGTCGTTGAGCAGTGAGGAAGTATAGTCAGTGGAAAAGTACTGGGTCGAAGTTCCTGTTTTTCTATCTTATCAAGGCCACCTTTAGGGCGGCTCTCGGCCGCTCCCTTCAACATAATTTGGGTGGCATACTCGGATCCTTCCAGTGCCCTCAAAACTAACACTGTTTCCAAAGTTCCCAACTACTTACTGAGTCCTGTGATCAGTTCAGCATTATAAGATCCTTGGGCCGGGGCTGGTGTGGTAGCTGGTATGGCATAGCAGGTAAAGTTGCTGCCTGTGCCGGCATCCCACATGGGCACCAGTTCAAGTCCCAGCTGCTGCACTTCTGGCCCAGGTCCCTGCCGATGCACCTGTGAAAAGCAGAGGAAGGTGGCCCAAGTGCTTGGGTCTCTGCACCCAGGTGGGAGACCCGGAAGTAGCTCCTGGCTCCTGGCTCCGGCCTGGCCCAGCCTCAACAGCTATTTGGGGAGTGAACCAGTGGATGGAAGACCTCTCTCTCTCTCTCTCTTTCAAATAAATAAAATCTTTAAAAAAGAAAAGAAAAAAAAAAGGATCCTTGGTCTGGACCTTTGCCCTCGAAGAGCTTCTAGCTAAGTGTGGGAAGAAAAATGTTCCTTAGCTTCCGGCAAGCCCCTGAGTGGGGAGAGCAGCCCCTTGCATCTGGACAATGTTTGAGAGCTTCACACACCCTGTTCTGACGTCTGTCTGATCTCTGAAAACAACCCAGTGAGGCGGCCTGGTTCTCTTATTTCTGTTCTACAGAAACCAATTTAGCATTCAAAAAACTTGCCCAAGGCTGCCCAGCCTGGATATCTGAGTCAGTGTCTCTCTTCCTCTCCACACACACAGGTACTTCAAAAGCTGATGGAAAATGGAATTAAAAGATGTTTGTTTTGGTACAAGTTTGATACGTTTTTTCATAACATTTATTTTCCACTAACTTTTTGAAGACACCCGTGTTCATGTATGCCAGCGGCCGTCTGGCTGAGGCGCTCAGGGACATGCACTTCCCAACACTCTCAGAGGACTCCTAAGCCGCTGGGCGAGTCCCCGGGATGGAGTGAGAGCGAGCGGGCTATTCCAGGGGAGCCCAGAGGGTTTCGTTCTGGTGGTCCGTTCCCTGCCTGTCGGTGAGCGCCTGTAAGGTAGGCCCGCGCGCTTGGAAGAGAACTAAGCTGCATCTCACGGAACACACTCCCTCGCTCAGGCCTACTACAGGCCGAGACCAGCGTCTCCGGCAGAAGGAACTGCGGAAGCAATGGCGGAAACAGCCATTGCTCCTCTGTCCGCCTCCCACTGCAGCTCAGGAAAAGCACACGCTCCCATTCGCAGGCCTCTTGGCAGCCAGGGTGGTCAATGAGGGCAGAGGGACGGGGCAGGAGGCTGGTTTGAGGCACTATTTTTTCTCTGATTTAAAGTGGAAGACTGAAGGGCACTTTCTCCAGCGGCCCGGGGCCAGCTCCCGGCTTCCTGTCTCTGGATGAAGGGTCCCTTGGCTTGTGAGCCAGGGTGATGGTGGGGGGCGGGTTCGAGGCCAGGCTCTCGGCGGCGGAGACCGCCAGGCGGGCGTTTGCGACGTCCGCGACACCGCACAAAAACCTAGGAGCTGCTAGGCCAAGTCCGAGGGCGCGGCCGCGGAAATCCCAAGCGCCCCCTCGGCTGGGGCGTGGCCTACCGTCAATGGGCGTGAGCACGTTCTGGGGCGTGGCCTCCTGGATGTAGAACCCCGCCTCGAGGGGCGGGGCCGCGCTCCACCGGGGCGTGGCCCGTGGAACTTCAGAACCTCGGCGACTCGGGGCCGAGCGCGAGTCCGGCGGCGCGGGGTTCCTCCCACGCAGCCTCCCATTCAAAAGATGCCGAAGGGGCGGCGCGGCAGCCACAGCCCCACGATGAGCCAGCGGCCGGCCCCGCCTCTCTACTTCCCATCCCTCTACGACCGCGGCATCTCCTCGTCCCCGCTCAGCGACTTTAACATCTGGAAGAAGCTCTTCGTGCCGCTGAAGGCTGGCGGGGTCCCGGCGGGAGCGGCGGCCGGGGGCCGGCCCCTGCCACAGGCGCCCTTGGCTCCAGCACCCCTGCTGCCACCACCGCCGCCGCCGCCGGGCCTGGGGCCGCCGGGCCTGGGGCTCCACAGCGAGCGCCCCTGCCCTCCACCCTGGCCCTCCGGCCTGGCCTCCATCCCCTACGAGCCTCTGCGCTTCTTCTACTCGCCGCCGCCGGGGCCCGAGGAGGCTGCCTCGCCCTTGACCCCCGGACCCGCAACCCCCCGGCTCGCCTCGGCCTCCCATACTGAGGAGTTGTGCGAGCTGGAGATCGGCATTAAGGAGCTGGAGCTGCTCACCATCACGGGGGATGGCTTCGACTCCCAGCGCTGTGCGTGACCCGCTGGGGCCACCCCCGGCTCCCTCCCTGGTTCCATGCCCTGCCCCAGCGTGTGCCCTGGGCTCACACTCCAGCCCCCGGGGGTCCCGGGGCCAAAATCTCCCCCAGAATACACATTTCACCCTGGATGTCAACCGACTCCTTTCCCAACTTCAAAACTGAACTTCATGAACCCGTTAGTCCCGGACTCCATCTCGAGTCCTTTAAGTCGGTCTGTAGTCTGGACTCCGGGCCTCCACCCCTGGAACACATCTACCACAGATGTGTTCCACACATAGTCCCAGGCTATCCACAGTCCCATCCACAGATAGTCCCAGGCTCTAGAGACCTGGGCATGAATGTTGGATCTTGAAGTGGAGCGGCGGGTGGGTGGGGGGCATGAGCAGCTGGATTGTCTGTAAGGGGATGGTGGGAGTTGGGCAAGATCCACAAGAGGGGTTTGGGGACTCTCCACTGGAGAGCCACCTCCCTGTCACCCCATGCCCTTGGATCTGAAATCTTAGGGATCTGGACCAGGGCAAGCAGGTGTGCTGATGTCGGGACAGTATCTCCCCGTAGGAGGGTCAAGTGGCTGAATTGCAGACTAGTCCCAGAAGCACCTGTCGCACGGTAGAACGTTCAGTAGCCATAGGCTGTCCTGAAGACTCTCCCATCGCCTGTTCTGGCTAAGGCTTGCACTTGACCTTGGAGGAAGGCAGATGGTTCTAGAGCGACCATCCTAACTATGGTGTACAACAGGTCGAATTGGCCACACCCAGTCACCCAGGGAGGGGAAATACGAAATAACCCAAATCCTTGCGTCCCTGTGGCTGTGGAAATGGTCCTGCAATGCTTCAGACACCTGGCAAGGGACCTGGCGGTTTTCTAACTCTCAACTGAGTTAGCCAGGTCGATGTATTTTGGCTGTTGGGGTGCTTTCCTCCCTTCTTGGGTCACCCATGAGTTTTAGGCTCAGAGAGGGAGCCCAATTTCTGCCCAGGAGTTTGCCTTGGGAGTGTTAGCAAACGCCCTTCCCTCTGCTACAGCGGCGTTGTTTTGCTCTCCCGCAGATAAGTTCCTGAAGGCACTAAAAGATGAAAAGCTACAAGGACTGAAGACCAGGCCGTCCGGAAAGAAGTCAGCGTCTCTGCCCAGAGGAGCTGCCTCGGAGAGCGAGAGTGTGTCAGCCGCCTCCTTAGGTGTTAGTGCTTAGCTCCTGTGCCCCACGTGTTGTCCCAGAGATGGTTATTTTCTGTTCTGTGTTTACTGCTGTCCTGGCTACGCCCAGCACAGACGCCACATACAGTGCGCACTTGCGAGGTCTGTCTCGTGGTCTTTCTCTTCCGTGCCGCTGCTGGGGAGCCCTCCCTGGGGGTCAGAATGCAGGGTCTCCAGGGAGCAGGGCAGGTCAGCTGATGTGTCAGAAGGGAGTAGGGAGAAACCCAGGGCAATATATGTTTGCATGTCTGCTCGGGAAGGATCTTTGAGTTCTAGAACCCTGAGGTTTTGTGTGAGTCCTTGGAAGTGTTTGCTGTGTTGTTGTTGTTAAGACTTTTTTTTTTTAATGTAAAAGAGTGACAGAGACAGAGAAAGAGATCTTCCAGCTACTGATTCATTCCCCCAAATGGCCACACTGGCCAGGGCTGGGCCAAGGCAGTTCAAAGCCAGGAGCCCGGAGCTCCATCCCAGGTCTCTTACATGGGTGGCAGGGGCTCAGGTACTTGGGCCATCTTCCACTGCTTTCCTAGGTGCATCAGCAGGGAATTGGATCAGAAGCAGAACAGCTGGGACTTGAACCCATGCTCCAATACGCGATGTCTGCATCTCAAGCAGTGGCTTTACCTACCGCACCACAATGCTGGCCATTGTTTTTATTTTATTTTATTTTTTTTGAGCAGAAAAACTCTTGGATAATCTTATCAAAGCCATGGTTCTTCCTAGAAATTCATATACACATGTTCAAGCAATATTTATCAAGTGCTTCTTATATACCCTGGCATCTCTCTCTTAGGCACTTGGGATTGGGGACAAGGAGAGAGACAATGAATACCTTTTTTTTTTTTTAATTTATTTATTTGAAAGGAAGAGTTACAGAGAGACAGAGAGAAAGAGAGGTCTTCCATCCACTGGTTCACTCCCGAGATGGCTGCAGCGGCTGGAGCTGCACCAATCTGAAGCCAGGAGCCAGGAGCTTCTTCTGGGTCTCTCACACTGGTGCAGGGAGGGGGTGGAAACAAGAGGGCTGTGTGCACAGCGCCCCGGCAGGAAGCCACAGGAACCTCAGAGAGCTCTTGCAAGAGATGGGGAGTTGGGGGTAGGAGGGGTGAGGTCTGGGTCTCTTTTTATTTTTTTTTTTAATTAAAAAAATTATTTGGGCAACAGAGTCAGACAGAGAGCTCCCATCTAACAGTTCACTCCTTGTAATGCCCACAACAGCCAGGTCAAAGTGGGGAGCTGAGGTCCAACTATCCAACTCAAATAGTTGGATCCCAGCTCCTCTGCCTCCCAGGGTGCATTAGCAGGAAGCTGGAGTCAGGAGCTGGAGCTGGGCGTCCAACCCAGATATCTTAACCTCTGTTTTAACGCCCGCCCAGAGCCAGGGAATTTCACTGAGTGTGAATTCTGGTAGGACATGGTTCAGAGGTGGGCTGGGCTGCTTTCCATGATCCCAAGTGAGAATGGGGTTGACTTTGTTATGGTTTTACAGCTGAGGTCCCTTCCTTACTTGCCCAATGGCTGGGCCTACTGTGGGCACAGGCCCCGTTGTCAGCGATCAGTGGGATCCTGTGAGCAGCAGTTCTCTAGGACAAAATGCAATGGAAGAGCTGTCCCCCAAAAGGAAGGATGCATGAGGGCTCCTGATGCAGGGAACACCACGTGCAGGGACCGAGCGGGGAGGCAGTGGGGCTGTGGAGCCAGCGTGGGGGGCTCGCGAGAGCCGGCTGTCACATTTTCAGAAATTCGTGGGCTGGTGTTTAAATACAACCATCCTTCAGATCGGGCCAGCTCTGGCCATTGCAGCCATCTGGGGAGTGATGGAAGACCTCTCTTTGTCTGTAGCTCTGCCTCTCAAAGAAATAAATAAAAAAATCTTTAAATACAGCCATTAAAAACAGTTAAATTATATGAACTTATGATTATGTTTAAAACTAAGGTAGCAAACATTCACAACTTTTTCACTTCCTAGTAACTTTGCTGCATTTTCCCATTGTCCAAGCTCTTGAGGTTATTGCTGCCTGTTGTATCTCTGGGATGGAAAGTGCTATGGGAAGTGCTAGTGCGCATTTCTTGCTACCCAGGTCTTGTTGGAATATTGAAATTGGCCATGTAGAGAGTGTTTTTTACACCATAGAAACTGGCAAAGGTTCAGGGCTGTCCTCCCCACCCCCACCTAGGAAATATTTCCCAGGGACAGGTGTTTGGTGCAATGACTAAGTTGCTGCTTGGGAGCCAGCATCCCATATCTGAGTGCCTGGTTGGAGTCCCGGCTCCTCTGCTTCCAATCCAGCGTCCTGCTAATGCGCGCCCAGGGAAGCAGCCGCTGATGGCTCAAGTGCTTGTGTCCCTGCCACCCACATGGGAGACTAGGATGGCCTTCTGGGCTCCTGGCTTTAGCCTGGCCCAGCCCTGGCTGTTGTGGGCATTTGAGGAGTGAACCGGTAGATGGAAGATCTCTGTCTCTGAAATAAAATTAAATAAAAATGTGAAAACACACATGTACCACCACACCACCAGATCAACAAGAAAGCGAAAGTCCCGCTTTATTTGTAAACTGAGCTGGGCGGAGTGCTGCTTTGGGTGACGTCTGCACTTGGGCTGAGGGTATAACGAAGCTGTGGCTTGACTCGCTCACCCAGTTCCCGAGACGGAAGAGCCTGGCTGTGCCCACCGTGACTGCAGGCTGGGCTGGGCCTGCCTCTGGCACAGGCAAGCATGTACTGACTTCTGACCCGGAATGCCCTGGCGCCTGACCCATCAGATCAGCAGCCACCTGCTGACTACCCTATCTGCTAGGGTAGAGGACATGCGGAGGTAGATAGGGGGTGCCCCGCCTCTGCCCGCCCGCCCGCCGTGGTGCTGGTTTTGAGCTGGACTGAAGAGGGGACCTGCCTCCGGCTACTTCTGTCATGAGCCTTTGGTCATGGACCCATTAGTCCTGAGAGAAACCGAGGTTTCAAATGTGGCGGGAGAGCCTCCCACTGCCTTCACCAAGTGACCGGGCACCCCCTACGTGCCAAAGGAGCCAGCCAGGGTACTCTCTGCACAGGGCCCTGGCTGCTGGGGGCAGGGGGCAGAGAGCGATCACCGCGGCTGTCGAGCTCTCTGTCTTGGGCCCGGCGGTCGGTGCAGCAGCTTAGATGCTGCTTAGACACTGCATCTCTTGCCAGAGCTCCTGGGTTCTAGTCCTGACTTTGCTTCCTGCAGAGGTGCACCCTGGGAGGCAGCAGGTGATGGCTCAAGTCCTTGGGTCCCTGCCACTCGTGTGGGAGACCCAGCTGGAATTCCAGGGTCCTGGCTTCAGCCTGGCTCAGCTCTGGCTGTTGCAGGCACTTAGGGAGTGAGCCAGTAGATGGAAGATTCTTTCTGTGTCTCTCATCTCTCCATCTCTCTCTCTCTCTCTCTCTTTTTTTTTTTTTTTTTACAGGCAGAGTGGACAGTGAGAGAGAGAGAGACAGAGAGAAACGTCTTCCTTTTTCCATTTGTTCACCCTCCAATGGCCGCCGTGGCTGGCGCGCTGCAGCCGGTGCACCGAGCTGATCTGATGGCAGGAGCCAGGTACTTCTCCTGGTCTCCCATGCGGGTGCAGGGCCCAAGCACTTGGGCCATCCTCCACTGCACTCCCTGGCCACAGCAGAGAGCTGGCCTGAAAGAGGGGCAACCGGGACAGAATCTGGCTCTCCGACCGGGACTAGAACCCAGAACCCAGTGTGCCGGCGCCGCAAGGCGGAGGATTAGCCTAGTGAGCCACGGCGCCGGCCTCTCCATCTCTCTTTTAAATTTTTTTTTTTTTCTTAAAGCTTCCTCTCAGCAGAGGTAAGTGCTGTGCAGTGTCTCAGGACAGGCTCCTCCTTGCTCCCAACAGCGTCCTAATTCCCTAAGCACAGATGTGACCTTGGGAGAGCCACCTCACCCTCTGAGCCCATCTGTGAAACATGCTGTCTCAAGGCTGCCTGGCGGAGGACAAGGTGACAGGTGTGACGCTGCCCCACATGGGAGTCATTATTTTGCTGTGCAGTCGCTGCGGAGCGCAGCCCTCACTGTCCTGCTTCTGACCCAGGGAGTGGATGGCCCTGGGCCTGAGCTGCTGGGGGGCCTGCCCGGCAAGGAGGGAGGAACACGGAATTTGCAGCGCCCCCAGTGGTGACAAGGGGCTGCATGGGGCTGGAAGCAATCTGGGGAAAGAGACCAGGCAGCACCGCCTGCCTCCCGTCAACCAGACAAGGCCCAGGCCCGGCCCCTCTGTGGATTGCGCCCCGGTGTGGGGGGTGGTGGAGGGCACAGCCTCTCCCTTCCACGCTGGCTCGGTTTTCAGCACATCCAAGGAGATTTCCTCGCAGCCCCTGGAGGGAGAGTGACTGGAGAGGAATCCGGAAACTCCTTGACGCAAAGCCAGAGAATCCCATTCTGGACAGGAAGCTGAGCACGCAGGCCTAGGGACAAGGTGGCTGGCAGGACAGTTCTCTAGTTACAAGCAGTAGGAACTAACCTGAGGGGAAGTGGAAAAGAATCTGTCCAGACTCCTGGAAGGAAAGAACGGGGAGGTGTCCCTGGGCAATGCAGCCCCACCCCGAGTCCTTGGAGGGAAGATGGGACTGGCCCAGCTCTGGGTTTGCTGCCAACTCTGCCCTTGTTGGGGAGCCCCTGGGAACCAGGGAGCAGGTGCTTCCCAAAGACACACACGCCCCCTCCCGGGCCTCATGTGCACGTGTGCCAGGGCCTGGAAGCCACCAGGAGCCCGTCTCTTTCTTGCTCCCCACTCTTGCTTTGTTGTTCTTTTTTTTTTTTTTTTTAAAGATTATTTATTTGAAAGAGTTACACAGAGAGAGAAGGAGAGGTGTGTGTGTGTGGGGGGGGGGTCTCCCATCTGATGGTTCATTCCCCAGATGGCCACAACGGCTGGAGCTGCACTAATCCGAAGCCAGGAGCCAGGAGCTTCTTCTGGGTCTTCCATGCAGGTGCAGGGGCCCAAGGACTTGGGCCATCTTCCACTGCTTTCCCAGGCCATAGCAGAGAGCTGGATTGGAAGTGGAGCAGCCAGGACTCGAACCGGCACCCATATGGGATCCTGGCACTGCAGGCGGTAGCTTTACCTGCTATACCACAGCGCCCTCCCCTTGTTTTTTGTAGTCAGCTGCCTCCTACCTCATTCTATGTAGCTCATCAGAACGATGTTGGGGTCCAAGTACACATGAGTCAGCAGGCAGATCTCTCCCCCAAGTTACAGATCATGTAGGACCCTCCCCATTCCTAGGCACTGAGCATGCATTGAAGCCGAGAGGAGCCAGGTTGCTGGACCGATAGATACATTTGCCCTTGGGAAGAAGCAGAAGATGAGAAGAGCTACCCTCCCAACTGCTGGGGCGCCACTTCCTCCAGGAAGCCCTCCCTGCTCCCACCCCCTAGTCTGGGTTATGTGTCTAGGCTCTGAGGTCCCCTAGCACTCTAAGCAGCCCCTCTCCTGGCACTTCGCGCTTGATAGCCTGTGGGTCTGTTTACCTAGCGCCACTGGGATCTCTTGGGGCAAGGCTATGTTATCATCATCAGTATCATCATCCTGAACCTGGGGTTTTGCATGAAGTTCGCATGTGTTTGCTGAGCCCAGCCGTGGCTATGGACAAAGCAGGAAACGCAGTTCCTAGTTATGATCTGACTTAGAGTCCAACCCATTGAAACTCAGTTTGCATGAACCTGCAAGAAGGGATGAGTGAGATGTAACTTCCTGGACTGGGCGGGGCCAGGTACCAATTTATGAAGGTGGGGGCGGGGTTAAGAGGTGCCCTGAGGTGTGTGTGTGTGTGTTTTTTTTTTTTTTTTTTTTTTTTTTTTTTACAGGCAGAGTGGACAGTGAGAGAGAGAGAGAGACAGAGAGAAAGGTCTTCCTTTGCCGTTGGTTCACCCTCCAATGGCTGCCGCGGCCGGTGCGCTGCAGCCGGTGCATCTTGCTGATCCGAAGCCAGGAGCCAGGAGCCAGGTGCTTTTCCTGGTCTCCCATGGGGTGCAGGGCCCAAGCACTTGGGCCATCCTCCACTGCACTCCCGGGCCACAGCAGAGAGCTGGCCTGGAAGAGGGGCAACCGGGACAGAATCTGGCGCCCCGACCGGGACTAGAACCTGGTGTGCCGGCGCTGCAAGGCAGAGGATTAGCCTATTGAGCCACGGCACCGACCGTGCCCTGAGTTCTTCACTGAGATTCAGAGACAAGGCTTAGCTATCTCTTTCCATCTGCATAGCAGCATATAACATAGTGATTAACATGTCTGGCTCTGCGGGCTGGCATTCTGACGTGGAAGGTTAGGCCACCGCTTGGGACACCCACACCCCATTATTGGAGTGCCTGGTTTAAGTCCCAGCCACTCTGCCCTTCCTATCTGGCTCCTGCCAGCGTGCCTGGGAGTCAGTGAATGGTAGCTCAAGTACTTGGGTTCCTGCCACCCAAACTCACCACCCAGGCAGACCTGGATGGAGTTCTTGGCTTCTGGTTTCAATCTGGCCCAGCCCTGGTTATTGAGGGCATTTGGGGAGTAAGTCGGCAGATGGAAGCTCTCTCTCTCTCTCTCTGCTACTGTGCTTTCAAATCAATGAGCATAACATAAACAAATTAAGATTGCTGGCTCTGCAGCCCGACTGCCCGGGTTGGAATCCCAGCACACACCAGCTGTGTGACTTTGGGCAAACTACTTGGCCCTTCTGTGCCCCCACTTTCCGGGTTGCTAGGAGGGGTAAGTTCACGTGCACGAAGCACTCAGGACAATGCCTCGCACAAAGCAAAGCCTCCATACACGTCAGTACTCCAGCTGGCCACGGCAGATTCAGCCAGGGTCACACTCTCATCTCAGAGATAGTCAGTGTCCAGTCTGTAACCTTGACAACAAAGCACGTAGACGCAGCCTGCATGCATTCGCTCACTGGTTCATCAGCCAGTGGCTCTTTCAATAAAACAGGCTTTTAGGCTTCCACGCCCCTTTTCTTATCCGGACCCAGGCACGCTGCCTCCTCCTGCCTGGGGGCCACTGCCTTTTCTGTTCCAGGAGATAACGCGGGGCCGCGGGGTGGCTCAGAGCAGGTGCTCACCCTCATCATCTTCGCTGCTGTGGGTTTGCCTACATGGTGGGCCCCGCTAGGTGGCGGCATGGATTCAGAAGTGGGGCACCACCTCCCTCTTCCCGCTCCAGTCCTCTCCCTTCCAGGCTGACATTTGTCAGGTTGCCCAGTATTACCCGCGATCTGGAAAGCTTCGCAGAGGAGGAGACACAGCCACCGCTGAAGGCAGTCATTGCAAAAATAAACACAGGTGCAAGCCCGGGCTTTCGCCATGGGCTGCAGGTGCCTGCCTGCCTGCCGAGAGCCGCTTGCCACTTGCCTGGGAAGATCTGTTCTTTTCAGAGTTGGTTTCAAGGTGACAAGTCCAGTTCACACGAATAAAAAGAAGCTGGGCTAACCTCCCTGACTCAGCATCCATCTGCCTGGGCTGCTATCACAAAATGCCGTGGAGTGTGTGGCTTCGATACAGACATTTGTCTCTTGCAGTTGTGGGAGCTGAGAAGTCTGAGATGAAGGTGCAGGCTGCTCGGGCTCCTGCTGAGGACTCCTGCTGGTTTGAGGTGGCTGCCTTCCCGCTGTGCCCTCACATGGCAGAGAGGGTCTCAGTAACTGCATGGGGTTAGTGGCTACCGTCCCGACAGCTCGGATCTAGAGAGAGGCATGGATCTGCATCTCCCTGCCTGGTTTAACTGATGAGACTATGCTGAGTCTACCCAGAGGACAACGTGCGGTTTAAGGCAGGCTTGGGTTCCAGAGCCGACTGTTGTTGTAGGGACAGATTGAAAAAAAAACCAGCATCTCTTTAAAAACAAAGAGACTGTGGCCCGGCGCTGTGGTGTAGTAGGTAAAGCTGCTGGCATCCTGTATGGGCACCAGTTCGAGTCCTGGCTGCTACACTTCCAATCAAACTCTCTGCTATGGCCTGGGAAGGCAGTGGAGGATGGTCCAAGTACTTGGGCCCCTGCACCTGCATGGGAGACCAGGAGGAGGCTCCTGGCTCCTGGTTTTGGATCGGCCCAGCCCTGGCCCTTGCGGCCACCTGGGGAGTGAACCAGCAGATAGAAGACTTCTCTCTCTCTGCCTCTGCCTCTCTCTAACTCTTTCAAATAAATAAATAAATCTTTAAATAAATAAATCTTTAAATAAACAAACAAAAACAGAGACGGGGGCTCCCAGGAGCCAAGCCACCACCTAGGTGACACAGTGGGTAGGTAAGCCTGTCCCCTGCCCCAAGACTCTGGGAGGCCGCTTGGTCCTCTGTGGAAGTCCTGGAGGTGACTTGGGGAGAGGCACAGGACAATCGGGACAGGCCCACTTGTCCATCACGGGCTGTAGAGCGTGCGTGTGCGTACTCGCGGATGCCTGCCTGCACTGGGTCTTTGGCAGGCCGTGTGATCTGCCGCAGGGTGGTGTGTTCCCCTGAATCGTCTACCATACCCTCCCTAAGAGCAGAGCGAAGATGCTTAATGCAACCGTCCTGTGGGGCCAGTCAGAGCCCTGCAAGGCGTCCTGGTCTGAGCACAGGAGAGGCCAGCGGGGTTCAGAAACCCTCGGAGTTTCTCCCAAGCCCTTCCATCACCCAGCCCCCGATGCCATCAAGCGCCAGTGGGTCAGGCTGGCACTCCCGTCACTACACACAGCCCCTAGCCAGGGGAAGATGGCTCCGGTCCCCACTGTGCGGGGAGGCGCCTGGATGCACATGGGCTGAGCGTTCCGGAGCCCGGGGCCTAAGACCCAAGCTCATTTTTTGGCAACCAGTTTCTGACCTGTAGCCCACCTGCCAGCTGATCTGGAGACCCATTGCAGGGCCAGGGATCACAGCCCCCGGGAGTCTGGACTGCACGGCCGCTCTTACCGGTAGAATCTTGTTTCTCCCTGGCTTACCACTTGTATGATCCTGGGCATGAAGGCCAAGGTATTCTCATAGAGTGGCTGTTCTTACTGCTGCATCTGTAAACACAGCAAGCCCAGGTGTTTTACAGGGCTGCTGGGACCCAGTTCTTGTCACAAGAGTGATTCTGGGGCTGAGTCATAACTGTAACCAAAAGAGTAGGTGGAAGCTATGGGGCATACCTCCAGCTGGTTCCAAATGGTCTCCCTTGGCCAGGGGGTGAAGGGCTGTCCTTTTCCCATCACCATTCGCCTCTTCCCAGGTCTCCTGAGCTTGCCTTCTGCCCTGAGGATTTATGGGAGTGCTGGGCTGTTGAAAAGGAAGGTTGTCCTTTGTCTGCAGGTTGCAGGGGGTTGAGTCCAGGGGTCGCTCCTACTGGGTGATCAACAGGTGATGCATTGGCTCTGGCAAGATAGTGAGTCCCCCATTGTGAGAAGGATGTAAGTGGAGGTTACATAAATGACAAGAACTGATGTTGCTTGTAGAGTTTGTAGAGTGCCCAGCACTTATAAACTGTGCGCTCTCTCTTTTCCCTCTTATTACTGCATCTACTACCTGTGAAGGTCTACTCTTCACAGGTAAGGCTCAGAGAAGGGACATGAGTTGCCCAAAGACACCCAGCTAGAATGTGGTGAACGCATGCTTCAAACCTCGGCCTGGATGGCCCCAAATGGGATCCTTTCAAGTGTGATCACCGTGGTCATGACCTAGATGCAGAGCTAGACTAAAACACTTCCAGCCCCAAGCTGAAAAGATTTTAGTGTCCTGTTGATATGGGGAACTAGGCAGGGAGGGAGTCAGACTGGAGGAAACGAGCTGGGAGATGTTCTTACAGCTTCTCTCTCTGCAGTCTCGCACAGCGACTCCACTCCCCTACAGGGCGAGCCCGTGTGCCCGCTGCCCCATGATGCACCTGTTGTCATCCGAGACAGGAAGGAGGAGACACCATGATGAACATGTGTGAGCTCAGCTCCACACGGAGACGCCATGAAGCTTCCAGAAAACCTCACACACACTAAGCCCCAGCCTAGTTGTACATTCAATTAGGGCACCACCCTGTGCCCCATAATGGGGACAGTTTGCGTCGGGGGGCACTCCCTTTTTGGCCCCTCTTGTCTTCTCCCGTGCACCTCTCTGGCCCTCGCAGGGCGGGTATCTCCCCTCACGGGCTGCCCACACTCACGTTCAATGTGCTCACTCTCTCACCTTCTGTAAATCCTGCTCTCATCTGTGCACCTTACTTAGTGCCCGCTTGGAATTCTTCTCTCATGTCGGGGCAAGGTCTTGGAATAAAAACCTCATAACACTCTCACCTCACATGTGATAAAAAATAGAAATAATCCTGAACTCTAAAGTAAGTACAAACACGTTCATCAGAGTTGTAATCTCAACACCCCCACTCCAGGATAACTACATTGTCTGTTTTATCCCTAAATAGCAAATCATGGTGTCTTTGACGCACATTTGCACCCTCTTTACAGAGAAGCAGAGACAGGAGGAAAATTTGCTATTCAATCCTTAAATATTTTATTTTTTGAAAAAAAAAAGATGCATTTATTTATTTGAAAGGCAGAGTGACAGAGAGGGAGAGGGAGAGAGAGAGATCTTCCAACTGCTGGTTCACCCCCCAATGGCTGCAATGGCTGGGGCTGGACCTGGCTGAAGCCAGGAACCAGGAACTCCATCCAGGCCTCCCACACAGGTGGCAGCGACCCAAGGATTTGGACCATATTCTGCTGCATCTGAGAAGAGATGCATTTGCAGGAAGCCGGAACAGAAGCAGAGTAACCAGAACTCAAAGTGACTTTCTAAGTACTTCCAAAACATTGGAGAGTCAGGCTCAGTGAGAGGCAGCCCTGTGCTGCTGCCTAAGTGACCCACGTCTCGAGACATCCGTGAAAGCCCAGGGTTGTGACTCGCCACTGGGGAGCAAGACTCTCCACCACACTCAGAGTTGGCTTTTTG